>NC_134358.1:383359086-383714259 GCF_048569485.1 Anomaloglossus baeobatrachus
TTTGAATGTGCTTGATGCAAATCTAGCTGTGAAGTGTACAACTGGGGCACAAGTGCTGCCACTGAATGGGTGGTGTTTGTGGGGCCCAATTTTTGGAAAAAAAGGAGACTCCGCTTGGAGTAACCCTTGCTTGCTGTGTTTTTTAAAAGGAGCCAAGATGAACAGAGCTGGGATCAGGAAAGACTTAGCTACCTACCCCGGTGTCCTCCTGGGGACGGTTAAGTATGGTGTATTTTTGAATGTGCTTGATGCAAATCTAGCTGTGAAGTGTACAACTGGGGCACAAGTGCTGCCACTGAATGGGTGGGTGTGTGTGGGGCCCAATTTTTGGAAAAAAAGGAGACTCCGCTTGGAGTAACCCTTGCTTGCTGTGTTTATTAAAAGGAGCCAAGATGAACAAGTCATGGTTCAGCAAAGACTTAGCTACCTACCCCGGGGTCATCCTGGGAACGGTTAAGTATGGCGTATTTTTGAATGTGCTTGATGCAAATCTAGCTGTGAAGTGTACAACTGGGGCACAAGTGCTGCCATTGAATGGGTGGGTGTGTGTGGGGCCCAATTTTTGGAAAAAAGGGAGACTCCGCTTGGAGTAACCCTTGCTTGCTGTGTTTTTAAAAATGATCCAAGATGAACATATCTGGGATAAGGAAAGACTTTGCTACCTACCCCGGGGTCATCCTGGAAACGGTTAAGTATGGCGTATTTTTGATTGTGCTTGATGCAAATCTAGCTGTGAAGTGTACAACTGGGGCACAAGTGCTGCCACTGAAGGGGTGGGTGTGTGTGTGGCCCAATTTTTGGAAAAAAGGGAGAACTCTGCTTGGAGTCACCTTGTGGTGTTTTACATGATTTTAGAAGGGCGTGCCATGCCTATATCTGTGTCTCCTCCTCTTTTTCCTTGTCCAGCTCTTTTGTTTTCGCATCAGTATATGTCCTTGTCACTTTCTCATGTGTTTGTGTTGTGTTGTGATTTGTTTGTCACCTTTTGGACACCTTTGAGGGTGTTTTCTAGGTGTTTTTATGTGTTTGTGATTGCCTGCCATTGTTTCCTATGCGGTTCAAGTTCGGTTCGTCGAACTGAACTCGAACGAGACATCCGTTCGACGAACCGAACTCGAGCCGACCCGCGGCTGGTTCGCTCATCTCTAGTAGCGACCTCCACCATCACAGCATCACAGTCAGATAGTGACACCCCACGCAAACAGGTAGAGGAGTGGTGCCAGGAGCTGCACGTCGGCACCGAATCTACACACACCCCATTTTTGTGATGTGTGGATTGGGTAGTGCAGGAGTACGGGCAGGTATTCAGTAAACACCCATTGGATTTCGGAAGGATTAAGGGGGTTCAACACCATATCCCCACAGGCACACATCCACCTATTAAAGAGAGGTACAGGTCGATCCCACCTGCACACTACCAGTGCGCCAAAGATATGTTGAGGAACATGAAGGAGGCCGGGGTCATCCGTGATAGTTGTAGTCCCTGGGCAGCTCTGTTGGTCCTGGTAAAGAAGAAAGATGGTACCATAAGAATATGTGTGGATTACCGGAAGATTAATCAGATAACGCATAAGGATGCATACCCTCTACCTCGCATTGAAGAGTCGTTAGCCGTGCTGAAGACTGCTAATTATTTCTCTACCCTTGACCTCACTAGTGGCTACTGGCAGGTGGCAGTTGCAGAAGAAGACCGCAAGACGACTGCGTTTGCTACCCCAATGGGACTCTGCGAGTTCAATAGTATGCCTGTTGGGCTGTGCAATGCCCCGGGAACCTTCCAGAGGCTTATGGAGTGTTGCTTGGGGCACCTCAACTTCGAGACCGTTCTACTGTACCTGGATGATGTGATTGTTTACTCCAAGACATATGAAGCCCATCTGGAGCACCTGGCGGAAGTGTTTGCGGCCCTCTCCAAGTACGGGATGAAGTTAAAGCCCTCTAAGTGCCACCTGTTGAAGCCCAAAGTGCAGTACCTCGGGCATGTGGTGAGTGCGGAAGGAGAGGCCCCGGACCCTGAGAAAATCACCGCCATCCAGAGTTGGCCGCCACCTACCATGGTGAAAGAAGTGAGGCAGTTCCTGGGCCTGGTGGGCTACTACCGTCGCTTTTATCAAGGGGTACAGCAAGATGGCCGCGCACATACAAGACCTCCTCGTGGGACAGACCAAGAATGGCAGAACTCCCGGACCCCCATTTGCCTGGGGCGAAAAACACGAGGAGTTCTTCCAGCAATTGAAGTCGTCCCTGACGGGGGAGGAAATCCTGGCCTATCCCGACTATGGACTCCCGTTCATTCTTTACACAGACGCCAGCAATGTGGGCTTAGGTGCTAGCCTGTCCCAAATGCAAGATGGCAGGGAGAAGGTGATCGCCTACGCAAGCAGGAAACTCCGGCCGACAAAGAGGAATCCCGAAAATTACATCTCTTTCAAGTTGGAGTTCTTGGCACTCGTCTGGGCATTAACAGAAAGGTTCAAACATTACCTGGCATCGGCGAAGTTCACCGCTTTTACGGACAACAAAGATTTGACGCATCTGGACACTGCAAAATTGGGGGCCCTGGAGCAGCGATGGGTGTCCCGGCTAGCCAACTATGACTTCCACCATTAAGTACAGGGCTGGCCGCAAGAACACAAACGCGGATGCATTGTCCTTAATGCCGCACCTATCCGACGAAGGGGTGGAGGAAGATGGTTTAGAAGAGATCGACCTGCCCGAGTTCCATCAGCCGAGGGACGAAAAGCCCTATGTTGGCCAGCAGCAACGAACTTTGACCCGTTACTCTGCCAGAGCTGTCAAGAAGCTCAAGATCAGGAACCCGCGGTCCAGCTTGTCAAAATGATGATTGCCCAAGGTGCTTCTCGACTAGAACCTGCCACCCCCCTCGAAGCTCAGCGGTTGTGGAAAGAGAGAGACCGCCTTTACCTGCAGCAAGGAAAGCTGTACAGGGGATTGATCAACCCGAAAATGCACGAGAAGGTCCGCCAGCTGGTGGTGCCACAGGCGTACGTACCCAAGGTCCTGCAGGCTTACCATGATGGAGACGGACACTTCGGCTGGAAGAAATTGGAGATGCTGCTGAGGGAGCGCTTCTTTTGGAGTGGAATGAGAGAATCCGTAGAGGTCTGGTGCAGAGAGTGTGGCCCCTGTGCGCTGAGAAGACGGGATGAGACTAGTCAGATGGCCCCGCTGCAGCCGATTGTCACCCGTCAGCCGTTGGAGTTGGTCGCTCTGGAGCATTTCAAGCTCACGCCTAGCTGAAGTGGATATACCTATGCCCTGACCATCGTAGTCCACTACTCAAGATTCATGTTGGTGGTCCCCATCAAGGATTTAACGGGCTGCATCGCAGCCAGAGTCTTTCAGGTGTACTTCTGCTGGCCGCATGTCTACCCGGAGAAGGTGCTCATGGACCAGGGCCCGGCCTTTGAGGCGGAGGTGTTTCAAGAGTTCTGCAACTTGTACGGGTGCAAGAAAATCCGGACCATGGCCTACCATGCCCAGACAAATGGGATGTGTGAGAAGATGAATCACCTGGTCCTTAACCTCGTCAAGACCCTGCCCCTGGAATAACGAAATTTGTGGCCCAAGAAGCTGCTCGACCTGGTGGACATGTACAATAATATCCCCTGCAGCTCCACTAAGTGCACGCCTGCGTACCTGATGAGAGCCCAGCCTGGAAGACTGCCGGTGGATCTGGAATTGGACGTCGAGGTGCCTGAAACACTTCCCCCCCACCCCACTGCCAATTGGGAAATCAAGCGACAGAAGCAGTATTGGCAGATCCAAGAGTATGTGGAAAGGAACATGCGCCAGAGCCGGGAGTAGCAAGAGCAACGCTTCAACAAACGGGCTCAGGCTGCCCCTTTCGGACCCGGAGATGTGGTGCTGAAGAGGAAAAGGAGGATGCACATGCTCGATGATCAGTGGGAAAGGACCCCCTACGTCATCCAACCTACCAGATGGGAGGACATGAAGACGTATCTAATCAGTCGTGATCAGGTGAAGACCACGGCCACTGTTTCCAGGGACCACCTGAAGAAATGTCCAGAGCCCCTGAAGTTGGTAGAGGAAGTTCCCCCTCCTACACCGAGCGTGAAAAAGAAGAAAGAGGTGATCCACACAGTGATGGGTGATTTTCCAGCTGATTGGCCTATGCAGAATGGCGAGGTGATTGTTCCCGTTATAATGTTCCCACAACCCATGGAAGAGAGAGCCAGAGAGGTCCGTCAGCGAAACACCAGAGCGAGTGCCCAAGGATGCACTTACACCACGCCCCCTCTCCCCCACCAGTTTCACATGAGAGTATCGGGCCTAGAAGGTCCACACGCCCTAATTTCGGTCAACGCCCACTCAGATACAGGGACACCGCAATCTAGGGGTGTTGCATGTTAATTGTGTAAATTGGTGTATGAATGGATGCCAATTGACCGAAATTCTCACCAGATTCAGAATGTTAAAGAGGTAGTGGTTCCCGGCTACCCTTCTGCAAAGTTCCCCGTTGGGACCCTTTGATGTTTCCCATTTCCTGGACTGGGGAAAATGGGTGCGCACCAATGCTTAGCGGTGGCACCAGGGCTAGGTTTGTTTGGGTGGGCTAAGGTGAAAAGGACTCGGTCCCGTCCCAGTTAATAAAAATGTTATGCAACGTTAAAGTAACATGCCTCCCGTTAAGGGAAGAAACCAAAATATCCGTGAATGTACAGTGCCTACAAGTAGTATTCAACCCCCTGCAGATTTAGCAGGTTTGATAAGATGCAAATAAGTTAGAGCCTGCAAACTTCAAACAAGAGCAGGATTTATTAACAGATGCATAAATCTTACAAACCAACAAGTTATGTTGCTCAGTTAAATTTTAATAAATTTTCAACATAAAAGTGTGGGTCAATTATTATTCAACCCCTAGGTTTAATATTTTGTGGAATAACCCTTGTTTGCAATTACAGCTAATAATCGTCTTTTATAAGACCTGATCAGGCCGGCACAGGTCTCTGGAGTTATCTTGGCCCACTCCTCCATGCAGATCTTCTCCAAGTTATCTAGGTTCTTTGGGTGTCTCATGTGGACTTTAATCTTGAGCTCCTTCCACAAGTTTTCAATTGGGTTAAGGTCAGGAGACTGACTAGGCCACTGCAACACCTTGATTTTTTCCCTCTTGAACCAGGCCTTGGTTTTCTTGGCTGTGTGCTTTGGGTCGTTGTCTTGTTGGAAGATGAAATTACGACCCATCTTAAGATCCTTGATGGAGGAGCGGAGGTTCTTGGCCAAAATCTCCAGGTAGGCCGTGCTATCCATCTTCCCATGGATGCGGACCAGATGGCCAGGCCCCTTGGCTGAGAAACAGCCCCACAGCATGATGCTGCCACCACCATGCTTGACTGTAGGGATGGTATTCTTGGGGTGGTATGCAGTGCCATCCAGTCTCCAAACGTCACGTGCGTGGTTGGCATCAAAGATCTCGATCTTGGTCTCATCAGACCAGAGAACCTTGAACCAGTCTGTCTCAGAGTCCTCCAAGTGATCATGAGCAAACTGTAGACGTGCCTTGACATGACGCTTTGAAAGAAAAGGTACCTTACGGGCTCGTCTGGAATGGAGACCATTGCGGTGGAGTATGTTACTTATGGTATTGACTGAAACCAATGTCCCCACTGCCATGAGATCTTCCCGGAGCTCTTTCCTTGTTGTCCTTGGGTTAGCCTTGACTCTTCGGACAAGCCTGGCCTCGGCACGGGGGGAAACTTTCAAAGGCTGTCCAGGCCGTGGAAAGCTAACAGTAGTTCCATAAGCCTTCCACTTCCGGATGAAGCTCCCAACAGTGGAGACAGGTAGGCCCAACTCCTTGGAAAGGGTTTTGTACCCCTTGCCAGCCTTGTGACCCTCCACGATCTTGTCTCTGATGGCCTTGGAATGCTCCTTTGTCTTTCCCATGTTGACCAAGTATGAGTGCTGTTCACAAGTTTGGGGAGGGTCTTAATTAGTCAGAAAAGGCTGGAAAAAGAGATAATTAATCCAAACATGTGAAGCTCATTGTTCTTTGTACCTGAAATACTTCTTAATACTTTAGAGGAACCAAACAGAATTCTTGTGGTTTGAGGGGTTGAATAATAAATGACCCTCTGAATAAACTTTTCACAATTTAAAAAAAATAAATAAAAAAAGAAATAACATTCTTTTTTGCTGCAGTGCATTTCACACTTCCAGGCTGATCTACAGTCCAAATGTTACAATGCCAAGTTAATTCCGAATGTGTAAACCTGCTAAATCTGCAGGGGGTTGAATACTACTTGTAGGCACTGTATATATGTTATTATGCTTGTAAATGTTTTATCCCTTTTATCTTTTTCAGTTAAACAAAATAAACCGGTGGTGGTCGGACAGCCTGCGGACGGTCTGTGTTTAACCAATGGGGAGTGTGACGCCCTGGCCGGGCCAGGTTGTCACAGATAGGCCCCGGCACAAAACCTTTCCCTCACAGGTGACATCAGCCAACCTCAAAACCCTAGTCACCACCCCACAGGGCTAGATGGACACACCAGGGGGAGGAACCAGGTGGTTGGAAGACGCCCACCAAGGAGTTTGGACAGCCCGGGGCGGGAAAGTAAAGAGTTGCGTTCAGGGCAGTTGAATTTAGAGTTCAAGTTGGACAGGAGTGTGGGCTGGAGCTGTGTCCAGCTCCAGCAGAGGCGATACCCCAAATTGAACGGCGCCAGGGTAGGAGCCCTGGTGCCTTTGGCTAGGAGGCAGATGGCAGTCTCCGTCTGCAGGAGCCGGGAAGACACCTCGATGGAACCAAGGTGGACTGGGACAGAGTAGTGGCCCGCCGGTACCGACCCAGGGAACCGACTCGGAAACCAGAGCACACAGGGGGGTACTCTGACCCTGAAGCCGGGACTAGAAGCGACTGGAACCAGCTAATTAACCGATTGAGGCCAGGACTAGAGGTCCTGTCCCACCCAAAGTCCCTATTAGAAGACAACAGCCCAACGAGGGGGATAAAAGGCCACCGCCAGGGCTCAGAGATCCCACGGGCCAGCGTCTGCGGGCAAGGGCTCCTTAGGCCACATCCAGCCGGGAGCGGACTCCTGAAATTGCAAGCACAGGCAGTCCACCATTACACAAAGGTGCAGGAGAAAGACAGAGACCACCAGCCGGGTGGGGGAACCAGA
This sequence comes from Anomaloglossus baeobatrachus, assembly GCF_048569485.1. Taxonomy (NCBI): domain Eukaryota; kingdom Metazoa; phylum Chordata; class Amphibia; order Anura; family Aromobatidae; genus Anomaloglossus; species Anomaloglossus baeobatrachus. The sequence goes on from NC_134358.1 coordinate 383,366,256, forward strand.
ACGCAGCCAGCTGCGGGCACCGACCACCATCACCTTGGTTTACCAGAGACTCGTGTGTTTCCTTCACTAGTGAGTACACCAGCACCCTGCAGTCGCCCATCTCCCTGCACCAACAAAGCACCCAACGGGTCGCGGGGCCACCATCCCTGCCCTCGGAGGGGTTAACAAATTGCTGCACAACATCTCCCCCGGGTGCCCCGTTACTGTAGCGGTGGTGTGCAAACTCACCACATACCGTGGGTGGCGTCACAAACCTACTACGGCCCAGCCCATACATATACGTTCTACATCCACCATCCCCCCCAACCCTTTTCATTCGGAGTGTCCGCGGGATCCCCCAGGTCCGGAGACCCTCGAGCCACCCACCGGAAGGCCCGGACCCAAGCAGCGGCAGGCTGCCGGCATGGGGTGGCACATTTGCACACGCACATTACGAATCCCTGGATTGGACGATAGTCACTTATGCGTATTGTGTCACAGGTCATAGTCCATGGTGAATTGTAATTGAATAAGCTGTTACCAAGATGACATTGATGCCTAAACAATTGGAAAATCAGGATACAGACAATTTTGTGAGATTTAAGAAATCACATGGGTAAATTATATGTCATATTAAATGTGGTGCAATAATAATACGTAATAGAGCGTGGTTCATGTGCTGTGAGGATTCTAAATTCTGCAGTCAATACAGCGACTTACGACTTTCATCACAACACTTGGACAACTCCTAAATACTCTTGCTACTACACTTCACCTATCCCCACAAAGGGTTAATACACCTGGATTATTGTGACTGCAATTTATTAATTTATGCGGTTTTCCTGCAAAATCGCTGGAACTTCCAGGTTATGTATATCCTACTGAGAAATAGAAGAATTAGAAGAATATAATCTAAGAATGTTTTGGTACAGTAAGCTGTGTTATGTTTTTACACATTGGCAAATGAACATGCTTCACAAATGAAATATTCATTATGCCTTAGGTGAAGTCTAAAAAAAGAACAATTTCTCAAATTTGCAATATACTGCAGGTGTTAGCTCCATTCATAGAATGACACACTTGTCTTGGAGCTTGCCGGCTATTTCTGGTACATATGGTAATCAGCTACAACTCCTATTTTTCTAAAACCTAAAAATACCACTATTTAAATATAAGCATTCTAAGAATGTAATACAGCAATCTGGTGATGAATAATAACTACTATTAGTTTTCTTGCTGCTTTTTAATAAGATTGATATGTAAGAAAAAAAAGGAAAAAAAGGTGTATAATGGTACTAATATATCATTGATGTTACTGTATGGATGGCAGCTGTCTACTTAGCTATCAATGTCATGGAGATTTCACATAAAAAAATGATGTATGTGATAACGTATTTAAACAAAAATTGAAATCATATTAAATGCTCCAGCAGAAAAGCGAGTTTAGAAGCCGTAGTAGTCGCTACATGTTGGACATACTGGGATAGTGTGGAGGTTACCATTTGTTCGTATTTCAGATGGAATGCTACTCTATTAATATACTATGCCAAGGCCCACCATGCTTTTAACAAAGAGCGCTATTATAACAACATCTATAATGTTAATGTTTGCCACAAACATCAGCTTCTTTACCGTCTCTGAAAGGTTATCATGGTGCAAAACAATATGGCAATGAAGGCTGTAATGGAGTTTACCATCTTATGAGATGACTGTGGCTTTTGTCTTGGACACAGTGCTAGCTGAAGAGTGGTCTGGAGACCATGTGGGCAGTGCCATTGTTAAGGAGGGACCCAAGCGGTCCCTCTGTGGATCTGACTGATGTTTCAAATTATATTGTCATGTGTGCACACGAGACTAAATAACGGACAACAAGTCAGTTATAACTATCTCCATGACGGGCACTGACCAAGACTGGTCTTTATTGTTTGAAACTTTCTATAGCTCTCGACAAGTGAAGGGTGTGGACAAAATACAGTTCAAACAAGTATCGCAGGCTGGACTCAGGACATATAGAAATTAGCATAGTCTCTTCCTGATTGGTCAGTCCAGGCTTAGGAATTCCTTTGTTCATCATCTCCTTTGGGTTTAGACAGGATATGGCAGCCATCTTCAAATTACATATACTGATATATACTGTGTTAAGGAAAATACACTAAATATGCAATATACATATATACGTGTTAGTAAGGAACAAAAGCATTCATAAATATGTGTGTTAGTTTACATCTACTAAACTATATACCTGAGTATATGAAATGGCTGAATTAAGTATTTTTGGATACTCAATTCTTAAGGCCCTGTCACACACACAGGTAAATCTTTGGCAGATCTGTGGTTGCAGTGAAATCATGGACCTATTGTTCCATTTGTACACAGCCACAAACCTGGCACTAATTGTCCACAATTTCACTGCAACCACAGATCTGCCGCAGATTTATCTCTGTGTGTGACAGGGCCTTTATCCTCAACAGTCCCCCCTAAAGACTTATTTCTGCCATTTCTGAATTCTAAGGGTACTGTATTCCCTTAGGAAGAGAGGTCGAAATATCTGTTGGAAAAACCTGCCTAACTGAACGTTGAGGCATGGGCGGAAAGGGAAAGTGGTTTTCTTCACCAGTTTGAGACCAAGGACTCCTAGGCGAGTCCCTACCCTTTGTAGTTTGACTTTCCCATGTCTCAAAGTTATGTAAGTCCTCTCTTCTAAGTGTTCTGGCAATAATGGTCTGAGACTGTACAGAATTTCTTTGAAAAGGATAAGTATGAGCAGAACGCTTAGTGCAGCTCTGGTTGGTCGACCCTTCTGCAATGCAAGGTGTGGATCCATAGATTTTTCTACGGTTGGATCGGCTCATCTAGTGTTGACTCATGGCTTTTTTTCGCTTGTCCTTTAGGATCAATCAGTCTCCTGACTGGAGACCATAGGCTACTAGCTCTGATTTAAGATCTGTAATTGGAGAATACACCTGATTATCACACTATTCAGTCAATTATATAAAAATTATACATGCCTGTGCTAAACCAAAAACATCTTACATAAAGACCTGTTTATTACGAAAAGAAAACAAAACATACATTTTGTACACAATTTGCCAGTTTCCACTTTTCTATAAAATATACAATTTTTTGTAAACCCATTTTTTTTTACATACCACCATCATCATGTGTTTCTCAGCAATAACGTCGTTTTCTGCATTGTAATGCCTCTGACCAAACGGGGAGAGAAATCTACACAACACGCCCAGACTTGCATACAACGTGCTTATGATATACATCTATAATCAGTTTGCAGTGTCTAAAAATGAGTAGAGTAGGTGCAGGGTGTTTCTGCAGACTCTTTTTTCTCCTCACTTCGTTTTAGGCACATGTCTTACAAGACTGGGTGAGTCTGCCCACCTGAGTACTGAACTTTGGTGTCACCAAAGCACACACTGATAACTGTCTTACACAGATTTTAGTCCATAAGTTACCTGGGCCATCATTAAGAAGAGCTCTCATGGCAGAGAAAGCTTACCACCCTTTGTCCACAGACCTTCCTCAGTCAACTGGCTCCCTGCATGTGACACTACATTCCTTGTTGTATCGCTTGTTCCTGTAGGGATTTAAGAACACAAGGAGTGACAAAAGACACTGATGTGACAAGTGCCACCGAGGTATGGTCCATATTGGTGAAAGACTCTCAACACTAGGCCCGTTCACTGCTTCTTGGTCAGCTGCACCTGTGCGAGGATCTCCATCCGATTCCATCAGCTCAGATCTAGACTTTCTCTTCAGCATACCTAATTCATTTGACAACAGGAAAGATCTACAAACTACATACACATCTAAAGACTCTTACCCACTCCTGTTCTACCCATCTAGAGAAGCATTTAATGCGTCACTGCCTCCTGTACCGATAGGAGAAGAGGGATTGGTTCAAATTTAGACTACGTCATGTTGTGCAAACCGTAGCATATCCAGTGTAGAATCGACCAACATCTTGTTCCGTCTATAAAAACAAAAAACTAAAAAATATACATTAGATCATTCTTATAACTTTAACTCTGACCATAATACAGTTAGTGGTCATTTATAGTTCCCATGACTAAAAATACTAAATAAGTAAACTAATAAACAAATAAAATAAGACTTTCCTATTTCAATTAACCCCTTAACGACCCTTGACGTACTGGGTACGTCATGGTGACATGGTGCTAAACGACCCATGACATACCCAGTACGTCATGGCGAAATCGCGGTCCCGGAGCCCCGGTGAGTCCAATTTGTTTAATTAAACAGTAGATTCGGGAAGGAGGGGACCTCTGCCTGACCTCAGGAGGGCTGGTGCCTCCTCCCCGAACCTACAGCCCCACCGCTGTCTAGGATCGCCCCGCCCACCACCGTCAGCCCCGCCGCTGTCTCCGATCGCCCCGCCCGCCCCGCCGCTGTCTCCGATCGCCCCGCCTGCCAGCCCCAGCCCTGCTGCTGTCTCTGGTCGCCCCGCCTGCCACCGCCAGCCCCGCCGCGGCTCCGATCGCCACCGCCAGCCCCGCCGCTGTCTCCGATCGTCCCACCGCTGCTCCCGATCCACCACTGTCCCCGATCGCCCCGCCCGCCACTGTCCCCGCCACGTTCGCCACTGTCCCCACCGCCACGCTCGCCACTGTCCCCGCCGCCACGCTCGCCACTGTCTCCGCCACCACGTTCGCCACTGTCCCCGCCGCCATGCTCGCCACTGTCCCCGCCGCCGTCGCACCCACCTTTTTCAGCCGCTGCTGCCCCCGAATCGGCCTCCACTGTTCCCGATCGGCCGCCGCCTCCTTCATCGGCTGCCCCTTCTCCATCGCCACTACACCTCCTCCCCCTCCATGTGCTGCAAGCCACCCTCCCCCCACATGTGCTGCAAGCCACCCTCCCCCCATATGTGGGGGGAGGATGGCTTGCAGCACATGTGGGGGGAGGGTGGCTTGAAGTACATGTGGGGGGAGGGTGGCTTGCAGCACATGTGGGGGGAGGGTGGCTTGCAGCACATGTGCTGCAAGCCACCCTCCCCCCACATGTGTTGCAAGCCACCCTCCCCCCTCCATGTTCTGGGGGCCACCCTCCCCCTCCATTTTTTCTGGGGGCCCCCCTCCCCCCGGGGCCCCCCTCCTCCATGTGCCATCTCTCTCTCCCATCAGACTCTGCCCCCCTCCCCGATCTGCTGCCTGCTCTCTCCCATCCTCTTCATCTACTGCCCCCTCTAACACTCCTCAATCTGTTGCCTCTTTCATCTGCTGCCTCTTCTGTCTGCTGTGATCCTGCTGCCTAGATCCATCCTGTAAGGTAGGTATCCCCATCTCACCTCCCTCCCCCCCATCCTCCGCCGCTCCTCCATCCGCTGCGCCATTTCCCATCATCCATCCGCTGCGCCCTTTCCCATCATCCATCCGCTGCGCCATTTCCCATCATCTGCTGCGCCCTTTCCCAACCTCTGCCGCTCCTCCATCCGCTGTGCCCTTTCCCATCTTCCATCCGCTGCGCCCTTTCCCATCTTCCATCCGCTGCGCCCTTTCTCATCTTCCATCCGCTGCACCCTTTCTCATCTGCCGCCCCGCCCTCTCGCATCGCATTATCCAGCGCAGTTGCTCGCTTCCAGACTGGAGTGGATGATGCGATGCGAGACTCGTGCATTGCTCTCATGTTTGGCACTGGTCTTAGTGGCAGGCGCTCATATTTTTTTTTTTTATTCATTTTTTTTTTTTACTGATGTCTGTATTTTTTATTTCGCCAAACTAATTTTTTTGTATGGGGGGGGTCTAGTTTCCAAAATGGGATCACATGTGGGGGAGCTCCATTGTGTAGGCACCTCAGGGGGTCTCCAAATGCAACATGGCGTCTGCTAATAATTCCAATCAATTTTACAGTGAAATGGCGCTCCTTCTCTTCTGAGCCCCGCCGTACGCCCAAACAATCGATTTCCACCACATATGAGGTACCTGTGTACTCAGGAGAAATTGCACAATACATTTTATGGTGCATTTTTTCCTGATACCCTTGTAAAAAAAAGCTACCTGTTTGAAAAAACAATTTTGTGGTAAAAAAAAAAATAAAATATTTTCACGGCTGAACATTACAAACGTTTGTGAAGCCTCCAGGGGTTTAAAGTGCTCACTAAACAGCTAGATAAATTCCATGAGGGGTCTAGTTTCCAAAATGGGGTCAATTGTGGGGGAGCACCATTGTTTAGGCACTTCAGGGGGGTCTGCAAACGCAACATGGCGTCCGCTAATAATTCCAACCAATTTTGCTGTGAAATGGCGCTCCTTGCCTTCCGAGTCCTGCCGTGTGCCCAAACATTTGATTTCCACCACATATGAGGTATCTGCGTACTCAGGAGAAATTGCACAATACATTTTATGGTGCATTTTTTCCTGATAGCCTTGTGATAAAAAAAAGCTACCTGGTTGAAGCAACAGTTTTGTGGTAAAAAAAATAATTTTTCTTTTCACGGCTCAACGTTATAAACTTCTGTGAAGCCCTCAGGGCTTCAAAGTGCACATCAAACATCTAGAAAAATTATTTGAGGGCTCTAGTTTCCAAAATGGGGTCAATTGTGGGGAAGCTCTATTGTTTAGGCACCTCAGGGGGTCTCCAAACGCAACATGGTGTCTGCTAATAATTCCAACCAATTTTGCTGTGAAATGGCGCTCCTTGCCTTCCGAGTCCTACCGTGTGCCCAAACATTTGATTTCCACCACATATGATGTATCTGCGTACTCAGAAGAAAATGCACAATACATTTTATGGTGCATTTTTTCCTGATACCCTTGTGATAAAAAAAGCTACCTGGTTGAAGCAACAGTTTTGTGGTAAAACATTTTTTTTTCTTTTCACGGCTCAATGTTATAAACCTCTGTGAAGCCCCCAGGGATTCAAAGAGCACATCAAACATCTAGAAAAAATATTTGAGGGCTCTAGTTTCCAAAATGGGGTCACTTATGGGGGAGCTCCATTGTTTAGGCACCTCAGGGAGTCTTCAAACCCGACATGGCGTCCGCTAATGAGTGCAGCTAATTTTGCACTCAAAAATTAAAATGGCGCTCCTTGCCTTCCGAGTCCTGCCGTATGCCCAAACATTTGATTTCCACCACATATGGGGTATCTGCGTACTCAGGAGAAAATGCACAATACATTTCATGGTGCATTTTTTCCTGATACCCTTGTGATAAAAAAAGCTACCTGGTTGAAGCAACAGTTTTGTGGTAAAAAAAAAAAAATTTTTCTTTTCACGGCTCAACGTTATAAACTTCTGTGAAGCCCCCAGGGGTTCAAAGTGCACATCAAACATCTAGAAATAATATTTGAGGGCTCTAGTTTCCAAAATGGGGTCACTTATGGGGGAGCTCCATTATTTAGGAACCTCAGGGAGTCTTCAAACCCGACATGGCGTCCGCTAATGAGTGCAGCTAATTTTGCACTCAAAAATTCAAATGGCGCTCCTTGCCTTCCGAGTCCTGCCGCGTGCCCAAACATTTGATTTCCACCACATATGGGCTATCTGCGTACTTAGGAGAAAATGCACGACACATTTTATGATGCATTTTTCCTGATACCCTTGTGAAAATACTAATTTTTACGGCTAAAGTAACATTTTTGTGTTAAAAAAGTAACATTTTCATTTTTTCTTCTACATTGCTTTGGTTGCTGTGAAGCTCCTAAAGGGTTAATAAACTTCTTGGATGTGGTTTTGAGCAGAGTGAGAGGTGCAGATTTTAGAATGGGGTCACTTTGGGATATTTTCTGTTGCCTAGGTTTCTCAAATCACTCCAAATGTGATGTGGTACCTAAAAAAATTTTATTTGTAAATTTTGTTGGAAAAATGAGAAATTGCTGATGAACTTTGAACCCTTCTAACTTACTAACGGAATTTTTTTTTTCCAAAAATTATGCTGGTGTAAAGCAGACAAGTGGGAAATGTTATTTAGTAACTATTTTGTGTGACATATCTCTCAGATTTATGGGCATAAAATTTCAAATTTTGAAAATTGCGAAATTTTCAAAATTTTCGCCAAATCTCCGAAATTTTCACAAATAAACGCAAAACATATCGGCCTAAATTTACCACTGACATGAAGTACAATATGTCACGAAAAAACAATGTCAGAATCGCCAGGATCCGTTGAAGTGTTCCAGAGTTATAACCTGTCAAAGTGACACTGGTCAAAATTGCAAAAAATTTATGCATCATAGTAATCTAGTAAACATAACTATTGCAAGGGAAAAGCCAGCTTCAAAACCTATCTAATATGCCTGTTGCGCCCTCTACTGTTGGAGAATATAATTAATACCTTCATCCCCCCTTGTTTAGTTGTTTATTTACCAATGTAACAAAATTCAGAGTTTTTATGCTGGTATTCCCTAAAAGAACAAAATAAGGCAGTAGCTAATAAATTAGCTACATGCTAGAAACTAAAGTTAGACAAACAGTGAAAATAACATATATCTTACAACAATATACATTGCTAGTGAATTTTAAAACCTTACGATAAACAACACAGTTTCCATAAAGAAAAAACCTTTGATAGTAAAAAATAACCAAAACATGGTTAGGTGACAACTGTGACTAAACGGCTAACCTGCAAAAACAAATATATATCAATTGTTTAAAAAGAATCGTACAAACAGAGAAAGGGATAGAGTCACAAAATAAAAATATATTGTTCGAATAAATCGCCATTAAAAAACAAAACGACACAGAAATTAATTTGCATATCTCATGAAATCTAATTTTCCCTGCAAAATTAATTGAATCATTCAGATATAAGCAGTAAACTAAGAATGTGAAATCCTGAACTCTAAGGGTTAAACAGAACTTAGTCACTATTGGGGAAAGACACATTCCATTCTTATCTCTTAGTAGAAACCAAAGAGAAAGGAAAAAGAAACTCATCCTCCTCTTTTAAAGAAAACATAGCCATGAAAACATCTACTCCCCACATCTCCGTTGGATATATAATATATTTTTCTTTTTTCTTTCTACAAATGGAATTAATACCTTCTGACATCAGTAGGGGTAAGTCGTTTAAGATTTTAAGTTTTTTTAACTAACACAGTACAAAGATATGTATTTACCTACCTCTATTCTATTTTTAAATTCTGTAAAAGTTTCACTTATTTATCTTTGACTTGCATGTATTGGATAGCTGAGTAAACAAATATACTATTTTATACTTATTCAAATGTGTTAGTCGTATATACCAGAGAACACCTCCCACCGGGGATGGGTGGAGAACTTTGGACAAAGAGCCATTGCGAGGGGTGTGGCTTATGAAGTGTACTGCCATCAGTGGGTGCAGCAAGATGGCCACCACAGGAAGTTCCAGGGACTTGACTTCCGGGTGTACGTCCATATTAGGACTCCATGGGTGTAATGGGAGTAGCTGGAACTACGGACGGAGCCAGGGGTGTTACTGTTAATGTCTAAACCAGTTCGCATTCTAGTATACAAAGGAGAGGTTTGTTTAGTACCAGATATAATGACTTCTAAAGGAGAACAATGAGGCACAGCTAGAGAAAAACCTTTAGTGATTCTAGAAACAACAACAGGCAGTGAATGGGGTCTTTGTTCTTCATTATACCCTCACTGGAGATTAATATGGACTTCCGCACATGGGTTGCAGCCTGCCATCTGGTGGTAGTCCAACTACTTTACACAATTCCTTACAATCTTTTGTATACTGTTTCCCGCTCTTTTTCTTTCTTTTTTTTTTCTTCAACTAGGGCGAAAGCGTTATCAGCTCCTACTTAAAAAACACATTTCTTTATTGAACAGAGTATGCATAGTGCTTTAATTGGATCGGCCAATTACAACTGAATCCTTTCCCACCTCACCTGTGTACGGGAGGATGTTCCTATGACATGCAACGTATGAATAAAAATACCAGGCTTTCTGTGGAACTAAAAGACCCCCGTTTACAACTCAAAAATACAGACATACAGTCAGATCCCATACAAAAGACCTAAAGCCCAGAACCTATGGGTCTGGGTTCGTTCTTTGTTCTAGACTACTGGCGAAAGATAAGCTCACGTTGAGGTCTACGGCAACGTCAATATCCCTCTCAGATCAAAGGTCAAACTTTTCGCCGAAAACCTCCGACTCACAGGGAAATCGTCATATACATTGTATATGAAACTTACCTGTGATTTTTGTTTTTGAGAGTGATCAGGTCTCAGTCGGTGATCCTCGGGTACTGGGAAATAGCCTCCTGCATCTGAGAAAGAAATTCAGCCAATCCTTCTTACGGTAGTCCCATCTGGGGTGCCACTGTTAAGGACGGGACCCAAGCGGTCCCTCTTTGGATCTGACTGCTGTTTCAAATTATATTTTCATGTGTGCACACGAGAATAAATAACGGACAACAAGTCAGTTATAACTATTTCCGTGATGGGCACTGACCATGACTGGTCTTTATTGTTTGAAACTTTCTATAGCTCTCGAGAAGTGAAGGGTGTGGACAAAATAAAGTCCAATCAATTATCGCAGGCTGGACTCAGGACATATAGAAATTAGCATAGTCTCTTCCTGATTGGTCAGTCCAGGCTTAGGAATTCCTTTGTTCATCATCTCCTTTGGGTGTAGACAGGATATGGCAGCCATCTTCAAATTACATATACTGATATATACTGTGTTAAGGAAAATACACTAAATATGCAATATACATATATATGTGTTAGTAAGGAACAAAAGCATTCATAAATATGTGTGTTAGTTTACATCTACTAAACTATATACCTGAGTCTATGAAATGGCTGAATTAAGTATTTTTGGATACTCAATTCTTATCCTCAACACCATGATCAGAGCTTTATTAGGGAATTCACATCTTTTATACTGCAAAGATTATGAAGTGCAATGGCAAAATGAATGGTAGCTAGATACATCTAGTCTTCATTCTAGATACATTAACAGCTCAGCATTACATTGATTTGGCCATGGAACCAGTGGTATGGTGGTATCTCCAAAGACACACTTGCTGGTAGGTAGCCAACAGAGGGCAACCCCATGGGATCAATGGTACCTCAGCAGGCTGGCACCACAGATATGAACACAAACAATTGTTGTGGGCTTGGTGGGGATAGATTGAAGGATGAAGTAGCAGTGGCTAGTTTGGGTAGGTGCAGCAGCATCATCTAGTATCGCAGGAACGGCTAGCATGGATAGTTGCGGCAGCATTATTGGATATCACGGAAGTGGCCAGCATAAATAGTTACAGCAGCAGCAGCGGACTTGTCATGGACTGCAGCACAGATAGGAATCAGCAACACCACACAGCACAATAACAGCAGAGGCAGCACACAAAGGGATCTGAGAACTATCAAAGTATTGAACTCGCTGCCTAGGCACATCCCTTAAGGGGAAGGTACATTAAATACCTGATGCATCTCAGCCATGCTAAGAGGCACTTCCAGGTGAGGGTAAACTGGCCCTTAAAGAAAAAGATCGTGTCCGTGAGGACTCTGTGGGCACTCCTAAGAGGCCTGTGCTGCTTGTGCAGGACCTGGGAGACAGCAGCAGGAGACAGGGACTGAGCAGGACAACGTGGGACACTGGTACAGGCATTACAGCACCCCCCTTATGCCCCTCCTTTTCCAGGAATCTCTTAAGGAAAAGAGGTGCATTAATATTTTCCCTTGTAAGGTTATTTGTTTAAATATTAAGGCCCTGTAGTTATTTTGTGTCACAAATCTATAATTTATGAAATGATGAACAGCAGGAACAAACACAGTATCAAAAAGTTTCCTCCTGCTTGCCCTTTGTATTCCCTGCACCGATTAGCGAGTCACCGCTGACCGCTGCAGGGAATACAATGGGTAAGCAGGAGGAAACCTTTTGATATTGTGTTTTTTCCTGCTGTTCATCACAATCCTTATAATATAGGCGATCCTTTTGAGTATTGTGGCCATATTTGGATCAATTGTATGGTGAGCAGCAGTGGTGAGATATATTCAATATGTATTGATCTATTATTTACATGCCCTGCTTTTTCCTACCCTTATCAGTTGTACTTGTGTCATGCGATTTCATCTTTGTGTACCACACCTGTACCTACATATAATTATGTATACCACTTTTTAAAATATTTTTTAAAAATATTTTTCTATGATCTAATAAAGTTATATATTCTTATACTATAATGGATTTAAAACTCATTTTCTCTTTTGGATAATGATATGAAGTTAGTTCAGGAGCCGCTAGAGAGTCTAAAGTTTTATGGATAAGCTTCAATGTTTTCTTCTTGCATTACTTTATTTTTATATAGCATATGATTGCTTTGAGCTTATGTTAACTAATATAATCTGTTGAACTTTATATAATTCAATAAAAACTACAGTTATTAAAAAATATATATTTTCTCTTGCCTCACATGACCTCTCCTCAGGGTCAAACCCTTTCAAGTCCACTAAGAAGTAGGTTTTACCTCGGAACGTTTTCACAGAGAGGATGGCTTTTATCTCAAACGTGTCTTCATCACTGACTGGAGGAGGCGAAGTACCTTGGTCCCTGTAGTAACGGCTCAGGATGACAGGTTTGAGGAGGGACAAATGGAAGGAGTAGGAATATGTAAGTAGGCAGGGAGTTTCAACTTGTAGGACACCTCGTTAATCCTCTGGAGCACCTCAAAAGGACCAAAGTGGGGCTCAACCTGTAGGAAGGCAACTTGAGGCTGATGCATCTAGAAGAGAACCATATCTTTGTCTTTGGGTGAGAATGAAGGAGGATCAAGGCATCTCTTCTCCATGTGCCTCTTCATAAGGGTGGAGGACTTCTCCAGGGAATACATCGTCTCTGCCAGATATCGGAAAAAGTCTTGATGAGCAAATCAGCCATAGGATTGTCAGAGATGAGCGTCAATGGGAACGGGATTTTTGGTTGCTGTCCATACACTGTATTAAATGGAGACTTGAAGACGTTCCACTTGGCCATTAGACTGCGGATGGTAGACCAATGAGAAGTCCAAGGTCACATCCAGTAGGTTTCAGGTGGCTGTCCAGAGCCAAGATGTAAACTGGGCATCTGTCAGACACAATGTGGAGCAGAAGACCGTGCAGGTGAACTATGTGCTGAATGAAGTGTTCAGCAAGCACTGGTGCAGAGGGCAACCTGGTCAGCAGCGTGAAATAGTCCATTTTCAAAAACCTGTCTACCACTACCCAGATGGCAGTGCAACTGGAGGACATCGGCTGGTTGGTGATAAAGTTCATCAAAATTTTTTGCCATGGAACAGATGACCCTGGAAGAGGAAGTTGTTGCCCCTCAAGAAACTTCCTTGGGGTCTTGTTGCGGGCACATGAGTGACAGGTCAAAACAAACTCCAGAACATCATGTCGCAGTGTTGGCCACCAATAATGCTGAGAGATCAGCTGAAGAGACTTCTTCGAGCTAGTGTCATCAGCCAGCTTGGAGGAATGACCCCACTGAAGAACTCGATTGCTGTCTGCTTCAACAACGATCGTTTTACTGGGAGGGACTAAAGACACATCTATAGGAGCCACTGACAGCTTCCTGGAAGGCTCAATAATATGCTGAGGCATTTCCTCAGCCAACAGAAGTGACTAAGAAAGTACATCAGCCTTGACATTTTTATCAGCTGGGCCGAAAGGCAGAACAAAGTCGAAGTGGGCAAAGAACAATGACCACCGGGTTTGACATGGATTAAGCCTCTGAGCCGACTGTAAGTAGGACAAATTCTTGTGGTCAATGTAGATGATGACTCGATGCACAGCTCCCTTCAGCAGATATTGCCATTCCTTCAGAGCCATCTTGTTCACCAACAGTTCTCAGTCTCCAATCAAGTAGTTGGGCTCGGCAGGAGAGAGCCCTTGAAAACAATCTGCAAGAGGAACACACCAGCACCGGAGAACAAAGCATCTACTTCCAGGATGAACTGCTTACTAGACTTCGCTCTATTCAGTGCCAGAGCCAAAGAGAAGGCCTCCTTGAGGGTGACAAACGCATCTTCCGCTTCTAGGATCCACACTTTTGGATTCGTCCTCTTGCGGGTTAGAGCCGAGATGGGGAGAATCTGGGATGAGATTTGCTGGATGAACTGCTGATAATAATTGGTGAAACTGAGGAACGGCGGGATCGCTTTCTAACTGTCAGGATCCATTCTCAGGCTGGTGTCTGAGATTATATAGCCTAGGTAAGGCAGGAAAGACCGCTAGAGGAAACACTTTTCATATTTGGCATAGAGAAAATTATCTATTAGTGCCATTATTCTCTGTAGCACCTGGAGAACATCTCTCCTGTGTGTGGGCAGAACTGGAGAATACACCAAGATGTCGTCCAAGCATACTACTATGCATGAGTAGAGCAGATCTCGAAATATATCATTGACGAATTCCTGCAGGACCGCCGGAGCACTGCTGAGCCTGAATGGCATTACTTGATACTCATAGTAGCTGTCACAAGTATTGAAGGACATCTCCCTTTCATCACTCAACTGTATCTGGATGAGGATGTATGCAAAATGGAAGTCGAATTTGGAGAAAATCCTGGAACCTCGGAGCTGGTCAAACAATTCCGGTATAAGCAGCAGCTGGTATTTATTCTTTACTGTAATTTGGTTGAGACATCTATAGTCAATACATGGCCAAAGACCGAAGAAACACATCCTTTTTCTTTACAAAGAAGATTCCAGCTCCTGTCGGTGGGGAAGACTTTTGGATGAATCCTCTTGCCAGAGTCTCCTTAATGTACTCAGACGTGGCTTGAGTCTTAGCCTGAGACAGAGGGTAGATACAACCACGAGGAGGAGTGGAACTGAGAAGGAGGTCGATAGGACAGTCATATGGCCTATGTGCTGACAGTGTGCCACCCCTGCAGCAGTCGAACTGCTCGGATCCGGGGTTACTGTGGATCGAGGGTCTCTGGACCCGGGGGTTTGCGGCTACTCGAATGTAAAGGGAGTATTTACAGGGGATGCCACTTGCGGGTTGTGGTAAGGGGAGTACCGCCGCTGTCAATAGGAGTACCGGGGCTGATGGTGTGGGGCACAAAGGTGTCAGTCCCTCTGCAGGTGGGGATGGCCCCGGGCAGTGGGGGGAATAGTGAGCGGGTTGTGGCTTGGCCTTGGGCAAGCAGGGTGCGGGGGTCGAGTTACTCACTGCGGTAGTCTTTGTACTGGATTAGGTGGAATAAGCAGACACTCACAGAGATAGTAAACCAAAGTCTCTAGGCACCGCAGGTTCTGCGGGGGAAGCCTGTCCAAGTCCCGCTCCCAGCGGTGTCACTTGGTAAGTCCGGAGTCCTGCCTCCATGCACAAATTGATTGACCTTTGTGGCCCCTCGGCTTGAAGCTTTCAGGACCGCGCTACCGTGTGTTTGGCAGCTGTGCTCTTGATGGCTGGCACTTGGGATTTTAGTGGGTTTTGTGCATTGGAGAATCCTATCTTCCACGTCATGCTGATGCCTTCAATCTCTGAGCTCTTGGGGAAAGTTCATAAAGAGACTATCCTCCACAGCTTAATTATCAAGGCGCATGAAGCTCCTTGGATCTCTAGAATCCTGTACCCTGCCGTGCTCAGTACCAGTCAGTTCTTTTGGGGTCTTGATGCCGACAGTCCTCCTAGACTATGTCCGTCGTACCCTCTCCAAGATCACTGCCACCGGTCAACGACTCCAGTGGTCCCGGACCACCATCTGCGACCCAAACTGTCGCCTCCCTGGGATCTACAACTCCCCAGCTCCTCACTCTTTGAGGGCCAACTCTCTTCTCTCTGTCTCTCCTCCCACCAGTCTGCCTGACCCCTAGGTGGGCGACTGTTACATCTCTGGGGTGTATTGTATGGTAGCCTGGATAGCACTTAACACATCAGCCCCCAGCAAATTCATAGGAGTATTTTCACTAACAATAAGCTTTGTGAGAATTTCCTGGCTATCTTGTAATCTCAGCTTCATCTGTTTTGTCAAGGGAGTTTCAGACACCAATCCCTCCACCCCGACACACTGAACAGTCTCGTCAGAAATCATATCTGGCTTTATCAGGTCTTTATGTACCACAGTGCCGGCTGCCCCAGTGTCAATTAAAAATTCTGCCTCCTTCCCCCCTGGCATTGTTATGGACGTAAGTAAGGTGGGACCAGGTCCTGAGGGAACGAAAACGGGGTACACATTTGTCACTGGGTTGCCAGTTTCCTAGGTCAGAGGCAAGGGAGGAGGGAAATCAGTCTGCTCACTCTCCTTTTTGGAGTTTTTGCACTGTCTGGCATAATGTCCATTCTGTCCACAATTCCAGCACTGTACGGTCGCTCGGTCACCTGGTGCCCCCCCTCTCTGCTTCCACTGTCTTCCTTGTGCTCTAGCATACATAACTGTTCGCTTGCATTTTGTCAGTTCAACCCCCTTAGCTACTTGCAGAAGGTCTGTTGGGTCCATGTTTCTCCACTCAGGTCTGGCTGTCTGTACTGCTTCTCGTAAAAACTTATTCATACCGTCAATGAATGCATTCACCAATATTTTGATATCAAGGTCGTTTCTTGCACTGTACCCCATGTCTGTCCACTTCAGCTGTAACCTCTGTAACGTTGTGCCCTGCAACGTGGGGGTTTCACTCGCTTGCAGCGGTGTGAGGTAGCTTCAGCAACACACGTACACAGTCTCTTCATAGAAATTCTGGCAGTTTATTTAAAAACACTCAGCATAAACTGCCCTCAAACATAAACAATAAGTCCATAATGGAAGTTTAGCAACTTCCCCACTCTCTGGCTCCTGCCAGCGTACAACTCTAGCCAAGGTTCCTTCCAGCACCCAGGGCCCTCTGCAGACCCCTGTCTGTCTCTCCTCCTGGAGAGATTCGGCCCTACCCTGGCCTGGCTGCACTCACCTCAGACTCAATATCAGAGCCTTGTGATCAGCCTCCATGCAGGCTGATACACCCAAAGCTCCTGGCTCTGCTCTCACTGGTTTCCAGTCCACACACTGGACATCTAGAGCCAGTCTCTCTCTAGACTGCCCTAGACACACTTCATGCAGAACTCTCGGCTCTGCTCTCACTCTCTCCCAGCATACACGCTGGAAGTCTAGAGCTAGTCTCTAACTTGACTGCCCTAGACACACTCTACCCAGGTTCAGAGACAGGATTGCTTTAACCCCTGGAGCCACACCCACAGGTGGTAAGGAGTGTGTAATCAGCATCACACACCCTTCCATGGCTCTACATGTAATGCAATCCTGTGGAACCACAGGTCCCAGCCAGCTTCACATTGGAGAGCACCCACGCTTCTGCAAAACATGCCGGCCCTTTGTAATACAGCCGGTTGATACCTCACACCTCCCAAAGTACGTCTCTATACTCTCCCCTTTTTGCTGTGTCACGTCAGTCATCAGTACAGACTGCTCTGTTTGTTTCTTTGTAGCCCATCGTTTCAATGCCTCACAGTACGTTATTCCAGACCTCTCAGACTGAACATCCATGACCCATGATTGCTCCTTTATCATATCAGTATGCGTTTTAATTATGTGTCCCAGCACGTCACCTGCCTTTGCAGTCACCAAACTCTCGAGGTCTGTCCAAGTGCATTTATAAGTCACCTGTATTGTCTGTATTTGCCTGTAAAATGGGAAAGGTTGGTTTTCAGGGTCAGGTAACTGTTTCAACATAGCTAGCTGGTCAGAGGGGCTCCAGGGATGATATTCCTGTGTCTGTCTGATTCTTGTGACATTCCTCGGTCGGGATGTATCTGATTTTTTTGTACTGGTCCCAGGGCGTTCTTTCCTTTCCTCACCGTCAGCTTCCTCCCCAAAACTCAATTCCTTCACTACCTCTGTCTCAGAGTCAGCGTCCTCTGTCATCACATGTGATCTGGTTCGAACAGGATTTAGTGCAATCTGCTTAGGGCGAGTAACATTACACGTAGCACAAGTACCTCTCCAGTCTGGGTTTTTCTGACTACAATGTTTACAAGTCCATTCATCTGGTCTGGGTTTCTGCTTATGTGAAGGGGGGGCAGTAGCAGTCACAATTCCTGCTTTTGGTGCATTAAAACATTCATAATACACCTTATCTCCCGCTGTGGTCTCTTTATATCCACAATACTGCACCTCTTCAGCCACACGACACCATTTATTTACTTGTTGCTCTACCCTCTTATCTTTTATCCAACCTCTCTTTTCTTCCCTGAATCTGTGCCATTTCTCAACATCCAAACATCCGTACTCTGGCATGTCTGCCTTTTTGAGTATTGGTCTGACATTTTTCACTGCTTCTTTGCCTTCTCTTTCTTGCACTATCTGTTTGGCTGTTTTGGATCCTGCTGGAGCCCCACGCTGCACACTGAACAAGTTGCCCATGGCTTCAACTTATTCCCTCACAGCCCACCTTTCTGCAAATGCCCTCTCAGTGTCCCTGAACCTTGTTAACAGGCCACACTTCTTCTGGCAAGTCAGAATGGGCTCTCAAGTGGTAGCAGGAAGGCTAAATCAGCATTCACTCTCACCTGCTACACTTGCAGGGCGTATTGGGAAGGGTTAAAAAAAACCACCTCTCTCACCCAATAGACCAGATGACTAAAGCAGGAAGGACCAGGTGTGATAGTCCTCTCACCTACTAGACCACCTCCATGTAAGTGGGAATGCACATTGATCTCTAACCCACTTCAAACCTGATGTGCAGTTGGGTACTCCATGCTGGTCCTTTACAAAGTATTCCAGCAACGAACGTAAACTAGAGTGAAACCAAAACAATCCTCAGAGCTGACTTCTGACAGAGGGCAGAAAATCGCGCAGCTGTTTACTTGACCCCTCCCAACAGAATATCAGCGCACAGTTTGTTTAGCAAGAGTGTTATCTCAAAAGAATTCTTCGTCCAGATTCAGTTTTTCCAAAAGATCCCTAATACCCACTGGTATAATACACAATCCCAGCAGAAAATTGAGACTACTTATATACCTTCACAGTACTAATATTCTACTTTGCTATAAAACCTTCATCCCCATTTTGAGAGGAAGAAACACACAATATCTCACTATAAGGACAGATCCCAGGACCACTTGTCGTACTCATTCATTGATTCCAGAAACATATGTAACAATACACCTTCCAAGGATCAGTTAACCTCATATGCAAATAAAATTATCTAAACCGCTCTTGACACTGATGGGAAAAAATACATATGTCAGGTATCCACTCAAATACTCTATATGGCTATGCCCTGTGACATTTCACAACCGGAACATCTTTTCACAGTCCACAGTATGACCTATAACCATTAGACTTATACATACATATTATTTCACCAAGTCTCTTATCTCAATTACTTGTCACTTTGTTATTCAGAGGCTTCTCATCAATATACAACAACCTATTGGCTGCCTACTTTATCTAGGCATTAATATGAAACCACTAAAGATGGTCAAAGCAAAACACAAAACACAGCAACACAGCAAATGCAATTATACAGAGATTGTCCCAAATTCCGTGCTATGCAATCTATGCAATCAGTTAATGGACGGACAACAGATTATCTTATCACTCTATATTTCAACTCTCATTCAGACATGCATGAAAAAAAACCAATACTCACTGGTGATGCCAAAGTGTTTGAACCGTGTGTACAGCCTTACCCAGAATATTTGGGAAATCAGAGAGAGTGAAATAAAGTGTAAGAATAAAGCTTCTCACCTTGCTGCAGCTGAAATTTCACTGTCTCAAGAGTCCCCAAAACTTCTTCCGAATAGGCTGGTTGGCCACGGCCCCACGTTGGGCGCCAAAAACTGTTGTAGCTGTTCTGTTTTGTCACAAGTCAGCTTATGGGATCACCAGTGAGGTCCTCTGAATTAGGCCTCTTCAGACCTAATCAAGATTGAGCGCTCGGAGAAAAAGACCTGCATTCAAGTGGGCATGATCAATTTTCTGTTTATTTAACCAAAGTACAGTTTATTTATACCATTTACAGATAAATGTGATATTGCAAAAAAAAGCTTCTAGCTGGACTTTACAAGTTGCTCATATGACCTTTAAGTTTTAGCAAAACAAAAATGTAGAGTCATGCATATGAGATAAGAAGAAGATAAGAAGAACATTTAAGGCCACTTCACACATAACGAGATCGTAAACGAGATCGTTACTACGTCACAGTTTCTGTGACGCAAGAACGACTTCAATTGCGATCTCGTCATGTTTGACACGTACCAACAATTCACCCCCTGCTGCGAAATCGCTGATCGATGCCGAACAGCTTGGGCCATTTCTGGCTCGTTGGAGTCTTGCTGGGCTGCATGAATCTGTATGTTTGACACCCTATTAACGATTTCGTTGACGACCTAGATGAGATGCACAAAGGCGTGTTGTTGCGTGCCCGTTTCCGCGCCCCTCTCTGCACCGATTGGTTAGCTCCAGGTGCAGGTGCGGCTTCGATCCGAAAAACACACCAACAAAGCGACCGGGTACAATGGACGAAGGAATCAGGGTGGAGACGCAGGTTCTATCTCAAAGCAAAGCGCAAAAGAAGTGACAAAGGGTGACGCGATCCAAAATTTAACCGCTAGACACGCCCCCTGCATGCCCAATCAGAACGCAGTATTGGCCGCCAATGAAAGCGGAGGGGGGTATGGAAAAGGTGACGCAAATGCACGCCTACGTTACTCACTGCATTTTACAACGCCCCTAATGGGATTGGAATCGTTAACATAGTTGCTGTGTGACAGGGTCCCAGCGATTTGAAAGATCGTTATACGGGACGCATGCTCGTTCATAAACTCGTTATGTGTGACACCCAACATGCGATTTCAACAACGACTCACAAACGATCCAGAAAGTGTGACGTAGTAGCGATCTCGTTATGTGTGACTGGACCTTTAGAGACAATAATAATCCTTGAGCCTGTCTCTTAGGGGTGCTTCACACACAGCGAGCTCGCTGCCGAGATCGCTGCTGAGTCACGCTTTTTGTGACGCAGCAGTGACCTCATTAGCGATCTCGCTGTGTGTGACACTGAGCAGCGATCTGGCCCCTGTTGCGAGATCGCTGCTCGTTACACACAGCCCTGGTTTGTTTTCTTCAAAGGCGCTCTCCAACTGTGACACACAGATCGCTGTGTGTGACAGCGAGAGAGCGACAAATGAAGCGAGCAGGGAGCAGGAGCCGGCATCTGGCAGCTGCGGTAAGCTGTAACCAAGATAAACATCGGGTAACCAAGGTGGTTACCCGATATTTACCTTAGTTACCAGCCTCCGCAGCTCTCACGCTGCCTGTGCTGCCGGCTCCGGCTCTCTGCACATGTAGCTGCTGTACACATCGGGTTAATTAACTGTGTACTGTAGCTAGGAGAGCAAGGAGCCAGCGCTCAGTGTGCGCGGCTCCCTGCTCCCTGCACACACAGCTAAGCGGTGTGCGCTGGTAACTAATGTAAACATCGGGTAACCATACCCGATGTTTACCTTAGTTACCAGTGTCCGCAGCTTCCAGACGCCGGCTCCGTGCAAGCGCAGCGTCGCTTGCACGTCGCTGCTGGCTGGGGGCTGGTCACTGGTCGCTGGTGAGATCTGCCTGTTTGACAGCTCACCAGCGACCATGTAGCGATGCAGCAGCGATCCTGACCAGGTCAGATCGCTGGTCGGATCGCTGCTGCATCGCTAAAGTGTGAAGGTACCCTTATTCCGTAGGCTCCATAATGACTATGAACTACCATCAGATATACTTACTAATAACAATAAAATATCTTTAATGAAGAAAAAGAGAAACTATTAACCCTTCTATATCACTCGCATTAAAGTAGTTTAGGTTAGCAGAAATGAATCAGTCCTGTTCACTTGCAGAGTTTAGGAGGACCAAACTATATACATCCATAAAAATTAACTTTTATTAAGTAATTAAAACAATATCACAATTGAACACTCAAAACAATTACACACAATGTGTGTGTGATGTGTGATCAATACACACTAGGTAGGAGGTATTGGGATCTGTGATCTGGGACTAATGTGCAGTTGTGGAATGAAGATAGAAATAGCTAACCAAATAGGGGACTCTAGGGGAATTGCTCTCACTCTATTCAGTCCTACCTAACAATGGGGCTTTAAGCACCCTAAATGTAAATGTGTGGTGTCCCCATTCCACGATGGCTATCCCTTATTATCTCTCACTAACTCATACCCACCATCAACGTCCAAAAAAAGTGCTAGTGCAAGTAAACTTGGTACACATAACATTCACACCAGAATGGGAATATGTCAAGTATATTAATTATAGTTCTTCATAATGAGAACTCGTCAGTCAGGTGACCAATATAAATGTTGATATTTAAAACACTGTATTATTAGACATAAAACGATAAAGTCACATTAATCGTATCAGTGGGGTACATTACTGTTAGGTGGTAGTCCTCCTGGGCTACATGAAGGATTCACATTTCTGGGTGTACGTTCCCATAACTGGGTTCCGGTTAAGGACAAGCCCCGGTATTGTATAGTTTAGGAGAATATATTCTTCCCAACGCAATTACCCCCACTAATTATTGGGTTCATCAGGGGAATCAGAGATAGCTATCAGGGGCCCAGTTGCGTCCTGATTGCTCAAAGCGTCACCTGAAAGGAAAGAATTGGATACATAGAACCAGAAATCCTTCCGTTTGTGGATAGAAATGCCATATGTTAAATGTCTTACCCCATAGAGAGAGTCCCACAAAGTCGTCAAGTGCCCGCTCACGATGTCCCGTTAGGTCAGACCAGGGTGCCAATAGTTTACACCGCGGTCCTGTGTACGCTAGTGTGGGTCCTGTACATGTCGCAATTTAAAATGCCCGCCAAGGGAATACATCCGCCGGATACACCCATCAGAGTCTTGGGCGGAAGTGGCGCATGCCCAGGACCACACCCGGAAGATATTAAAACTGAAGCGCAATATGTGTTCCATGGTCCGTCTGTCCTGGCCATCCCTCTCCATTCCGTCAGTGCCTCGGGCGGAAATATCGTATATACAGCACCAAAGCTAGAAGATACTGATGCTGAAACGCACATTGCATTCCACGGTACGTTCCCCCCAGCCAACCCCCCACATCCGGTCATTTCACATGGCCGGAAGTGGGATGTGAGTCAAGCACAATAGCTGCGCTGACCAGTAAAAGTATCACGGAACCAAGGGTACTATTGGGAGGGAGCTTGTAACATCAAATCCGCCGCAAAGACAGGCAAGGGGAGACACCAATTACGTCCCACCACCGATAGTCGTAATATTTATAGTGGTGAAACGCAAATAGCGCGCCACCAACCTGGCCAGGGTGAGGAAAATTAGGTAAATAGAAAAATATAGAAGATATACTAATTACATACCCAAGAGGGTCAGTGTCTATTTATTCATGCCTGTAAAAAATTATAAGCTTTGCTATCCCGACATTTAAATACGGGCCATATGAAATAAAGAGGTATTAGAGACTGAGCTCCGATCCACAACCCAATAATGCTTTTAGTCTATACAATAGTAGACCCAACTACAAGGAATCAATTAACTTGCATTATAAGGTTAAAAAATTATTCAATAAATTGACCGCCATATAACAAAAATAAAACCAAGCAAAAAAATAGGCTAAAGGGCTAGATAAGGTTCAAATCAATTTTTTATCAGTCTATACCCAAGCTAGGGAGCGAGAAGCATTAAGGATTATGCGTGTGCGGGGTGCTCCATGCGTGCCATCTTTTGCAAAGTGCCAACGTTGCTAAGTGCCTGGCAGTTATTTCAATGGCATTGGACTAACATGCATCTTCTCTCTCTTCACACAGGTATATATCTCTGCTTGCTGAAGTGTAATGTCTGCTCCCCTCTACTGCTGTATTCACTCTCCTGGTATATATCTCTGCTTGCTGAAGTGTAATGTCTGCTCCCCTCTATTGCTGAATTCACTCTCCTGGTATATATCTCTGCTTGCTGAAGTGTAATGTCTGCTCCCCTCTGCTGCTGAATTCACTCTCCTGGTATATATCTCTGCTTGCTGAAGTGTAATGTCTGCTCCCCTCTATTGCTGAATTCACTCTCCTGGTATATATCTCTGCTTGCTGAAGTGTAATGTCTGCTCCCCTCTACTACTGAATTCACTCTCCTGGTATATATCTCTGCTTGCTGAAGTGTAATGTCTGCTCCCCTCTGCTGCTGAATTCACTCTCCTGGTATATATCTCTGCTTGCTGAAGTGTAATGTCTGCTCCCCTCTATTGCTGAATTCACTCTCCTGGTATATATCTCTGCTTGCTGAAGTGTAATGTCTGCTCCCCTCTACTACTGAATTCACTCTCCTGGTATATATCTCTGCTTGCTGAAGTGTAATGTCTGCTCCCCTCTGCTGCTGAATTCACTCTCCTGGTATATATCTCTGCTTGCTGAAGTGTAATGTCTGCTCCCCTCTACTGCTGAATTCACTCTCCTGGTATATATCTCTGCTTGCTGTGACTTATGCTATATCATTTTTACATTATGTTTAATACTCACTGATGTATGACTGTATCTTCCTCTTTGTAAATCTTATCTGATGGTGGAAGGTGTGAATCTGTGTAGACTAGAGTCCGGGTGGGGGGTCAAATGTTCTGTTTCCTTTGATTCCTTAATCATTCCCTGGTGTGATCAGCATTTGTTAATTTTCCTTAACAAGCTGAGCTCCCATAATCCCTCTCACCTACTCCTCTAGTCTGCCCTATATATCTGGGGCTGTGCTAAGGGACGCACGCGTGTGCGGGGTGCTGCATGCGTTCCATCTTTTGCAAAGTGCCAACGTTGCTAAGTGCCTAGCAGTTATTTCAATGGCAGTTAGTCAGGGCAGGAGTCAGGTAAACTAATCTGTGACACTCTGTTTCCACCATGACTATTATTTCCATCTCTATCATCCTATGTGCCTTTACTGTCCACTTTCACCGCCCTGTCCCCCCTCCATCACCACTCCTCCTCATCAGCCCCTCTCTCCTACCTTCTCCTACGTACAGTTCCCAGGCCCTTTTCACCTATCTGAATAACCTCAATCCTTCATGATCCAGGGTATCACACAAAAAGACATGCCACACGTATAAAAACCATCTGACCTTTCTCCTTCTACTCCTACTTCTATCAGGTGATATCTCTCCTAATCCCGGTCCACCCCATGCTAACTTTACCCCCTGCCCCACCTCCCATAGAAACCCTGATAATCTTATTAACATTCCCTGTACACCCTCACTTCCCTCTTTTAATTGTGCTCTCTGGAATCCACGGTCTGTATGTAACAAGCTTCCTTACATCCACAACCTCTTTCTCAATAACTCTCTTAACTTACTAGGCCTCACTGAAACCTGGATTCAGGATTCTGACACTACTTCCCCTGCTGCCATCTCTCACGGTGGTTTACACTTTACCCATTCACCAAGAACTGGAAACAGACATGGTGGTGGAGTCGGCTAACTCCTGTCCCTACAATGCACTTTCCAGGCCATCCCCCCAGCTCCATCACTCTCACTCCCATCCTTTGAGGTTCACACCATCAGGCTCTTCCATCCCCTTCCCCTCAGAGTAGCTGTCATATACCGTCCACCAGGCTCACCCACCCAGTTCCTTGACCACTTTTCAGCCTGGCTGCCACACTTCATGTCCTCTGAATTGCCAACCCTCATCCTAGGAGATTTCAACATCCCCATGAACAGCCCCTCCTCCCCATCTGCATCCCAGCTTCTATATCTCACCACCTCCCTTGGCCTCTCACAGCTCTAATCCTCTGAGACACATGAGGATGGTAACACCCTTGACCTGGTCTTTTTCCGCTTCTGCTCAATCTCTCACTTTGACAATTCACCTCTTCCCCTCTCTGACCACAACATCCTCTCCTTCAAGCTCACAAACCCTCGTCCGCCCCAGCACACTCCCACCTATCACACATTCAGAAACCTACAGGCCATTGACTCTCAAACGCTTACAGACTCTCTACACTTATCACTATCCCCTATCGCCTCACTCTCCTGTCCTAATCTGGCTGTAAAGCACTACAATGACACACTCAGAAGCACCCTGGACCAAGTAGCACCCCTCACCCTCAGAACCTCCAAACACCAAGCAAAACAACCTTGGCTCACATCACAAACTCGATTTCTCCAGCGATGCTCTAGGAGTGCCGAGCGCCTATGGAGGAAATCCCGCACACCAGAAAACTTCATCCACTACAAGTTCATGTTAAGGACCTACTACTCTTCCCTTCACCTCGCCAAACAGACCTACTTCACCACCCTTATCTCCTCACTAGCCAACAATCCAAAAAAGCTCTTTGACACCTTTCACTCCCTCCTCAGTCCCAAAGCACAGACCCCTATCATAGACCTTCATGCTGATGACCTGGCCTCGTATTTCACAGAGAAAATAGAAAACATCCGCCAAGAGATCAGCTCCCAGCCACCAAGCTTTGTGAATCCCATCCCTCCCCATATCCCATCCAGCTCACTTTCCACATTTGACCCAGTCACAAAGGAGGAAGTCTCCAGGCTCCTCTCTTCTTCTCATCCTACCACTTGCCCTACTGATCCCTTCCCCTCACACCTTCTCCAGACACTCTCTCCGGTTGTCACCACTCACCTAACTAAAATCGTCAATCTCTCTCTCTCTTCTGGTATCTTCCCTTCCTCCCTCAAACACTCTATCATTACTCTATTATTAAAAAAACCTTCCCTTGATCCGTCCTGCACAAGCAACTACAGACCAGTCTCCAATCTCTCCTTCATCTCTAAACTCTTGGAGCGCCTGGTCTACTCTCGTCTCACCCACTACCTTTCCGCTCACTCTCTTCTAGATCCTTTACAGTCTGGCTTCCGCCCTTTACACTCAACAGAAACTGCCCTTGTCAAAGTGACCAACGATCTATTGACAGCAAAACGTAACGGTGACCACTCTCTGCTTATTCTTCTTGACCTTTCTGCCGCCTTCGACACTGTTGACCACCATCTCCTTCTCTCTATGCTCCATTCTATCAGCCTAAAGGACACTGTTCTTTCCTGGTTCTCTTCCTATCTTTCTGGCCGCTCATTCAGCATATCATTTGCTGGCTCCACATCTTCTCCTCTTCCTCTCACTGTTGGGGTCCCTCAAGGTTCAGTCCTTGGCCCTCTTCTTTTCTCCATCTACACTGCCCAAATTGGAATGACCATCAGCAGATTTGGCTTCCAGTACCATCTTTATGCTGATGACACACAGTTATACACCTCATCCCCTGAGCTCACCCCCGCTGTACTACAGAACACAAGTGACTGCCTGACTGCAGTTTGCAATGTCATGTCTGCTCTCTATCTGAAACTTAACCTTTCCAAAACTGAACTTCTGCTTTTCCCTCCATCTCCCAACCTTCCTAAAGCTGACATCTCCCTCTCTGTGTGTGGCACAACGATAAGTCCTAGGCCGCAGGCCCGCTGTCTGGGTGTTATACTTGACACTGATCTCTCCTTCACCTCCCACATACAATCTCTTGCCTGCACCTGCCGCTTGCACCTCAAGAACATCTCTAGAATCCGCCCCTTTCTCACAATGGAAACGACAAAAACCCTCACCGTGGCCCTGATCCACTGTCGCCTTGACTGCTGTAACTCTCTATTAATTGGTCTCCCTCTAACTAGACTCTCTCCTCTACAGTCCATCCTTAATGCAGCAGCCAGGGTCACCTATCTGGCTAACCGCTACTCAGATGTCTGCTCTTTGCCAGTCATTGCACTGGCTGCCCATATATCACAGGATCCAATTCAAACTGCTTGTTCTCACCCACAAAGCTCTCCACAGTGCAGCACCCCCCTACATCTTCACCCTCCTCTCTGTCTATCATCCCACCCGTTCTCTACGCTCTGCAAATGACTTTCGACTAACATCCACACTAATTCGAACCTCCCACTCCCGAATCCAAGACTTCTTCCGAGCTGCACCAAACCTCTGGAACGCTCTACCCCAAGAAGTTAGGACAAATCACAACTTACTCAGCTTCAGACGCTCCCTAAAAACGCATCTTTTTAGGGCGGCCTATCACACTCCCTAGCCAAACTAATTTCACCTAATCCCTCTACAACTTCTCAGAACATAACCCCACGTCAAACTCCATGGCACCCAAATGCATCTCAAGGCTCTGGCCAACTGGTACAGGAAGCCATTATCTATCCCCCATGAGATGGCTGGATTGTCATTGTAAATAAGCACTTGTACCTTGCCCCTCCCCCCACCTCATTGTAGATTGTAAGCTCTCACGAGCAGGGTTGCCATTTTTCCCTTTAAATATTGTATCTTCTATAATTGTTACTTGTTTGTATATGTTTATGTATATGATATGTATATGTATATGAGCCTCCTGAAATGTAAAGCGCTGCGGAATATGTTGGTGCTATAGAAATAAAGATTATTGTTATTATAAAGCTACAAAAGCTAAGTTGCTCATTTAAGCCATATGGGCTCATGGCATTCAAGAGAAAGGTCCACCTAGCCTCCCTCTTGAGGATTCTCCTATTCCAGTCCCCTCGTCTAATGGATTTGGGTATCACTTCGATAACCTGAAAAGAAATACACCTAATATCTCCATTATGCACCTTATGTACATGATATGCTAGGGGAGTGTCAAGTTTGTGTTTTATGTCGCCT
Organism: Anomaloglossus baeobatrachus; assembly: GCF_048569485.1. Lineage (NCBI taxonomy): Eukaryota > Metazoa > Chordata > Amphibia > Anura > Aromobatidae > Anomaloglossus > Anomaloglossus baeobatrachus. Next base: position 383,394,801 of record NC_134358.1, read on the forward strand.
AAATGTTCGCTAATTTTGACTCTAAATTGTCTTTTGCTTTTGCAGACATAATTTAGAGGACAGTTACAAGTACAGATTTAAACCACTCCCTCAGTTTTACAGGTAGCAAAGTCCTTACTGTAGAAGGACCTCTGTTACGGGGGGCTGTCTGATAATAACCGAAAGGAGTATCAGACAGTCAGGGTCCACCGTGCAAAGACTTTGCTGCAGACTATGGCAGAGTGCAATACCTCTGTTAACTCACAGAAGGATATAATAAGTAAGTAAAGCAATTCCTCCCTTACTTGGAGGGTGTGTGGAATGATCTCTGTTAATAATCACAGAGACAAAGGCAATGTGTGCGAAATGGCACCTACCTAGGTCCGCTCTTCTAGTGGTGCAAAAGAGACGAACAGCAGCGTAAGCCGCACAAAGCTCCTACCTGCGTTCGCTCCACTAGTGTGCGAGGACACGAACCACTAGATATGGCACCTGCCTAGGTCCGCTCTTCTAGTGGTGCAAAAGAGACGAACAGCAGCGTAAGCCGCACAAAGCTCCTACCTCTGTTCGCTCCCCTAGTGTGCGAGGATACGAACAACTGCCAGACGCAGTATAAGGAACGTTACCCTAGCGGCAACGTCCACCTACGAGTAGAATCACAAGGCCCAGCCAGACCATGTGCCTCAGGCACCTGCCTATGTCCGCTCCCCTAAGAGGTAAGGATACGGACAGCAGCCGAAGCTGTAAGGTATAAGAACGCTACCCTGCCGGTAGCGCTCACCTAGCATAGACAGAGGAATGCCTAGAGGAACGCGCACAGAGCGTCTACTCATATGCATGAACCAAGAGGACTGAGCACCATGCGGCGTGTGTCAGGGTCTTATATAGACTCTGTGCCTCATCCAAGATGGAGGACACCAGAGCCAATCCGCTGCCAGAACGACAGGAGTGACGTCATGCTGGCCTATCACCAAGCAAGACGTCACAAGCACATGACCAGCGACCAATCGGCATAGAAGGTGTCAGAGACATGTGACCTCGTGTCAGCGATGATGTCACCCGCACATGTGCAATGGCTCCAAGATTGGACTTAGTCTCCGGCGCTCGCACATGTGCAGTAGCAAGAAATCTGGACTTAGTCTCCAGCGCTCGCTCATGTGCAGTAGCAAGAAATCTGGACTTAGTCTCCAGCGCTCGCACATGTGCAGTAGCAAGAAATCTGGACTTAGTCTCCAGCGCTCGCACATGTGCAGTAGCAAGAAATCTGGACATAGTCTCCAGTGCTCGCAGCAACCGTAACAACCTCTCTGTACTTGCACTGACAACTAGTGATGAGCGAGTACTAAAAAGCTCGGGTGCTCGAGGCTCGGGCCGAGCATCCCAAGATACTCGTGTACTCGGCCCGAGCACCGAGCCCAATGTTATCCTATGGGAGACCCGAGTATTTTTATGAAATGACCCCCCGGCAGCATGTAGAAACCCTAAAAATGTCACAAAAGTCTCAGAAGAGTGCTCAAATCACATGGCAACAGCATGGGGAAGACCCCTTGAAGCATTTATCACTCAAAAGTCACAGCTGTGAACAATTTTATCCGAGTTTTATGCCATTTTAACGGACTCGCCAGAAAACCTTCCAAAATGACACCAAAATGAATTTTCATGGCGGAAATGTTAAGGGCACATACCCAACAGTGAGATAGAGCTGGTGTATGTTACTTTTTGAGATTACATGAAAGATTTTACGTGAAAACATTGTGTGGCACTCCAATGTCCTTGAGAAGAGACGTACATGAAGGCCTCTTGAGTCTAATGTGCCCATTTTGAGGAAGTGAGTCTTTGTAGTATTTTCCTTTGCCAGGGCAGTCCAAAAAATTGTGAGGTTCACCAATGCCCCTGCATACAGACGTGCATGAGGGCCTGTAAACCTGAAGTGCCCATTGTAAGGAAGTGGGTCTATTGTAGTATAGCCCTTTGGCAGGGCAGCCAAAAAATTGTGAGGCTCCACATTGTCCCTGGATAGAGACGTGCATGAGGGCCTGTAAACCTGAAGTGCCCATTGTAAGGAAGTGGGTCTATTGTAGTATAGCCCTTTGGCAGGGCAGCCAAAAATTGGGAGGCTCCACATTGTCCCTGGATAGAGACGTGCATGATGGCCTGTAAACCTGAAGTGCCCATTGTAAGGAAGTGGGTCTATTGTAGTATAGCCCTTTGGCAGGGCAGCCAAAAATTGGGAGGCTCCACATTGTCCCTGGATAGAGACGTGCATGAGGGCCTGTAAACCTGAAGTGCCCATTGTAAGGAAGTGGGTCTATTGTAGTATAGCCCATTGGCAGGGCAGCCAAAAATTGGGAGGCTCCACATTGTCCCTGGATAGAGACGTGCATGAGGGCCTGTAAACCTGAAGTGCCCATTGTAAGGAAGTGGGTCTATTGTAGTATAACCCTTTGGCAGGGCAGCCAAAAATTGGGAGGCTCCACATTGTCCCTGGATAGAGACGTGCATGTTGGCCTGTAAACCTGAAGTGCCCATTGTAAGGAAGTGGGTCTACTGTAGTATAGCCCTTTGGCAGGGCAGCCAAAAATTGGGAGGCTCCACATTGTCCCTGGATAGAGATGTGCATGAGGGCCTCAAAACATTGTTCCCATTGCAAAGGAGCGGGTCTCCTGTCGTTGTAATGTCCATTCTGAAAGAATGGGCAAATAAATTTACCACTGGGGGTATACCTGAAACAACGGCCTAACTATTGTAACAGTCATCATGGTGGCGCATGAGGAGAAAGAGGAGCAGTCCAGCGATTATCCAAAGTCCAGAAGTGTGTACCCATGGGTGAGTGGAGGTACATGGCAAATTCCCGTTACAAACTTTATATTCCGCTCTCATTTGCTGGTGGTGTGGTGAAGTCTGGCCCAATCCAACCCTTGTTCATCTTGATCAGAGTCAGCCTGTCAGCATTTTCAGTTTATCTGTAATGATTCCACCTGCGGCACTAAAAACACGCTCTGACAAAACGCTAGCGGCAGGGCAGGCCAGGACTTCCAAGGCATAGAGAGCCAATTCATGCCACGTGTCCAGCTTGGATACCCAATAATTCAAGGCACAGAGGAATGTCGGAGTACAGTTGTTCGATCTGCAAGGTAATCCTTGAGCATCTGGGCAAACTTAGGATTTCTTGTGGCACTACCCCGCACCTCAGGGGCTGTGGTACGTGAGGGGCTGAGAAAACTGTCCCACATCTTAAAGACTGTTCCCCTACCTCTGGCGGATTGGACTTGTGCCCCTCTCGGCTGTACGCCTTGGTTGTCCACTGATTCCTGACCTATGCCACTAGCGTTTTGTGAGGGCAATGCTTTGCCTACTTCCGTGACTATGGGCTTCCGGAACTGCTGCATTCTGGCTGACCTCTCCGCCTCGGGAATAAGAGACATAAAGTTCTCCTTGTAGCGTGGGTCTAACAGTGTTACCAACCAGTAATGATTGTCGGCCAAGATGTTCTTAACGCGAGGGTCACGAGACAGGCAGCTTACCATAAAGTCAGCCATGTGCGCCGGACTCTTAACAGCCAGTACTTCAGTATCCTGACCAACACAATGACTGAACATGCTGTCCTCCTCCTCCTCCTCCTCCTCATCTACCCTGTCCTCTGGCCAGCCATGCTGAACCGAGGATATGACTGGTGTGCATGTCATATCCTCAATTTGGCCGGAGAGTTGCTCCATGTCTTCATCCTCCTCCTCGTCATAGTCCTCCACTGCACGTTGTGATGAGACGAGGCTGGGCTGTGTGTTATCACCCACACCCACTACTGTTTCTTGCTCCAACTCATCGCGCTCCGCCTGCAATGCATCATGTTTGTTTTTGAGCAGAGACCGTTTTAGAAAGTAGAGAAGCGGTATGGTGACGCTAATAATGGCGTCATCACCACTCACCATCTTGGTGGAGTCCTCAAAGTTTTGGAGGATGGTACATAGGTCGGACATCCATCTCCACTCCTCAGGTGTTATGTGTGGAGTTTGACCTATTTCCCGACGGCTTAGGTGATGCAGGTACTCAACAACTGCCCTCTTCTGCTCACATATCCTGACCAACATGTGCAGAGTTGAATTCCAACGCGTGGGGACATCACACACTAGTCTGTGAGCCGGAAGATGCAAACGGCACTGAAAGCCGGCAAGGCCGGCTGAAGCAGTAGGTGACTTTCGAAAATGTTCAGACAGAGGCGAACTTTTACCAGCAGATCAGACAGCTCTGGGTATGACTTTAGAAACCGCTGAACCACGAAGTTGAGCACATGGGCCACGCATGGAACATGTGTCAGCTGGCCTCGCCTCAAAATCGCCACCAGGTTCCAGCCATTGTCACAAACGACCTTTCCTGGCTTTAGGTTCAGAGGTGAGAGCCAGTGATCTGCCTGCTGTTTCAGAGCTGTCCACACCTCTTCTGTATTGTTGGATTTGTCACCTATGCAGATTAGCTTCAGCACAGCCTGTTGTCGCTTCGCCGAGGCAGTGCTGCAGTGCTTCCAGCTTGGGACTGGTGTGGAGGGTAAAGTGGATGAGGATGCGCAGGAGGAGGAGGAGGCTGAGGAGCATGACATTCCGGAGCTGTAGAGTGTGGGTGAAACCCTGACTGAGGTAGGGCCTGCAAACCTTGGTGTGGGAAGGACGTGTTCCGTCCCTCGCTCAGACTGGGTCCCAGCTTCCACAATATTAACCCAGTGTGCCGTCAATGAGATGTAGCGGCCTTGCCCACAAGCACTTGTCCACGTGTCTGTGGTTAGGTGGACTTTGGCTGAAACAGCTTTGTTCAGGACAAGTGTGATGTTTTGTGACACGTGGTTATGCAATGCGGGGACGGCACACCGGCAGAAATAGTGGCGGCTGGGGACCGAGTAACGTGGGACAGCTGCCGCCATCAGGCCGCGGAATGCTTCTGTCTCCACCAGCCTAAAAGGCAACATTTCCAGCGCAAGCAGTCACGAAATGTTAGCATTTAGAACTGTGGCATGTGGGGCGTTGGCAGTGTATTTGCGCCTGCGTTCAAAGGTTTGCTGAATGGATAACTGAACGCTGCGCTGGGACAAAGACGTGCTTGATGATGGTGTTATTTCTGCGTAGGCAACAGCAGGTGCAGGGACGGAGGAGGCTTGTTCGCAGGCAGCATGGACAGGGGATTGGCTCGCATGCACAACAAGCAAAGACGTAGCAGTGACATCAGCAAGCACTGCTCCTCGACTCTGTTGTACATCCCACAAAGTCGGGTGCTTGGCTGACATGTGCCTGATCATGCTGGTGGTGGTCAGGCTGCTAGTTTTGGTACCCCTGCTGATGCTGGCATGGCAGGTGTTGCAAATGGCCTTTTTAGAATCATCTGGAGCCAACTTAAAAAACTGCCAGACTCGGGAAGACCTAACATTTGTACAGGCACCTGGTGTCGTGTTGTTGTTCCGGGGAACGGTTGCCTGACTTCTGCCTGGGGCCACCACCCTGCTTCTTACTGCCTGTTGGGATGCTACGCCTCCATCCCCCTGTGCACTGCTGTCCTCGCTCTGCATATCCTCTTGCCAGGTTGGGTCAGTTACTGGATCATCCACCACGTCGTCTTCCTCTTCTGCACCCTGCTCCTCCTCCTGACTTCCTGACAATTGTGTCTCATCATCGTCCACCCCTTGTTGAGACACGTTGCCAACTTCGTGAGTGACTGCTCAAATATTTGGGCATCTGTACATACGATCTCCTCATGACCCACTTCAACAGGAGCTGGCGAGAGGCCAGAATCTGCGAATGGAAACGTGAACAGCTCTTCCGAGTGTCTAAGTGTGGGATCAGTATTGTCCGTGGACGTGTACTCAGCCTGGTGGTAGGAAGGAGGATCAGGTTCTGAAATGTGCGGTGCAGTATCACGGCTACTGACACTTGATCGTGTGGAAGACAGAGTGTTTGTGGTGGTGCCAATCTGACTGGAAGCATTATCCGCTATCCAACTAGCAACCTGTTGACACTGGTCTTTGTTCAAGAGGGGTGTACTGCTGCGGTCCCCAAGAATTTGGGACAGGACGTGCGAGCGAGTAGATGTGGCCCTTTGTTGTGGCGAAATTAGAGCTTGCCCACGACCTCGGCCTCTGCCTGCACCACCATCACGTCCACTTCCTTGTTCGTTGCCAACGCCCTTGCGCATTTTGCAATGCTGTGCTGACGTGTATTCACTAGACTTGTGCAAGTTATCCAAGTTTGTGCAAAACGCACACAAGTGCACCTGTACGCTGCCACCGACAGGCACACACGTGCGGTTTTTAAATGCAAGCACGGACGCACTAAGAACCTAACAGGTTTTTAGGAGCAACAATTACTGAGAAGTTTGACACTATCAGACACTGCTGACTGACGTGTATTATTCACTAGACTTGTGCGTTATATACTAGTTTGTGCAAAACGTGCACCTGTACGCTGCCACCGACAGGCACACACGTGCGGTTTTTAAATGCAAGCACGGACGCACTAAGAACCTAACAGGTTTTTAGGAGCGACAATTACTGAGAAGTTTGACACTATCAGACACTGCTGACTGACGTGTAATATTCACTAGACTTGTGCGTTATATACTAGTTTGTGCAAAACGTGCACCTGTACGCTGCCACCGACAGGCACACACGTGCGGTTTTTAAATGCAAGCTCGGACGCACTAAGAACCTAACAGGTTTTTAGGAGCGACAATTACTGAGAAGTTTGACACTATCAGACACTGCTGACTGACGTGTATTATTCACTAGACTTGTGCGTTATATACTAGTTTGTGCAAAACGCACACAAGTGCACCTGTACGCTGCCACCGACAGGCACACACATGTGCGGTTTTTAAATGCAAGCACGGACGCACTAAGAACCTAACAGGTTTTTAGGAGCAACAATTACTGAGAAGTTTGACACTATCAGACACTGCTGACGTGTATTATTCACTAGACTTGTGCGTTATATACTAGTTTGTGCAAAACGTGCACCTGTACGCTGCCACCGACAGGCACACACGTGCGGTTTTTAAATGCAAGCACGGACGCACTAAGAACCTAACAGGTTTTTAGGAGCGACAATTACTGAGAAGTTTGACACTATCAGACACTGCTGCCTGACGTGTAATATTCACTAGACTTGTGCGTTATATACTAGTTTGTGCAAAACGTGCACCTGTACGCTGCCACCGACAGGCACACACGTGCGGTTTTTAAATGCAAGCTCGGACGCACTAAGAACCTAACAGGTTTTTAGGAGCGACAATTACTGAGAAGTTTGACACTATCAGACACTGCTGACTGACGTGTATTATTCACTAGACTTGTGCGTTATATACCAGTTTGTGCAAAACGTGCACCTCTATGCTGCCACCGACAGGCACACACGTGCGATTTTTAAATGCAAGCACGGACGCACTAAGAACCTAACAGGTTTTTAGGAGCGACAATTACTGAGAAGTTTGACACTATCAGACACTGCTGACTGACGTGTATTATTCACTAGACTTGTGCATTATATACTAGTTTGTGCAAAACGTGCACCTGTACACTGCCACCGACAGGCACACACGTGCGGTTTTTAAATGCAAGCACGGACGCAATAAGAACCTAAAAAAGAAAAACAGACCATGAATCATCAGATCCATCATGTATGTTAACAGGTTAACATATTAACCAGGGTCCCACAAATACAATATAATCCTATAAATGACCACTAGTAATTAATAATGTAGCCTAATAAACTCAATAGACAAGATTTATGCAAAAACAGTATAAATTTATTGTTTATAAATAATTAGGAGGCACACAGTGCCTGAAGTGAATTTTAAAACCATGCATACATATGACAGGACAGTGCGTTAGATCTATTTTCGTAATGGCGCTGGTAACAAAAAATAGTAGAGGCTAGTAATATATGTTGCTGATCAAATTTACAATCAATATTAATGGTTGTTAATGCAGGACCAATACATCAGTATTAGATAGTTTCTTGCCCGGGAATGTGTCCCAAAATTTTTTAAAGTATATAATACTGGCGTACAGTGTAGAAAAAACGTCCTAAAAGGCACAATGCACAGATCTTCAAATACAATTGATCACTGAACATAGGGTAATTATTCTCAACATATGAATAATGTGCACATATGGATCATCTAGTCAAAAGATTACATCACAAAGATCATCATTTTATAGATTCATATGGCACAGAAGACTATAGTATGTCCCAATAGGTAGCACGTATATCATCCACTTGGTGTAATTTTCATCTATACTTATATTACCCAAAATCAGGGATAATATGGCTGTCATCTGGGAGTATACAGCCCAGAATCAAAGATAAAAACTAAAGAAATGCTACACATGGTGCAGAATTATTCATAGGTCAGTATTTAGTCATAGAGTATATTCTCCACCATAGTGTGGTATATGCATACAAGCCATTAACCAAGTCAATCATATGAATTTAGCAGTAAAAGTAACTAGTTAAGCTACCACACAAAAGAGTATCATATGTCCCAATGTGAACATTAGTCATGCTCCAAACATCCTGGTTAGAGTTGAGCGCGGTTCGTGGTTCGTGGTTCTCCAGTTCGCGGCTCGAGTGATTTTGGGGCATGTTCTAGATCGAACTAGAACTCGAGCTTTTTGCAAAAGCTCGATAGTTCTAGAAACGTTCGAGAACGGTTCTAGCAGCCAAAAAACAGCTAAATCCTAGCTTGGTTTCTGCTGTAATAGTGTAAGTCACTCTGTGAATCAAACTATTATCACATTTCAGTGTATAGTGTGCGTGAACAGCGCCTTCAGATCACTGCTGTTTCTATAATGGCGATCGCCATTTTTTTTTTTTTTTTCTTGTCTTCCTTCCCTAAGCGCGCGCGTCTTGTGGGGCGGGCCAGCATGTCAGCCAATCACAGACACACACACACCTAAGTGGACTTTGAGCCAGAGAAGCAACGGCATGTGTGATAGGATCTGCATGTCACATGTCCCTGCATTATAAAACCGGACATTTTCTTCACGAACGCCATTATCTGCCTTCTGCGTCTTTGGTGTCAGACATCAGTGTCGCAGCTCCGTCCTCCTGAGTCCTATAGCCGATACAGCTGTATGCGCTGCATACACAGCGTTAGACAGCTTAGGGAGAGCACATTCTAGCAGTCCTTTTAAGGGCTCAAAGCGGCAGGGTCAGAGAGCCATAAGTGACAGGTCCTGCAAACAGCAACAGCGTCTGTGTAGCCCAGGTCAGGGATTTCCTCCCTGCATTTCACCATTAGGAGGGAATAGAAAGGCAGGCTTCCATTCCTCTACCCAGAGCACCACAATCCTGCCACTGTACCCTCTTGTCCTCTGCACACTCCAACTCATTCTAAGTAAGCCATTATACTAGCAAACATTCAGTGTACCTAGTGGCATCCTATACGTGGCTATTGGACTTTGCTATAGTCCCACTAGTGCAAAGACATTTGCAGAGCACGTCTGCCTGCATTGCACACTACAACTTTTTTAAACTAAGCAATTTTACTAGCAAACACTCAGTGTACCTAGTGGCATCCTATACGTGGCTATTGGACTTTGCTATAGTCCCACTAGTGCCAAGACATTTGCAGAGCGTATCTGCCTGCGTTGCACACTCCAACGAATTATAACTAAGCCATTATACTAGCACACACTCAGTGTACCTAGTGGCATCCTATACGTGGCTATTGGACTTTGCTATAGTCCCACTAGTGCCAAGACATTTGCAGCACGTCTGCCTGCGTTGCACACTCCAACTAATTATAACTAAGCCATTATACTAGCACACACTCAGTGTACCTAGTGGCATCCTATACGTGGCTATTGGACTTTGCTATAGTCCCACTAGTGCCAAGACATTTGCAGCACGTCTGCCTGCGTTGCACACTCCAACTAATTATAACTAAGCCATTATACTAGCACACACTCAGTGTACCTAGTGGCATGCTATACGTGGCTATTGGACTTTGCTATATTCCCACTAGTGCCAAGACATTTGCAGCACGTCTGCCTGCGTTGCACACTCCAACTAATTATAACTAAGCCATTATACTAGCACACACTCAGTGTACCTAGTGGCATCCTATACGTGGCTATTGGACTTTGCTATAGTCCCACTAGTGCCAAGACATTTGCAGCACGTCTGCCTGCGTTGCACACTCCAACTAATTATAACTAAGCCATTATACTAGCACACACTCAGTGTACCTAGTGGCATCCTATACGTGGCTATTGGACTTTGCTATAGTCCCACTAGTGCCAAGACATTTGCAGCACGTCTGCCTGCGTTGCACACTCCAACTAATTATAACTAAGCCATTATACTAGCACACACTCAGTGTACCTAGTGGCATCCTATACGTGGCTATTGGACTTTGCTATAGTCCCACTAGTGCCAAGACATTTGCAGCACGTCTGCCTGCGTTGCACACTCCAACTAATTATAACTAAGCCATTATACTAGCACACACTCAGTGTACCTAGTGGCATCCTATACGTGGCTATTGGACTTTGCTATAGTCCCACTAGTGCCAAGACATTTGCAGCACGTCTGCCTGCGTTGCACACTCCAACTAATTATAACTAAGCCATTATACTAGCACACACTCAGTGTACCTAGTGGCATCCTATACGTGGCTATTGGACTTTGCTATAGTCCCACTAGTGCCAAGACATTTGCAGCACGTCTGCCTGCGTTGCACACTCCAACTAATTATAACTAAGCCATTATACTAGCACACACTCAGTGTACCTAGTGGCATCCTATACGTGGCTATTGGACTTTGCTATAGTCCCACTAGTGCAAAGACATTTGCAGAGCACGTCTGCCTGCATTGCACACTACAACTTTTTTAAACTAAGCAATTTTACTAGCAAACACTCAGTGTACCTAGTGGCATCCTATACGTGGCTATTGGACTTTGCTATAGTCCTACTAGTGCCAAGACATTTGCAGAGCGCATCTGCCTGCGTTGCACACTCCAACTAATTATAACTAAGCCATTATACTAGCACACACTCAGTGAACCTAGTGGCATCCTATACGTGGCTATTGGACTTTGCTATAGTCCCACTAGTGCCAAGACATTTGCAGCACGTCTGCCTGCGTTGCACACTCCAACTAATTATAACTAAGCCATTATACTAGCACACACTCAGTGTACCTAGTGGCATCCTATACGTGGCTATTGGACTTTGCTATAGTCCCACTAGTGCCAAGACATTTGCAGCACGTCTGCCTGCGTTGCACACTCCAACTAATTATAACTAAGCCATTATACTAGCACACACTCAGTGTACCTAGTGGCATCCTATACGTGGCTATTGGACTTTGCTATAGTCCCACTAGTGCCAAGACATTTGCAGCACGTCTGCCTGCGTTGCACACTCCAACTAATTATAACTAAGCCATTATACTAGCACACACTCAGTGTACCTAGTGGCATCCTATACGTGGCTATTGGACTTTGCTATAGTCCCACTAGTGCCAAGACATTTGCAGCACGTCTGCCTGCGTTGCACACTCCAACTAATTATAACTAAGCCATTATACTAGCACACACTCAGTGTACCTAGTGGCATCCTATACGTGGCTATTGGACTTTGCTATAGTCCCACTAGTGCCAAGACATTTGCAGCACGTCTGCCTGCGTTGCACACTCCAACTAATTATAACTAAGCCATTATACTAGCACACACTCAGTGTACCTAGTGGCATCCTATACGTGGCTATTGGACTTTGCTATAGTCCCACTAGTGCCAAGACATTTGCAGCACGTCTGCCTGCGTTGCACACTCCAACTAATTATAACTAAGCCATTATACTAGCACACACTCAGTGTACCTAGTGGCATCCTATACGTGGCTATTGGACTTTGCTATAGTCCCACTAGTGCCAAGACATTTGCAGCACGTCTGCCTGCGTTGCACACTCCAACTAATTATAACTAAGCCATTATACTAGCACACACTCAGTGTACCTAGTGGCATCCTATACGTGGCTATTGGACTTTGCTATAGTCCCACTAGTGCCAAGACATTTGCAGCACGTCTGCCTGCGTTGCACACTCCAACTAATTATAACTAAGCCATTATACTAGCACACACTCAGTGTACCTAGTGGCATCCTATACGTGGCTATTGGACTTTGCTATAGTCCCACTAGTGCCAAGACATTTGCAGCACGTCTGCCTGCGTTGCACACTCCAACTAATTATAACTAAGCCATTATACTAGCACACACTCAGTGTACCTAGTGGCATCCTATACGTGGCTATTGGACTTTGCTATAGTCCCACTAGTGCCAAGACATTTGCAGCACGTCTGCCTGCGTTGCACACTCCAACTAATTATAACTAAGCCATTATACTAGCACACACTCAGTGTACCTAGTGGCATCCTATACGTGGCTATTGGACTTTGCTATAGTCCCACTAGTGCAAAGACATTTGCAGAGCACGTCTGCCTGCATTGCACACTACAACTTTTTTAAACTAAGCAATTTTACTAGCAAACACTCAGTGTACCTAGTGGCATCCTATACGTGGCTATTGGACTTTGCTATAGTCCTACTAGTGCCAAGACATTTGCAGAGCGCATCTGCCTGCGTTGCACACTCCAACTAATTATAACTAAGCCATTATACTAGCACACACTCAGTGAACCTAGTGGCATCCTATACGTGGCTATTGGACTTTGCTATAGTCCCACTAGTGCCAAGACATTTGCAGCACGTCTGCCTGCGTTGCACACTCCAACTAATTATAACTAAGCCATTATACTAGCACACACTCAGTGTACCTAGTGGCATCCTATACGTGGCTATTGGACTTTGCTATAGTCCCACTAGTGCCAAGACATTTGCAGCACGTCTGCCTGCGTTGCACACTCCAACTAATTATAACTAAGCCATTATACTAGCACACACTCAGTGTACCTAGTGGCATCCTATACGTGGCTATTGGACTTTGCTATAGTCCCACTAGTGCCAAGACATTTGCAGCACGTCTGCCTGCGTTGCACACTCCAACTAATTATAACTAAGCCATTATACTAGCACACACTCAGTGTACCTAGTGGCATCCTATACGTGGCTATTGGACTTTGCTATAGTCCCACTAGTGCCAAGACATTTTTTTGTAGCACGTCTGCCTGCGTTGCACACTCCAACTAATTATAACTAAGCCATTATACTAGCACACACTCAGTGTACCTAGTGGCATCCTATACGTGGCTATTGGACTTTGCTATAGTCCCACTAGTGCCAAGACATTTGCAGCACGTCTGCCTGCGTTGCACACTCCAACTAATTATAACTAAGCCATTATACTAGCACACACTCAGTGTACCTAGTGGCATCCTATACGTGGCTATTGGACTTTGCTATAGTCCCACTAGTGCCAAGACATTTGCAGCACGTCTGCCTGCGTTGCACACTCCAACTAATTATAACTAAGCCATTATACTAGCACACACTCAGTGTACCTAGTGGCATCCTATACGTGGCTATTGGACTTTGCTATAGTCCCACTAGTGCCAAGACATTTGCAGCACGTCTGCCTGCGTTGCACACTCCAACTAATTATAACTAAGCCATTATACTAGCACACACTCAGTGTACCTAGTGGCATCCTATACGTGGCTATTGGACTTTGCTATAGTCCCACTAGTGCCAAGACATTTGCAGCACGTCTGCCTGCGTTGCACACTCCAACTAATTATAACTAAGCCATTATACTAGCACACACTCAGTGTACCTAGTGGCATCCTATACGTGGCTATTGGACTTTGCTATAGTCCTACTAGTGCCAAGACATTTGCAGAGCGCATCTGCCTGCGTTGCACACTCCAACTAATTATAACTAAGCCATTATACTAGCACACACTCAGTGAACCTAGTGGCATCCTATACGTGGATATTGGACTTTGCTATAGTCCCACTAGTGCCAAGACATTTGCAGCACGTCTGCCTGCGTTGCACACTCCAACTAATTATAACTAAGCCATTATACTAGCACACACTCAGTGTACCTAGTGGCATCCTATACGTGGCTATTGGACTTTGCTATAGTCCCACTAGTGCCAAGACATTTGCAGCACGTCTGCCTGCGTTGCACACTCCAACTAATTATAACTAAGCCATTATACTAGCACACACTCAGTGTACCTAGTGGCATCCTATACGTGGCTATTGGACTTTGCTATAGTCCCACTAGTGCCAAGACATTTGCAGCACGTCTGCCTGCGTTGCACACTCCAACTAATTATAACTAAGCCATTATACTAGCACACACTCAGTGTACCTAGTGGCATCCTATACGTGGCTATTGGACTTTGCTATAGTCCCACTAGTGCCAAGACATTTGCAGCACGTCTGCCTGCGTTGCACACTCCAACTAATTATAACTAAGCCATTATACTAGCACACACTCAGTGTACCTAGTGGCATCCTATACGTGGCTATTGGACTTTGCTATAGTCCCACTAGTGCAAAGACATTTGCAGAGCACGTCTGCCTGCATTGCACACTACAACTTTTTTAAACTAAGCAATTTTACTAGCAAACACTCAGTGTACCTAGTGGCATCCTATACGTGGCTATTGGACTTTGCTATAGTCCTACTAGTGCCAAGACATTTGCAGAGCGCATCTGCCTGCGTTGCACACTCCAACTAATTATAACTAAGCCATTATACTAGCACACACTCAGTGAACTTAGTGGCATCCTATACGTGGCTATTGGACTTTGCTATAGTCCCACTAGTGCCAAGACATTTGCAGCACGTCTGCCTGCGTTGCACACTCCAACTAATTATAACTAAGCCGTTATACTAGCACACACTCAGTGTACCTAGTGGCATCCTATACGTGGCTATTGGACTTTGCTATAGTCCCACTAGTGCCAAGACATTTGCAGCACGTCTGCCTGCGTTGCACACTCCAACTAATTATAACTAAGCCATTATACTAGCACACACTCAGTGTACCTAGTGGCATCCTATACGTGGCTATTGGACTTTGCTATAGTCCCACTAGTGCCAAGACATTTGCAGCACGTCTGCCTGCGTTGCACACTCCAACTAATTATAACTAAGCCATTATACTAGCACACACTCAGTGTACCTAGTGGCATCCTATACGTGGCTATTGGACTTTGCTATAGTCCCACTAGTGCCAAGACATTTGCAGCACGTCTGCCTGCGTTGCACACTCCAACTAATTATAACTAAGCCATTATACTAGCACACACTCAGTGTACCTAGTGGCATCCTATACGTGGCTATTGGACTTTGCTATAGTCCCACTAGTGCCAAGACATTTGCAGCACGTCTGCCTGCGTTGCACACTCCAACTAATTATAACTAAGCCATTATACTAGCACACACTCAGTGTACCTAGTGGCATCCTATACGTGGCTATTGGACTTTGCTATAGTCCCACTAGTGCCAAGACATTTGCAGCACGTCTGCCTGCGTTGCACACTCCAACTAATTATAACTAAGCCATTATACTAGCACACACTCAGTGTACCTAGTGGCATCCTATACGTGGCTATTGGACTTTGCTATAGTCCCACTAGTGCCAAGACATTTGCAGCACGTCTGCCTGCGTTGCACACTCCAACTAATTATAACTAAGCCATTATACTAGCACACACTCAGTGTACCTAGTGGCATCCTATACGTGGCTATTGGACTTTGCTATAGTCCCACTAGTGCCAAGACATTTGCAGCACGTCTGCCTGCGTTGCACACTCCAACTAATTATAACTAAGCCATTATACTAGCACACACTCAGTGTACCTAGTGGCATTCTATACGTGGCTATTGGACTTTGCTATAGTCCTACTAGTGCCAAGACATTTGCAGAGCGCATCTGCCTGCGTTGCACACTCCAACTAATTATAACTAAGCCATTATACTAGCACACACTCAGTGAACCTAGTGGCATCCTATACGTGGATATTGGACTTTGCTATAGTCCCACTAGTGCCAAGACATTTGCAGCACGTCTGCCTGCGTTGCACACTCCAACTAATTATAACTAAGCCATTATACTAGCACACACTCAGTGTACCTAGTGGCATCCTATACGTGGCTATTGGACTTTGCTATAGTCCCACTAGTGCCAAGACATTTGCAGCACGTCTGCTTGCGTTGCACACTCCAACTAATTATAACTAAGCCATTATACTAGCACACACTCAGTGTACCTAGTGGCATCCTATACGTGGCTATTGGACTTTGCTATAGTCCCACTAGTGCCAAGACATTTGCAGCACGTCTGCCTGCGTTGCACACTCCAACTAATTATAACTAAGCCATTATACTAGCACACACTCAGTGTACCTAGTGGAATCCTATACGTGGCTATTGGACTTTGCTATAGTCCTACTAGTGCCAAGACATTTGCAGAGCGCATCTGCCTGCGTTGCACACTCCAACTAATTATAACTAAGCCATTATACTAGCACACACTCAGTGTACCTAGTGGCATCCTATACGTGGCTATTGGACTTTGCTATAGTCCCACTAGTGCCAAGACATTTGCAGCACGTCTGCCTGCGTTGCACACTCCAACGAATTATAACTAAGTTACATTGTCAGGGATATTTATTCTTTATTATTCTGCTGTTAATAAAGCTAGACCACCACTGCAATCTTCACCACCTCTCAATTTTTACTACCACATTTTCAGTCCACAATCTTGTCGCAATCAACATGAGTGGCAAAATGACAGATGCTGGTGGAAAGGGGAAGAGGCGTGGTGGAAAAGGCAAAAAAGGTTTTGTCAGTGGGGAAGGTGCCAAAGCTCCATTATCATCTGCTGAAGATAGACCATCTACTAGCAAAAGTAAGATGTCTACTACTTATTGTGGACAATCCGATGTGCTCCCTTTTTTACGGACACGAACAAGAGGAACAAAGGTAGATGATGGGCAAAAAAGGAAAATGCTTGAATGGATCTCAAGTGGTCCAACAAGTGCCCTCTCAGCCACTTCAAGTACCGCATCCAAAAAACACCATTCCTCTGAGTTGTCATCCCAATCACACTTGATTTCTCCCAGCTCTGAAGTCTCCATCAGCCCTGCACAGTATGGTGGAACTGAGATGGATGAGTCTGCAGAGCTGTTCAGTCACACTATAGCCTGGGAATCAGAGGTCTGCTCCCAAGCTACAGTGAGTACAGAACAGGAAATGGTCTGCAGTGATGCCCAGAACCTTTGTGACTCAGATTCAGGCCGTGAGGACCAAGTTTCTGAGCATAATGTTGACCCTTTGTCACAAACTGTAACACCTGTGGTTATAGACAATGAGGAACATACTGATGAAGATGAGACGCAGATACCCGATTGGGATGACAACTTAAATATTCGGTCAGGGCAAGAAGAGGCTCGGTCTGAGGGGGAGGGGAGTGCGAACACAACAATTGATGATGACGTTCTAGATCCCACCTACTGTCAACCCCCAGTCAGGCACTCGAGGAGGTCAACAGAGGCGGTGGAGGAGGATGCAACCGACGACGAAGTTACCTTGCGCCTTCCTGGACAGAGTCGGAGCACTGGTAGCACGTCTACAACTGCATCCTCAGCCACCACTCTGCCTATGAGCATTATTCGGGGTGGATCAACAGGTCGCATGGCCTCTAAGCCTTGCCTAGCCTGGGCCTTTTTTCACATCGAAAAAGATCGCCCAACTCATGTGATATGTAACATTTGTCATGATTCTGTTAGTAGAGGTCAAAACCTCAGCAGTTTGACAACTTCTTCCATGAATCGTCACATGAATAAATATCATAAGTCCCGGTGGGAAGCTCACCGTGCTGCAATGCCGGCTAGCGGAGCGAACCATCCACCGCCCGCCCCTTCCAGTGCATCCGCGCGCTCTTCATCTTCTAGGACTGTGGGGACAGCTGTCACACCTGTTTTTCCACGCAAAACTTCCACCACTGTAACCGCAACAGGCAGTTTGCTTGTAAGGTCGTCAGTTGGTTTGGAAGGGGAAACAAGTGAGTGTGTACAGCTCTCTCAGACATCGATAGCACCAACGTTGGATGAAGGCAACATCATGTCTCCGCCTGCACTTTCCTCACAAACCTGCATTTTTCCAGGGACACCCTACTCAACACCGTCTACACACAGCAGCCAGATCTCTGTCCCTCAGATGTGGTCAAATAAAAGGCCACTTCCTCCGACCCATGACAAAGCTAAGAGGTTGACTCTATCCCTCTGTAAGCTGTTGGCTACCGAAATGCTGCCTTTCCGCCTAGTGGACACACAGGATTTTAGAGACCTTATGTCTGTCGCTGTGCCCCAGTACCAGATGCTTAGTCGCCACTACTTCTCTAAGAAAGGTGTGCCCGCGCTACACCAGCATGTCGCACACAACATCACCGCTTCCTTGAGAAACTCTGTGTGTGAACGGGTGCATTTCACCACCGATACTTGGACCAGTAAGCATGGACAGGGACGTTACATGTCGCTGACTGGGCACTGGGTAACTATGGTGATAGATGGTGAAGGGTCTGCTGCACAAGTCTTGCCGTCCCCACGACTTGTGTGTCAATCCTCTGTCTGTCCAAGTTCCGCCACAGCTTCTGCATCCTCCACCTCATCTGGGTCCTCCACCTCCGCCCCAAGCCTGCCTGGTCAGGCCACCAGCGTTCTCACTGCGCAGAAGGAATCACGCACGCCTCATTACTATGCTGGCAGCCGAGCGCAACGGCATCAGGCGGTCTTTAGCTTGACATGTCTTGGTAATAAGAGTCACACAGCTGAGGAGTTGTGGTCAGCTCTGCGGTCCGAGTTTAATAAATGGTTGTCTCCACTCAACCTGCAGCCTGGTAAGGCCGTGTGCGACAATGCTGCAAACCTGGGTGCGGCCCTTCGCCTGGGCAAGGTGACACACGTACCTTGTATGGCTCACGTGTTGAACCTTGTCGTGCAGCAATTTTTAACACACTATCCCGGCCTAGATGGCCTTCTGAACAGGGCACGAAAACTGTCTGCTCACTTCCGGCGTTCAAGCGCCGCAGCTGAGCGACTTGCATCGCTACAGAAGTCTTTCGGCCTGCCGGTTCATCGCCTGAAATGCGATGTGGCGACACGCTGGAATTCAACTCTCCACATGTTACAGCGACTGTGGCAGCACCGCAGAGCCCTGGTGCAATACGTCATGACGTATAGCCTGGGCCAACGAGATGCAGAGGTGGGGCAGATCACCCTGATGGAGTGGTCTCAGATCAAGGACCTATGCACCCTTCTGCACAGTTTCGACATGGCGACGAATATGTTTAGCTCTGACAATGCCATTATCAGCATGACGATTCCAGTCATTTACATGCTGGAGCACACGCTAAACACTATTCGGAGTCAGGGGGTGGGACAACATGAAGGGGAGGAACTGCAGGAGGATTCATATGTGCAAGGGACAACAACATCACCAAGGTCCAGACGTTCATCATCACCAACGCAGCAGGCATGGGACCATGGGGAACAGGGATCGACAAGGGCGCATAGTAGCAGGCGAAATGTTGAGCAAGGTGCAGGAGAACATGAAGAAATGGAGGACGAACTGTCCATGGACATGGAAGACTCAGCGGATGAGGGAGACCTTGGTCAAATTTCAGTTGAAAGAGGTTGGGGGGAGATGTCAGAGGAAGAAAGAACGGGTAGCACCTCTATGCCACAAACACAGCGTGGACTTGGTCCGCATGGCTGCGCAAGACACATGAGTGCCTTTTTGTTGCACTACCTCCAACATGACAGTCGTATTGTCAAAATTAGAAGTGATGATGACTACTGGATTGCCACACTATTAGATCCCCGGTACAAGTCCAAATTTTGTGACATAATTCCAGCCATAGAAAGGGACGCACGTATGCAGGAGTATCAGCAGAAGCTGTTACTCGATCTTAGCTCGGCTTTTCCACCAAACAACCGTGCAGGTGCAGGGAGGGAATCTCCCAGTTGTAACTTGACAAACATGGGACGGTCTCGTCATCTTCACCAGTCTACCCGTACCAGTAGGACCGTATCTGGTGCCGGTAACAGCAATTTTATGGAATCTTTTCATAATTTTTTTAGACCCTCTTTTGCAAGGCCACCAGAGACAACAAGTCTGACACATACTCAACGGCTGGAGAGGATGATACAGGAGTATCTCCAAATGAACATCGATGCCATGACTGTGCAACTGGAGCCTTGCTCCTTTTGGGCTTCAAACATAGAAAAATGGCCAGAGCTCTCCAGTTACGCCTTGGAGATTTTGTCGTGTCCAGCTGCCAGCGTTGTCTCTGAACGTGTATTCAGTGCTGCTGGGTGTGTGCTGACAGATAAGCGCACGCGTCTGTCCAGTGACAATGTGGACAGACTGACGTTCATCAAAATGAACAAGTCATGGATCCAGAAGGAATTTACTACCCCTGTGTCATCCTGGGGAGAGTAAATGCTTGTGGATTTGGAATGTGCTTGATGCAAATCAAAACATCCTGTTTGCAACTAGGGCCCAAGTGCTGCCACTGATGGGGTGGGTGTCTGTGTGGCCCAATTTTTGGAAAAAAGGGAGACTCCGCTTGGAGTAACCCTTGCTTACATTGTTTTTAAAAGAAGCCAAGATGAACAGAGCTGGGATCAGGAAAGACTTTGCTACCTACCCCGGTGTCATGCTGGGGACGGTTAATTATGGCGTATTTTTGAATGTGCTTGATGCAAATCAAAACATCCTGTTTGCAACTAGGGCCCAAGTGCTGCCACTGATGGGGTGGGTGTCTGTGTGGCCCAATTTTTGGAAAAAAAGGGAGACTCCGCTTGGAGTAACCCTTGCTTGATGTGTTTTTAAAAGAAGCCAAGATGAACAGAGCTGGGATCAGGAAAGACTTTGCTACCTACCCCGGTGTCATCCTGGGGACGGATAAGAATGGCGTATTTTTGAATGTGCTTGATGCAAATCAAAACATCCTGTTTGCAACTAGGGCCCAAGTGCTGCCACTGATGGGGTGGGTGTCTGTGTGGCCCAATTTTTGGAAAAAAAGGGAGACTCCGCTTGGAGTAACCCTTGCTTGATGTGTTTTTAAAAGAAG
Source organism: Anomaloglossus baeobatrachus (assembly GCF_048569485.1). NCBI lineage: Eukaryota > Metazoa > Chordata > Amphibia > Anura > Aromobatidae > Anomaloglossus > Anomaloglossus baeobatrachus. Next base: position 383,415,880 of record NC_134358.1, read on the forward strand.
CCAAGATGAACAGAGCTGGGATCAGCAAAGACTTTGCTACCTACCCCGGTGTCATCCTGGGGACGGATAAGAATGGCGTATTTTTGAATGTGCTTGATGCAAATCAAAACATCCTGTTTGCAACTAGGGCCCAAGTGCTGCCACTGATGGGGTGGGTGTCTGTGTGGCCCAATTTTTGGAAAAAAAGGGAGACTCCGCTTGGAGTAACCCTTGCTTGATGTGTTTTTAAAAGAAGCCAAGATGAACAGAGCTGGGATCAGCAAAGACTTTGCTACCTACCCCGGTGTCATCCTGGGGACGGATAAGAATGGCGTATTTTTGAATGTGCTTGATGCAAATCAAAACATCCTGTTTGCAACTAGGGCCCAAGTGCTGCCACTGATGGGGTGGGTGTCTGTGTGGCCCAATTTTTGGAAAAAAAGGGAGACTCCGCTTGGAGTAACCCTTGCTTGATGTGTTTTTAAAAGAAGCCAAGATGAACAGAGCTGGGATCAGCAAAGACTTTGCTACCTACCCCGGTGTCATCCTGGGGACGGATAAGAATGGCGTATTTTTGAATGTGCTTGATGCAAATCAAAACATCCTGTTTGCAACTAGGGCCCAAGTGCTGCCACTGATGGGGTGGGTGTCTGTGTGGCCCAATTTTTGGAAAAAAAGGGAGACTCCGCTTGGAGTAACCCTTGCTTGATGTGTTTTTAAAAGAAGCCAAGATGAACAGAGCTGGGATCAGCAAAGACTTTGCTACCTACCCCGGTGTCATCCTGGGGACGGATAAGAATGGCGTATTTTTGAATGTGCTTGATGCAAATCAAAACATCCTGTTTGCAACTAGGGCCCAAGTGCTGCCACTGATGGGGTGGGTGTCTGTGTGGCCCAATTTTTGGAAAAAAAGGGAGACTCCGCTTGGAGTAACCCTTGCTTGATGTGTTTTTAAAAGAAGCCAAGATGAACAGAGCTGGGATCAGCAAAGACTTTGCTACCTACCCCGGTGTCATCCTGGGGACGGATAAGAATGGCGTATTTTTGAATGTGCTTGATGAAAATCAAAACATCCTGTTTGCAACTAGGGCCCAAGTGCTGCCACTGATGGGGTGGGTGTCTGTGTGGCCCAATTTTTGGAAAAAAAGGGAGACTCCGCTTGGAGTAACCCTTGCTTGATGTGTTTTTAAAAGAAGCCAAGATGAACAGAGCTGGGATCAGCAAAGACTTTGCTACCTACCCCGGTGTCATCCTGGGGACGGATAAGAATGGCGTATTTTTGAATGTGCTTGATGCAAATCAAAACATCCTGTTTGCAACTAGGGCCCAAGTGCTGCCACTGATGGGGTGGGTGTCTGTGTGGCCCAATTTTTGGAAAAAAAGGGAGACTCCGCTTGGAGTAACCCTTGCTTGATGTGTTTTTAAAAGAAGCCAAGATGAACAGAGCTGGGATCAGCAAAGACTTTGCTACCTACCCCGGTGTCATCCTGGGGACGGATAAGAATGGCGTATTTTTGAATGTGCTTGATGCAAATCAAAACATCCTGTTTGCAACTAGGGCCCAAGTGCTGCCACTGATGGGGTGGGTGTCTGTGTGGCCCAATTTTTGGAAAAAAAGGGAGACTCCGCTTGGAGTAACCCTTGCTTGATGTGTTTTTAAAAGAAGCCAAGATGAACAGAGCTGGGATCAGCAAAGACTTTGCTACCTACCCCGGTGTCATCCTGGGGACGGATAAGAATGGCGTATTTTTGAATGTGCTTGATGCAAATCAAAACATCCTGTTTGCAACTAGGGCCCAAGTGCTGCCACTGATGGGGTGGGTGTCTGTGTGGCCCAATTTTTGGAAAAAAAGGGAGACTCCGCTTGGAGTAACCCTTGCTTGATGTGTTTTTAAAAGAAGCCAAGATGAACAGAGCTGGGATCAGGAAAGACTTTGCTACCTACCCCGGTGTCATCCTGGGGACGGATAAGAATGGCGTATTTTTGAATGTGCTTGATGCAAATCAAAACATCCTGTTTGCAACTAGGGCCCAAGTGCTGCCACTGATGGGGTGGGTGTCTGTGTGGCCCAATTTTTGGAAAAAAAGGGAGACTCCGCTTGGAGTAACCCTTGCTTGATGTGTTTTTAAAAGAAGCCAAGATGAACAGAGCTGGGATCAGCAAAGACTTTGCTACCTACCCCGGTGTCATCCTGGGGACGGATAAGAATGGCGTATTTTTGAATGTGCTTGATGCAAATCAAAACATCCTGTTTGCAACTAGGGCCCAAGTGCTGCCACTGATGGGGTGGGTGTCTGTGTGGCCCAATTTTTGGAAAAAAAAGGGAGACTCCGCTTGGAGTAACCCTTGCTTGATGTGTTTTTAAAAGAAGCCAAGATGAACAGAGCTGGGATCAGCAAAGACTTTGCTACCTACCCCGGTGTCATCCTGGGGACGGATAAGAATGGCGTATTTTTGAATGTGCTTGATGCAAATCAAAACATCCTGTTTGCAACTAGGGCCCAAGTGCTGCCACTGATGGGGTGGGTGTCTGTGTGGCCCAATTTTTGGAAAAAAAGGGAGACTCCGCTTGGAGTAACCCTTGCTTGATGTGTTTTTAAAAGAAGCCAAGATGAACAGAGCTGGGATCAGCAAAGACTTTGCTACCTACCCCGGTGTCATCCTGGGGACGGATAAGAATGGCGTATTTTTGAATGTGCTTGATGCAAATCAAAACATCCTGTTTGCAACTAGGGCCCAAGTGCTGCCACTGATGGGGTGGGTGTCTGTGTGGCCCAATTTTTGGAAAAAAAGGGAGACTCCGCTTGGAGTAACCCTTGCTTGATGTGTTTTTAAAAGAAGCCAAGATGAACAGAGCTGGGATCAGCAAAGACTTTGCTACCTACCCCGGTGTCATCCTGGGGACGGATAAGAATGGCGTATTTTTGAATGTGCTTGATGCAAATCAAAACATCCTGTTTGCAACTAGGGCCCAAGTGCTGCCACTGATGGGGTGGGTGTCTGTGTGGCCCAATTTTTGGAAAAAAAGGGAGACTCCGCTTGGAGTAACCCTTGCTTGATGTGTTTTTAAAAGAAGCCAAGATGAACAGAGCTGGGATCAGCAAAGACTTTGCTACCTACCCCGGTGTCATCCTGGGGACGGATAAGAATGGCGTATTTTTGAATGTGCTTGATGCAAATCAAAACATCCTGTTTGCAACTAGGGCCCAAGTGCTGCCACTGATGGGGTGGGTGTCTGTGTGGCCCAATTTTTGGAAAAAAAGGGAGACTCCGCTTGGAGTAACCCTTGCTTGATGTGTTTTTAAAAGAAGCCAAGATGAACAGAGCTGGGATCAGGAAAGACTTTGCTACCTACCCCGGTGTCATCCTGGGGACGGATAAGAATGGCGTATTTTTGAATGTGCTTGATGCAAATCAAAACATCCTGTTTGCAACTAGGGCCCAAGTGCTGCCACTGATGGGGTGGGTGTCTGTGTGGCCCAATTTTTGGAAAAAAAGGGAGACTCCGCTTGGAGTAACCCTTGCTTGATGTGTTTTTAAAAGAAGCCAAGATGAACAGAGCTGGGATCAGCAAAGACTTTGCTACCTACCCCGGTGTCATCCTGGGGACGGATAAGAATGGCGTATTTTTGAATGTGCTTGATGCAAATCAAAACATCCTGTTTGCAACTAGGGCCCAAGTGCTGCCACTGATGGGGTGGGTGTCTGTGTGGCCCAATTTTTGGAAAAAAAGGGAGACTCCGCTTGGAGTAACCCTTGCTTGATGTGTTTTTAAAAGAAGCCAAGATGAACAGAGCTGGGATCAGCAAAGACTTTGCTACCTACCCCGGTGTCATCCTGGGGACGGATAAGAATGGCGTATTTTTGAATGTGCTTGATGCAAATCAAAACATCCTGTTTGCAACTAGGGCCCAAGTGCTGCCACTGATGGGGTGGGTGTCTGTGTGGCCCAATTTTTGGAAAAAAGGGAGACTCCGCTTGGAGTAACCCTTGCTTACATTGTTTTTAAAAGAAGCCAAGATGAACAAGTCATGGGTCAGCAAAGACTTTGCTACCTACCCCGGTGTCATCCTGGGGATGGATAAGAATGGCGTATTTTTGAATGTGCTTGATGCAAATGTAGCTGTGAAGTGTACAACTGGGGCACAACTGCTGCCACTGAAGGGGTGGGTGTGTGTGTGGCCCAATTTTTGGAAAAAATGGAGACTCCGCTTGGAGTCACCTTGCGGTGTTTTACATGATTTTAGAAGGGCGTGCCATGCCTATATCTGTGTGTCCTCCTCTTTTTCCTTGTCCAGCTGTTTTGTTTTCGCATGAGTATATGTCCTTGTCACTTTCCAATGTGTTTGAGTTGTTTGTCACCTTTAGGACACCTTTGAGGGTGTTTTCTAGGTGTTTTTCTGTGTTTGTGATTGCCTGCCATTGTTTCCTATGCAGTTCGAGTTCGGTTCGTCGAACGTTCGACGAACCGAACTCGAACGGGAGGTCCGTTCGGCGAACCAACCTCGAGCCGAACCGCGACCGGTTCGCTCATCTCTAGTTAACATATTAACCAGGGTCCCACAAATACAATATAATCCTATAAATGACCACTAGTACTTAATAATGTAGTCTAATAAAGTCAATAGACAAGATTTATGCAAAAACAGTATAAATTTATTGTTTATAAATAATTAGGAGGCACACTGCATGAAGTGAATTTTAAAACCATGCATACATATGACAGGACAGTGCGTTAGATCTATTTTCGTAATGGCGCTGGTAACAAAATATAGTAGAGGCTAGTAATATATGTTGCTGATCAAATTTACAATCAATATTAATGGTTGTTAATGCAGGACCAATACATCAGTATTAGATAGTTTCTTGCCCGGGAATGTGTCCCAAAATTTTTTAAAGTATATAATACTGGCGTATAGTGTAGAAAAAACGTCCTAAAAGGCACAATACACAGATCTTCAAATACAATTGATCACTGAACATAGGGTAATTATTCTCAACATATGAATAATGTGCACATATGGATCATCTAGTCAAAAGATTACATCACAAAGATCATCATTTTATAGATTCATATGGCACAGAAGACAATAGTATGTCCCAATAGGTAGCACGTATATCATCCACTTGGTGTAATTTTCATCTATACTTATATTACCCAAAATCAGGGATAATATGGCTGTCATCTGGGAGTATACAGCCCAGAATCAAAGATAAAAACTAAAGAAATGCTACACATGGTGCAGAATTATTCATAGGTCAGTATTTAGTCATAGAGTATATTCTCCACCATAGTGTGGCATATGCATACAAGCCATTAACCAAGTCAATCATATGAATTTAGCAGTAAAAGTAACTAGTTAAGCTACCACACAAAAGAGTATCATATGTCCCAATGTGAACATTAGTCATGCTCCAAACATCCTGGTACCTAACCTAACAGGTTTTTAGGAGCGACAATTACTGAGAAGTTTGACACTATCAGACACTGCTGACTGATGTGTATTATTCACTAGACTTGTGCGTTATATACCAGTTTGTGCAAAACGTGCACCTGTACGCTGCCACCGACAGGCACACACGTGCGGTTTTTAAATGCACGCACGGACGCACTAAGAACCTAACAGCTTTTTAGGAGCGACAATTACTGAGAAGTCTGACACTATCAGGACTGTTTTAGACTGTGTACACCAGCCCCAGATATGATGAAGGCTGGTATACGGTCACCACTAGGAATGGCTATATACCCTGTCTTCCTGCCTGTATACAGCTACAATAGTCCTGAGAAGGACTTTGCTCCTGTACTCCGACCTGGCTATACCCTGCCTGCCTGTATACAACTACAATAGTCCTGAGAAGGACTTCTGGTCACACTGTTTGCAGCCCTGCTACGGAAATAACTATAAATGGCCGCAAACCTTTCCCTGAAGCAGCAACACTCTCCCTGCACTGACTGTCTGGATGGCTGTGTGCAGAGCACAGCGCGTCCGCCGGTATAAAGGCTCGGTCACGCTGTGCAGGCCGGCCAATCACTGCAATTCCACAACTAACAGGGCTGTGGCATTGCAGTGGTCTGCCAGCCAATCCCTGCATGAGAGCTGGCTCTCAAAAGAGCGCCAACATGCAGGGATGAAGACCATGAGTACAGCACGAGTATCGCGAGATTACTCGGTCCCCGCCGAGTAGCCCGAGTACAGTGATACTCGTGCGAGTACCGAGTAGTGACAAGCATACTCGCTCAACACTACTGACAACATATTTAGATTGATTAATGAACGAACAAAAACTGCAAGATCCACAACGAAACGTGCCCACTGGTTTTCTGTCTAGTCAAGTACCTTTATTCTTAGGTGCAATAAAGTAACTATGTGTAACATAATCACGTATTGACTTCGCCCTTCTATATGTAACACTCAGTTTAGGTAAGATGAAGTTCTTAATATCAGGATCAGCCAAAAGGATTCCCCAATGTCTTTTTAGTATTGTAAACATACGATCATTTTGATCGTCATATGTGCCCACCAGTCGGGTAACCGGGAGAGGATCATCCTTATTCTTAGGAACAAGAAGTTCACTTCTGTTACATCCTCTAGTGAATTTAAAGGCCGGTTCAATGACATGGGGGGATATCCCCTGCCCTGAAACCTCCTTTTAAGTCCCTGTGCCTGACGGTTAAATTCTGATAAAGACGAGTAGTTTCTCCTGAGTCATAGGAACCGGCCCTTAGGTATCCCTTTTTTAAGGACTGGGGGATGGTAACTTTCCCATCCCAGGAGGCTGTTCGTCCCCGTCGGTTTTCGAGAGAGGGAGCTAGATAATGTCCCAGACTGGTCCCTTATAATGTGAAGATCCAGGAAGTTCAGCTTCTCTGTACCTACCTCATAGGTGAATCTCAGACCCAGGTCATTTTGGTTTAGGTACTCAATAAATTCCCTAAATAGAGATAGACACCCAGTCCAAAGGACAAGGATGTCATCAATATATCTCCCCCAGAAAGATATATGAGGAGTCCAGATGACATCCTCCTTCCTAAACACCACTTTGTCTTCCCACCAACCCAGGAACACATTTGCACACGACTGGGCACATGAGCTCCCCATCACAGTGCCCCTGAGCTGGTGGTAGACTTTACTATTGAAGAGGAAGTAGCTGTGGTTCAATATGAACTTGAGTAACTCCAGAGTGAAGCGGCCATGTGCTTGTAGATGGTTGCCCCTCATGATCAGGTAATGTGATACCACCTCCAGGCCTTTATCATGGGCGATACTGCTATACAGTTGTTCTATATCAATTGGTGCGATATTAGTCTCTGGGCCTATCTGGATACCTTCCAACTTCAAAAGCAAATCAGTGGTGTCTCTGATATACAGTGCCTACAAGTAGTATTCAACCCCCTGCAGATTTAGCAGGTTTACACATTCGGAATTAACTTGGCATTGTGACATTTGGACTGTAGATCAGCCTGGAAGTGTGAAATGCACTGTAGCAAAAAAGAATGTGATTTCTTTTTTTTTTTTTTTTTAAATTGTGAAAAGTTTATTCAGAGGGTCATTTATTATTCAACCCCTCAATCCACCAGAATTCTGTTTGGTTTTCCTAAAGTATTAAGAAGTATTTCAGGCACAAAGAACAATGAGCTTCACATGTTTGGATTAATTATCTCTTTTTCCAGCCTTTTCTGACTAATTAAGACCCTCCCCAAACTTGTGAACAGCACTCATACTTGGTCAACATGGGAAAGACAAAGGAGCATTCCAAGGCCATCAGAGACAAGATCGTGGAGGGTCACAAGGCTGGCGAGGGGTACAAAACCCTTTCCAAGGAGTTGGGCCTACCTGTCTCCACTGTTGGGAGCATCATCCGGAAGTGGAAGGCTTATGGAACTACTGTTAGCCTTCCACGGCCTGGACAGCCTTTGAAAGTTTCCACCCGTGCCGAGGCCAGGCTTGTCCGAAGAGTCAAGGCTAACCCAAGGACAACAAGGAAGGAGCTCTGGGAAGATCTCATGGCAGTGGGGACATTGGTTTCAGCCAATACCATAAGTAACGTACTCCACCGCAATGGTCTCCGTTCCAGACGAGCCCGTAAGGTACCTTTACTTTCAAAGCGTCATGTCAAGGCTCGTCTACAGTTTGCTCATGATCACTTGGAGGACTCTGAGACAGACTGGTTCAAGGTTCTCTGGTCTGATGAGACCAAGATCGAGATCTTTGGTGCCAACCACACACTTGATGTCTGGAGACTGGATGGCACTGCATACGACCCCAAGAATACCATCCCTACAGTCAAGCATGGTGGTGGCAGCATCATGCTGTGGGGCTGTTTCTCAGCCAAGGGGCTTGGCCATCTGGTCCACATCCATGGGAAGATGATTAGCACGGCCTACCTGGAGATTTTGGCCAAGAACCTCCGCTCCTCCATCAAGGATCTTAAGATGGGTCGTCATTTCATCTTCCAACAAGACAACGACCCAAAGCACACAGCCAAGAAAACCAAAGGCCTGGTTCAAGAGGGAAAAAATCAAGGTGTTGCAGTGGCCTAGTCAGTCTCCTGACCTTAACCCAATTGAAAACTTGTGGAAGGAGCTCAAGATTAAAGTCCACATGAGACACCCAAAGAACCTAGATAACTTGGAGAAGATCTGCATGGAGGAGTGGGCCAAGATAACTCCAGAGACCTGTGCCGGCCCGATCAGGTCTTATAAAAGACGATTATTAGCTGTAATTGCAAACAAGGGTTATTCCACAAAATATTAAACCTAGGGGTTGAATAATAATTGACCCACACCTTTATGTTGAAAATTTATTAAAATTTAACTGAGCAACATAACTTGTTGGTTTGTAAGATTTATGCATCTGTTAATAAATCCTGCTCTTGTTTGAAGTTTGCAGGCTCTAACTTATTTGCATCTTATCAAACCTGCTAAATCTGCAGGGGGTTGAATACTACTTGTAGGCACTGTATAACGGGAGGGACGTGGCGAATGTCTGAGAATCCTATGGAGGTAGATGCTGCAATTCTGGGATAACGCATCTATCCCGGACACTATTGGGCATCCTCTGAGTGGTGTCAGGCCCTTATGGATCTTAGGTATGGCATAGAAGGTGTCCACGACTGGAAACTTGGGGTACATAAAGTCAAATTCAGTCTTTGATATGAGTCGCATATCCAAAGCTCTACTCAAAATTTCCAGAAGGGCCTGTGAATATCCTAGAGTGGGGTTAGAGGACAATATATCATAGGTGAAGCGGTTCGACAAGATGGCACTACACATTTGTGGGTAGTCTTCCACATTCCTTACCACAATATTGCCACCCTTGTCGGAGGGCTTGACAACTATACCCTAATTTCTTTCCAAACCAAGAAGTGCCTCTCTCTCAGTCTCAGTGAGATTAGATTTAGCAGAGGCAAGACCAGGTTTAATCCTCCGTATGTCACTAAGCACCAATTTAGAAATTCTTTTCAGACTTCCACCCTCAGATACTGGAGGCATTTTAGTGCTTGTAGATTTTAGATCAGTGAAGGGCCCTTCACCTATTCCTCTAACCCCTTCCTCGGCCATCCTTGCTAAAAGCCTGACATCAGGCAGTGAGTCCATGGAAATGCCTAGGCGCTGGCAGTCAGCCAGATCATGATGTTGAAAAAACTTTCGCCATTTGAGCTTTCTTAAAAATAATTCTACGTCCTTCACCCAAACAAAGGGATCAAATTTCATGGTGGGCACAAAGGCAGACAATTCATTGAATAATTTTTTAACCTTATAATGCAAGTAAACTGATTCCTTGTAGTTGGGTCTACTATTGTATAGACTAAAAGCATTATGGGGTTGTGGATCGGAGCTCAGTCTCTAATACCTCCTTATTTCATATGGCCCATATTTAAATGTCAGGATAGCAAAGCTTATAATTTTTTACAGGCATGAATAAATAGACACTGACCCTCTTGAGTATGTAATTAGTATATCTTCTATATTTTTCTATTTACCTAATTTTCCTCACCCTGGACAGGTTGGTGGAGCGTTATTAGCGGTTCACCACTATAAATATGTTTTACGACTATCGGTGGTGGGATGTGATTGGTGTCTCCCCTTGCCTATCTTTGTGGCGGATTTGATGTTAAAAGGTCCCTCCCAATATTGCCCTTGGTTCCGTTATACTTTTACCGGTCGGCGCAGTTATTGTGCTGGACTCACATTCCAGTTCCGGCCATATGATATGACCATATGTAGGGGGTTGGCCGGGGGAGACAGACCGTGGAACGCAATGTGCGTTTCAGCATCAGTATCTTCTGGGTTTGGCGCTGTATATGCGATATTTCCGCCCGAGGAACTGACAGAATGGAGATTGATGGCCAGGACAGATGGACCGTGGAATGCATATTGCGCTCCAGTTTTAACATCTTCCGTATGTGATCCTGGGCATGTGCCACTTCTGCCCAAGACACTGATGGGTGTATCCGGCGGATATGTTCCCCTGGCGGGCCTTTTAAATTGCGACATGTACAGGATCCACATTAGCGTACACAGGACCATGGTGTAAACTATTGCCAACCTGGTCTGGCCTAACGGGATCATGACCAGGCACTTGACGACTTTGTGGGACTCTCTCTATGGAGTAAGACATTTAACATATGGCATTTCTATTCACAAATGGAAGGATTTCTGGTTCTATGTATCCATAAATTCTTTCCTTTCAGGTGGAGCTTTGAGCAATCAGGATGCAACTGGGCCCCGGATAGCTATCTCTGATTCCCCTGATGAACCCCAATAATTAGTGAGGGAAACGCGTTAGAAGAATAGATTCTCCTAACCTATAATATCGGTGCTTGCCCAACAGGAACCCTGTTATGGGAACGTATACCCAGAACTGTGGTCCTCCATGTAGCCCAGGAGGACTACCACCTAACAGTAATGTACCCCATTGATACGATTAATGTGACTTTATCGTTTTATGTCTAATAACACAGTGTTATAAATATCAACATTTATATTGGTCACCTGAGTGACGAGTTCTCATTCTGAAGAACTATAATTAATATACTTGACATATTCCCATTCTTGTGTGAATGTTATGTGTACCAAGTTTACTTGCGCTAGCACTTTTTTTGTAGGTCGGTGGTGGTTATCTTATGAGGTAGTGAGGGATAATAAGGGACAGCCATCATGGAATGGGGGCACCACACATTTAGGGCGCTTAAAGCCCCATTATTAGGTAGGACTGAATAGAGGGAGAGCAATTCCCCTAGAGTCCCCTATTTGGATAGCTATTTCTATCTTCATTCCACAACTGCACATTAGTCCCAGATCACAGATCCCAATACCTCCTACTAGAGTGTATTGATCACACATCACACGCACATTGTGTGTAATTCTTTTGAGTGTTCAATTGTGATGTTGTTTTAATTAATTACTTAATAAAAGTTATTTTTTATGGATGTATATAGTTTGGTCTACTAGTTACAGACATTCTGTTCTACCCTGGTTGGTCTTTTAACCCCTTCAGCCCCCGGGCACTTTCCGTTTTTGCGTTTTTGTTTTTTGCTCCCCTTCTTCCGAGAGGCGTAACTTTTTTATTTTTCCATCAATCTTGCCATATGAGGGCTTGTTTTTTGCGGGACGAGTTGTACTTTTAAATGAAACCATAAGTTTTACTATATAGTGTACTGGAAAACGGCAAAAAAATTCCAAGTGCGGAAAAATTGCAAAAAAAGTGGGATTGTACAATAGTTTTTGGGATATTTTATTCACCGTGTTCACTATATGGTAAAACTGATGTGTGGGTATGATGCCTCAGGTCGGTGCGAGTTTATAGACACCAAACATGTATAGGTTTACTTGTATCTAAGGGGTTAAAAAAAATTCACAAGCTTGTCCAAAAAACGTGGCGCACGTTTTGCGCCATTTTACAAAACCCGTAGCGTTCCCATTTTTCAGGATCTGAGGCTCAGTGATGGCTTATTTTTTGCGTCTCGACCTGACGTTCTTAACGGTACCATTTGTGCGCAGATGCCACATTTTGATCGCCTGTTATTGCATTTTGCGCAAAATTTGCGGTGACCAAAAAACGTAATTTTGGCGTTTGGAATTTTTTTGCCGCTACGCCGTTTACTGATCAGATTCATTGATTTTATATTTTGATAGATCGGGCATTTCTGAACGTGGCGATACCAAATATGTGTGTATTTTTTATTTTTTTAACCCTTTAATTTTCAATGGGGTGAAAGGGGGGTGATTTGAACTTTAGGTTTTTATTTTTTTTTTATTTTTTAAAACTTTTTTTTTTACTTTTTTTTTTTATTTTACTAGTCCCCCTAGGGGGCTATTGCGATCAGCAATCCGATCGCTCTGCACTATCTGCAGATCTCAGCTACAGAGCTGAGAACTGCAGATTTGCTGCTTCACTTTCAATGCCGGCTGTATTCCGGCATTGAGAGAAAGTGACTCATGTTAGCTACAGGCGTCATCACATGACCCTGGGCTACCATGGCAACCGCCAAAAGTCACGTGATCATGTCACGTGACTTCCGGTGGGGGCGGGGTAAGTCACTGTCATGGCGGGGCCCATATACATATCGCTGCCAAGACTTTGGCAGCGAAATGTAAGGGGTTAATGGCCGCGGGTGGAAGCGATTCCACCCGCGGCTATCAGGCACACATATCAGCTGTTGATAACAGCTGATATGTGCGCGTCTCGCCGCCGCCTGCCGGCGGCAGGGGGCGGGGCTTACCGGCACACGATCCATGACGTATCTAGTACGTCATGGGTCGTTAAGGGGTTAAAAGAGTTTAGGAGGAGCATTTTAGCCACCTTACACTTATTCTTCTGGGCTTTAGGTGTGGATGCGGTATGCCACGGAGTGGTTGATACCTTTTGATGGCTAACTGAAAAGATGGTAATAATAGCAAGCTTTCGAGACTACTCAGGTCTCTTTATCAGGTAGAGCAGAGTTGACAGATTCCAATGTTTCAACTCTGTGGCCAATTTGTGTGACATCTTGCTTGATGTCTGTAAGATCTTTCATAATAGGGGCCATGGCTTTGGTCAGGAGACGTCTCATGAAGGATCTTGATATTGGTTGCTTCTTCTGCATTTCTTTCCCCTCAATGTCACTCTCTCCCTCAGAGTCAGAGTCTTCTTTGGTATGCTGGTACGGGGGGAGGAGGCGCCATCTGTTTTTGATTCTGCAAGTGTTTTTTTGAGGAACTTGTCAACAGCAGCTTGAGTGGTTGATGGAGTTGGTCTTGAGGTGGCTCCTGTGGCCTTATTGCCAATTTTTACCATCTTGTACCTTCGGCTGCACAATTAGAAATAGTGACACCTATCTGTTCCCCATCCTTGAAAGGGCTAATTCATTCCAACTCCCATGGGATGAGGTGTTGGGGAAGAATGAGTCAGGCCCTCAGCTCAATGGTGGTGTTAGTGGATGTGGTGGGATGAAATAATCACATCTCCGGAGGTTCCCTTTGTGGTGCTACTGGGGGCTTTTCCAGTTAAGCGGCCTGAGAGATAGTTGGAGGCAGGAGACGCTGGGGTGTCTCAAAGAAAGCTTTTTTTGTGGAGCTAGCTTTGTGCCCATCCGGGTTGATCTACAGGGTATGTGTACCTTCTCACCCGTTGGGCAGAGGGAGAGGAGAGACAGCACTCCCAATTTATTAACGTTGAGGGTCTGACGCTGCACAGTCTGTATCCCTCTATACAGCTTTTTTCCCCCTCAAACAGCGAACTGGGCAGTCTGCAACAGGAGACTGTGGCCATGTGCCTATGATAAGGCTTATGTGCTGTGCTCCAATGATACGTGCCCAAACTGAGATCAGTGGTGCTAAGGAGGCGCTGAGGGGGTCGCAGACCCAGGCAGGCATTTGTCAGGTCCCTTTCTTTAGTGCCGCTCAAGCTGGGGTTTAGGGCCCCAAGGTCCAAGTGACCTTCCAGGGGATCCCCTTCACCGGACCTGCAGGGCAAACCAAGGACTCTGGAAGGTATTGGGAGCGTGGGAGGCCGGGTTGGCAGACATCTGAGGGGGGAAACTGCAGCGACGGAGCTGGCGGGCAGACAGGCAGACAGGTAGACAACCCATCCACAGAGAAAGGCACCCTCTGGGAACAGAAGTCTCACTTACCACCTGCCAGGTGTCAGGGCTCCCATCTTCCTCTGCTTGACCGGAGCTCCGATGCACTGTGGAGAAGGAAATCTGCAGCAGATCGCCTTCAGGCTGCATCGGCTCTCTGTCCACTACCTCCCGGAGTCCCCGGCTCGTGGTGCATCACGGCGGTGCTCCGGGTAAGCGACCAACCTTCCTGTGGTCCAGGGATGCTTATGTGGCGCCCCTGTGGTTAGGCACTACAGGGGAATACAGCACCTTAACAGCAAGGTGCAGTGCTCTTTGGTCACAGGTGAAAGAGAGAAGAAATGCAGAGTCTTATATTAGATTGAGTAACATTGACTCAGCAGCCCCTACCTTCATATTCCTGGGACTGTTTATATAGTAGGTCCATAGGGGGGTGGAGCCTAGCTGAGCGTGAGAGATGACGTGGTTGCCAGGACGACTGGGTGACAGTTGGCCAGTTAACAGTCAGTCAGTAAAAAGTGACAAGCAGAGACGAGAGTACATTGATAACTGAAAGAAGGGCTAGAAATAACATAGGCCCGACATCCTGAGCGAGGGTACCCGAAAGAAAAGAAAGACACAGGAAAAGGGGTAACACAGACGGAAAGGGGATGCTTTAGGTCTGGTGAGAGCCGGCTGAAGAGTTCAGGTCGACACCGGTATAACGGTACCGAGGAGGTTAGTCAGTTTTATCCCCAAACCATTGACCATTAACCTGGGATCTTAAATAAGAGGAGTCCCGGTACCCATCAAGAGTCTGACTACTAACCCCAAGCCGAGTTCACTACGCTGTTGCGGGATAGATAAAGAAACCGTGCAGCATCAGACCCCTGGGAACACCAGTGATGAGACTAACGAGTGGGTTAAAGAGGGAGTCACAGAGCCTTTAGAGCAGAGACCGAGAAAGAGACAAAGAAAGGTTACCTCAGAGATAAAACTCTGTTATTAAATCTCCTCCGAAATTTGTGACCATTGGCCTTCTGGTAACCGAACTGTTTCTTTGTACTGTGCAAAACAAACCAGATGTTAGTAAAAAGGACTTGTTTAAGCTGATGTGGAGTCGGTGTTTCATCTCTCCGCCATTCAACAGGACCCTGCGACGTCAGAGAAGAAGGCAGCCATCACCGCTCGGTCACTTCCCTCCTGGTCAGCGACCTGCCGCCCTGAGGTAAACTAGCTCCACCTGTGGGGAGCTGAGAGATCTTAAGCTGCTGTCACCATCGCCTCAGAGGTCGGCCGCGGGCAGCACTGGTGTATCCCGCTTACCAGACACCACAGGTGGCGTCATGTATATCCCCAAAATCATCCCTGTACCCCATTCCACAGACGCAGAGTGAGCGCCCAGGGCACGAAGTCGGGACTGACCACCTGTGATAACCCCATCGAGAGTAAAGTATCCGTAGTCCCGGCACCAGAGTACCTCCTACCGAAAACCCTGATGGTCGACTCACTTAAATCAAAGTTTACCTATCTAAGAGTTTTGTATCAGATAACCAGGAAAATTGGTTATCTTACCTACCCTTGGCTGAATCTGCTTAAATTTATCATTGCAATGAGTCCACTGGCAAGTCACCCTTTTTTTGTTGCCTATGGTTTCCATGCTCAATTCTGTGCATTCAGTAGGGAAGGTTGTTCGAGGGTTCCTTTGGAGGAACAATTTTTCTCGTCACTCTCTTCTATTTGGTATGGAGTTTTGAACAACCTCAGGGTCATGAGGGATAGGTGCAAACGCATGACTGACAAAAGATGTTCATCAGGTCCAGCTCTATGTGTGAAAGATTTTGTATGGTTGTCCATTATGAATATCAAGTTGAAGTTTCTACCTCGGAAACTGGGTCCTGGAATCATTGGTCAATACAAAGTAATTGCTATTATTAACGTTATTAACCCTGTGGCCTTTGTAGCTTGCGCTACTCCAGCACTTAAAATCACAACGTTTTCCACAGGTCATTGCTCACAAAAGTATGTTGAGCCATCACCCTGACCACTGGCTGCAGTTATTTAGGTATTTTTTTATAGGAATTTGGAGTTTGAGGTAGCAAGTATTGGGAATTCTTGCTTTGTTCACCACTCTTTTCAATATTTGGTGGAATAGAAGGGGTATGGTCCTGAGGAAAAAATGTGAATACCAGCATCAGAAGTGAACGCCAGTAAGTCGATATGTTCCATCTCATCTACTTAAGCCCAATCCTGAGGGTCCGTAGGCCCCTTATTGAAAGGGTATTCTGCCATGAGTGTGTCCTAGTGTCCTATCCGGGGGAGATCCCGGATGAGTCTGGAATCAGAAGGTCACAGTGCCTTATTGCTGTCAGATCCACTACTAGTACTTGAATGACATCTACTTGCATGTAGTGCTGTAAGAGTTAAGCACACTTTCCTGTCTTACTGTAGCTTTAATCTTAGGTGCAGTCATTTTGTTCCAACTCCTCTTCGCTATATAAAGTCAGGTGTCTGATCAGCTGATGCTGGTGATAGAAACTGAAGACTCATTACTATGTTTTCCACTTTGGAAGGAACCTGGCTTCGGAAGAAGCTTTTTGTCTTGTGTCATTTTGCAGCTGTGGTGTTAGCTACATAATATGCAACTTAGGTGCTTGGAGTGTTTTACCTTTTTTGTGTGTTTCCCCTGTCTGTTTACCACCTTTATGTTTCTTTATCCTTGAAGCACTAGCCAGGGTGAGGTTAGGGCAAACAAGGGCTTAGGAACATGATTGGCGATTGGGTAAAAGAACACACATAGGGAAGTCAAGGAGTGCAGGTGGTTACCCCACTCCCCTCTCCCTAGTGCTGTGGCCCTCCGTTTTATTGTGGCCCCAGTATACCCTGTGTGTTGCGACACCTACTGGGATTTTTTCTATAACATAGTAAAACCCCGCTTGTCACTGTGTGACAGACTGTTGGTTTATTGTTGAACCAGTAGGTCTTATTATGCTATAATACATCACCCTTTATCCAGGAGAAACTCTCGCTCTATTATTTTCGTGTACAGTACATTGAGCATAGCGTCACTGGGTCTTATATATACCCGTTGACTGCATGAGGCCAGCCAATCACAGGAATGCCAGAAGCCAACATGGCCATGCAAATACTATGATTGGCAGGCAATTCACGCATGTGTAGTGGCTGAAAATCAGCCGCAAAACCTTCAGGGCGGAGACTTGAGCATGGCGCCCGAGTACCATGATACTTGATCGAATATCAAGCGTCTTGAGCACCCCAATGCTCGATCGAGTACCAAACGGTGACAAGCACGCTTGCAGTTAAGTATTAGTTCTCCATTGAAGTAGTAATAACACAATACTATAAAATATTTAACTTTCATTTACCGATGCCTCCTGGTATATATTTAGAATCTTCTTGACCATTTTAGAAATCAAATGCTTGCCAAGAAATAATATCTCATGAATTCCAACATTTAATTAAGCAGCACATTTGAATATATTTGCCTCACTAAAAATAACATCAATTTTGTATTAGCATATTTTAATCAAGGCGCCACAGTCTCTTACTGAAAGGGAGATTTCACACTGATTGCACATCCACAACTTTTAAAGGCATATACACAGTAAGCTCTAATTGAATGCAAAATCAGCCAAAAATATATATATATTAAAAATTAAGGTTTTTTTTAATGATACTTATAGATGTTATCAAATTTTTAGCAAGCCATATATAGGAGACTTACTTTTTCTTACAATCCAGTTGCTTCTATACATGCAAATTTTATTCTGTTTGAGATTCTTCTCAGTACATACAAAATCTGATAGCGCATGCCATATTTTTTGTTTGTGTCATATGAAATTACACCATAAAAAACTTTCAATGCCTCCATATAAAATCTGAGACGCATAAAAATACAGTAGAAGGCTCATCCACCACTATAGTAGCTTATTATGTGTCACGCTCCCCGGGTCCCCTGCCCTGCTCCCCGGCTCACCTGCCACGCTCCCCGGCTTCCCTGCTTCGCTCCCCGGCTCCTCTGTTAGGCGTCCCCCGCTCCACAGTCTCCAGCCCCCATCACCTGCGGTCCCCAGGCGGCCCGGTCCCCGCTCCCGGCGCCCGTCGGCAGCTCTGCTCCAGGCCGGCTCCCCTGCTTCCTATACACCGCTCCCTGCCCTGGCTTCTGGCACCCGGGCCTCGCGCATGCGCATTAGGGCGAGCGCGGTCATTGACCCTCTCTTAAAGGGCCAGCGTCCACTGACAGGATATTGAACACACAGGTACAGGGTATAAAGGGGTTTAATGTCCAAGTGGGCGGGGCCTGTTCTTCGTGTTTCCTAAGCTAGGAGTCAGGTCTCCTTGTGTCTGTGTTATACTTACCTATCTCTCTTCTAGAGCCGCTCCTGCCTCGCCATCCGGTCCTGACGATTCCCGAACCCCGAACGCTGACTATCTGCCATCCCGTCACTCCGTACCATCTCTGATCCCTGTGGTGATCCGTCCTCTCGCTCCATCGGTTCCGGACTCTGCCTGACAACATCTCGGCCTCCGAACCTGAGCTCCGTCACCCGGACTACCATCAGTGACTCCGTGGTCCCAGGGTCTTCTACATTCCACTCTTTTGAACGGACTGTCCTGCTTCCTGTAGTGCTCCGGCTACCGGACCCCTTGCCTTCAGTAAGGTGTTCGGCCCAGTGGATCCACCTCCTGGGTCTGCCCGTCCACCTGGCCCTAACAGTAAGAACAGGCCATGGATCCCGCCGAAGCACTAGCGGCCTTGCAGGAGGAACTCACACGCCAGCGTGAGACCCAGACCCGCATGCTGAACTTCATGTCTTCTGTGGACGCCCGCCTGAACACGCTACAAGCGTCGGTCACATCTTCGGCATCTTGAGCTTCCACTGTACAATCCACGGCCGCAGCTCCCGTGGCAGCCTCCTCGGATGCTTCCAGACTTCGTTTGGCCTCACCACCCCGGTACGCCGGAGATCCCAAGACCTGCAGGGGATTCATAAATCAATGCTCCCTCCATTTCAAGCAGCTGCCACACTTGTTTGCTTCCGACCAAGCCAAGGTCGCGTTCATGATGTCCCATCTAGAGGGTGAGGCACTGGCCTGGATGAACCCCTTGTGGGAGAAGGAGGATCCGGTGACCACCAACATCCAGGAGTTCCTGCAGGCATTTCGTGGCACCTTTGACGAGCCTGGACGCGCCTCCGCGTCTGCCTCATCTCTCCTCCGGCTACGTCAGGGGACTCTGACGGTGGGCCAATATGCCATCCGTTTTCGCACCTTGGCTTCGGAACTCGGGTGGAACAATGAGGCTCTAACCGCCGCCTTCTGGGAAGGCCTCTCGGGTCGAATTAAAGATGAGCTGGCTGGTCGTGACGTGCCGTCCACCCTGGATGCCCTGATTGCCCTAGCGACTCGAGTGGATCTTCGCTTTCAGGAACGATCCAAAGAGGTGTCCCGTGAGAGACGTCCGATACGGCATTCCTCTGCTCCGCAGAAGCCCGCCGTACTTCAGTCAACGTCATCTGGTGTCTCCGTCCACGAGCCCATGCAGATCGACCGTTTGCGGCAGTCCGAACAACGCCGAGCAGAATGGCTCGCCAAGGGTCTCTGCTTCTACTGCGGAGAGGGTACACACCTTCTACGCTCCTGTCCAGAGAGGCCGGGAAACTCCAAAGCCTAGGGTTGGTAGGAGAGGCCACCCTAGGTGCTGGGACTCTCTCTGACCCGGTTACGTGGACTGTTCAAGTGACAACGGGAGAGACGCGGTTCACGGCCGAGGCGTACCTCGATTCCGGGGCAACAGGCAATTTCATCCAGCAGGCCACGGTGGACAAGTACCAGGTGCCTGTTACTCCACTCGACAAACCCCTCGTGATTGCCTCTGTGGATGGGAGACCCCTCTCTGACACCATCTCGTGGATCACCAAGCCGGTGGAACTGCGTATCGGTGCCCTGCACACCGAGAACATCGCTCTCTATGTCCTCCCACACATGTCTCATCAGATCCTGCTGGGACTCCCCTGGTTACGGACACACGAACCATCAGTCAGCTGGGGTACTGGTGAAATCACCCGATGGGGCTCCTCTTGCCACGAGAACTGTCTGAAGACTATACAACCCATCCGACGACCTCCGGTTCCAGAGTCCCTACCGGGACTGCCCTCGGCCTATTGGTCCTTCGCGGACGTCTTTGATAAAAAGGAGTCAGAGGTACTGCCGCCACATCGTCCTTACGATTGTGCCATCGACCTGCTCCCGGGAACTACACCACCTCGAGGACGGATATATCCGCTGTCTCCTGCCGAAACAAGGGCCATGTCTACCTACATCACAGAGAACCTGGCAAGGGGATTCATTCGGAGATCCTCCTCTCCTGCTGGAGCAGGCTTCTTCTTCGTTAAGAAGAAAGAGGGCGACCTACGCCCATGCATTGACTACCGGGGATTGAACCAAATCACCGTGAAAAATAAATACCCCCTGCCGCTCATCCCCGAATTGTTTGATCGGCTTAGAGGAGCTCGTGTGTTTACCAAGTTGGATCTTCGGGGTGCCTACAACCTGGTCCGCATCCGCTCTGGGGACGAATGGAAGACCGCGTTCAATACTCGCGATGGGCACTATGAATACTGTGTGATGCCCTTCGGCCTGTGTAACGCACCAGCAGTCTTTCAGGAATTGGTGAACGACGTGTTCCGGGACCTTCTCTACGTCTGTGTGGTGGTGTATCTTGATGACATCCTGGTCTTTTCTCCGGACCTCCAGACCCACAGAGAGAACGTGCAGCTGGTACTACAAAGACTGAGGGAGAATCGTCTGTACGCCAAGTACGAGAAGTGTGTCTTCGAGCAGTCTTCTCTTCCCTTCCTGGGTTACGTAATCTCCGATACCGGCCTGCAGATGGATCCGGAGAAGGTCTCTTCCATTCTCAACTGGCCCCCTCCTTCTGGACTGAAGGCAATCCAACGCTTTCTGGGATTCGCAAACTATTACCGTCAGTTCATCCCTCACTTTTCTGCTCTGACTGCACCTCTCTCCGCCTTGACCAAGAAGGGGGCTAATCCAAAGGACTGGTCACCTGCGGCCGACGCCACGTTTGGCTCCCTGAAGCGGGCATTTGCTTCCTCCCCTGTGATCCACCGTCCTGAGTTAAACCGACAGTTCACCTTGGAGGTGGATGCCTCCTCCTCGGGAGCCGGAGCAGTGCTCATGCAGAAGTCCTCCTCCGGGAAGATGGTTACTTGCGGTTTCTTTTCCAAGAGCTTCTCTGCGCAGGAACGCAACTACACCATCGGTGACCGAGAACTATTGGCAGTCAAACTGGCCCTGGAGGAATGGCGCTACCTTCTGGAGGGAGCAGTGTACCCCGTGATCATTTACACGGACCACAAGAACCTGGAATACCTGCGGTCCGCTCAGCGACTGAACCCACGGCAAGCCAGGTGGTCCTTGTTCTTTGCCAGGTTCGATTTCCAGCTCCATTTCCAACCCGCGGACAAGAATGTACGAGCAGATGCCTTGTCCAGGTCATTCATGCCCATGGAGCAGGAGGAGGAGACATCCCAGCCCATCATCTGCCCTAGTAAAATCATTCCGGTGGCCCCTGTCACCCTGGCCCAGATACCGCCCGGGAAGACCTATGTCTCTGAGACCGACAGGCAAAAAGTGTTGCACTGGGGCCATGCCTCGAAAACAGCCGGCCATGCTGATCAGAAGAGAGCATGGAGTACAATTGTACGTCACTACTGGTGGCCATCCCTTCGCATGGACGTCGCTTCTTTTGTCTCAGCCTGCTCCTCTTGTGCCAGGAACAAGACGCCCAAACATCTGCCATATGGCCGTCTTCTGCCTCTGCCTATACCCTCTGTTCCGTGGCAACACATTGCAATGGACTTTATTACGGACTTGCCCCTGTCCTCCGGACACACAGTCATATGGGTCGTGGTGGATCGGTTCTCCAAAATGGCTCATTTCGTCCCTATGGCTGGACTGCCCTCAGCCCAGGAACTCGCTGACGCCTACATACAGCACATCTTCCGGTTGCATGGCTTTCCATCACACATTATGTCCGACAGAGGAACTCAGTTCACCTCCCGCTTCTGGAGGGCTCTCTGCAAACATCTGGGAGTGACTCTGGACTTTTCTTCAGCCTACCATCCTCAGTCGAATGGCCAAGTGGAACGAGTCAATCAGATCTTGACCTCCTTCTTACGTCACTACGTCAACGCCCATCACGACGACTGGTCCACGCTTCTTCCTTGGGCTGAATTCTCCCATAACCACCACGTCAGTGAGTCCTCCTCCAGCTCTCCCTTCCATGTCGTTTACGGACTTCAGCCTTCCGTCCCATTACCTGTATCCTCTTCCTCGGATGTCCCTGCTGCTGATGCTGTAGCCCGTGACTTTGCAACAATTTGGGACTCTGTCAAGACGTCCCTTGGACGTGCTTCCCTGCGGATGAAGAGACACGCAGACAAGAGGCGTCTGGATCCCCCGTGTTTCTCTCCAGGAGATCTGGTCTGGCTTGCTTCCAAGTACGTCCGATTGAAGCTACCATCATACAAGCTGGGTCCTCGCTACATCGGGCCGTTTAAAGTCCTCAGCAAAATAAATGAGGTCTCCTACAAGCTGCAGCTCCCGGCCACGATGAGGATACCCAACTCCTTCCACGTCTCCCTGCTCAAGCCGGTTGTCCTTGGTCCCTTCTCCGCTGCTGCCAGTTCGGCTCCTCCTCCTATTGCTGATGATGACATCTATGCGGTAAGGGATATCGTGGCCATGAAAACCGTACGGGGCCGGCAGTTCTTCTTGGTGGACTGGGCGGGGTATGGTCCTGAGGATAGGTCCTGGGAACCCCGGGAGAATGTGGGTACTCCTCTGATACGTGCCTTCCTGTCCCGGTTGCGGGGAGAGGGTGTGGGGGGGGTACTGTCACGCTCCCCGGGTCCCCTGCCCTGCTCCCCGGCTCACCTGCCACGCTCCCCGGCTTCCCTGCTTCGCTCCCCGGCTCCTCTGTTAGGCGTCCCCCGCTCCACAGTCTCCAGCCCCCATCACCTGCGGTCCCCAGGCGGCCCGGTCCCCGCTCGCGGCGCCCGTCGGCAGCTCTGCTCCAGGCCGGCTTCCCTGCTTCCTATTCACCGCTTCCTGCCCTGGCTTCTGGCACCCGGGCCTCGCGCATGTGCATTAGGGCGCGCGCGGTCATTGACCCTCTCTTAAAGGGCCAGCGTCCACTGACAGGATATTGAACACACAGGTACAGGGTATAAAGGGGTTTAATGTCCAAGTGGGCGGGGCCTGTTCTTCGTGTTTCCTAAGCTAGGAGTCAGGTCTCCTTGTGTCTGTGTTATACTTACCTATCTCTCTTCTAGAGCCGCTCCTGCCTTGCCATCCGGTCCTGACGATTCCCGAACCCCGAACGCTGACTATCTGCCATCCCGTCAGTCCGTACCATCTCTGATCCCTGTGGTGATCCGTCCTCTCGCTCCATCGGTTCCGCACTCTGCCTGACAACATCTCGGCCTCCGAACCTGAGCTCCGTCACCCGGACTACCATCAGTGACTCCGTGGTCCCAGGGTCTTCTACATTCCACTCTTTTGAACGGACTGTCCTGCTTCCTGTAGTGCTCCGGCTACCAGACCCCATGCCTTCAGTAAGGTGTTCGGCCCAGTGGATCCACCTCCTGGGTCTGCCCGTCCACCTGGCCCTAACATTATGCACTTAAATATTGCATTGTTTGCATAAATCTTTAATATGAGGAAGCTTAAAAGTCTATAGATTACTGCATTTTGCAGACAAGTTATCTTGGATTTTTTGTTTTTGAATTGATTAAATTTAGATATTTCGACAATTTTCTTAAACTCTTAAGCACTAGCATACAGCCCATAGCAGCAGGCCACACGACCGCTATGGGGCATGTGACTCGGGGGGGGGGGGCAGCACAGGGGAATCCCACACTTGGCACTTTTATCTGTATCGGTATCATCGATGCCAAAACAGTTGAAAGGAAAGGTGGAAGAGGGAGCCAACAGCTCCCTCCTCCATCTTTCTCCCTGTGCATCTGACATCTCAGTGCAGCAGGCGTGATGACATCACTATATCCCACCTACTGCACCGAGCTGTGCAGTGCTTCATACTAAATGATGCAGAGACCGGAGCAGTGGGGCAATGTGGAGAGGTTGTTTTTTTAATCAATGAGTATTTTATAACCATTTTACTGTTTGGAGGGCTTGTGGTGGCCATTTTTATGTATGCAGCCCATTATATAGTGTAGAAGGTTGTGTTGATCTCATCATATTGTGTGAATGGTTGAGCGGGGCCCATAATACTGTGTGGAGGGTTGCAGGGGCCTCTATACTATATGGAGCACATCTATACTGTATCAAAGGCCATTATACTGTACAGAGAGCCACTATACTGTATGGAGCACATTACTGTACAGAGGGCCATCATACTGTGTGGAGGCCTGTGTGGGGGTGATACAATTATTTGGAGGGCTCTGAGGGGGTCATTATATTGTGTTGGGTCTCTGTGGGGGTATTATACTTTACAGGGTGGTGTACTGTTCATTTGGATGGTACAGTGGAGAAAATCACTGTGGAGTTATCACACTATGTTTGGGGGTCACTTTTGTTGGGATCCTACTTGGGTACCATGAGAGGGGTATGTTAGTGCATGGGGGATTAGTATGATAGGGGCTTTAATAGTGGCAAAAATTACTTTGTAAGAGATACAAAGTTGTGAGATTAGCTCTTCTGTGACCCCATTGAATATCAATTATATATATTATTGTTTTGGGCAGGGGCCTAATTAAGACGTCTATGGGGCCCCATGATTTCTATGTACGCCTATATTTGTTAGAAAAATATTGACACTAGATTTGATTGGGAATGGTAAAATCTGAATGTGCATGAGGATTTTCCCAGGAATTTTGAATTGAAGCAAAGTTATTTTCCACAAATTGAATGATCATCCAGACCCCAGAGAATAATAAAGGTAAGATGAAAAAAAATAAAAATACTAATTCTACCACTTACATTTATGGCCTCTCCTCAACTATCCTGTCCTTGGTGCATCTTCTTATCACTAAGGCTACTTTCACACATCAGTTTTTTGGCATCAAGCACAATCCGGCTTGTGCCTGATGCATTGGTTCCGGCGCAGAATATGAAAAACCGGATTCGCTGGATATTTTTTTTTGACGGATCCGGTATACCGGATCCGTAACAAATCCGTTTTTTTATCCGTTTCGTCCATTTTTTGGCTGGATCCGATTTTATCAATGAATTGGAACATGCGCAGTTTAAATAAACGGATCCGGCGGCCGCATCCATTTTTTGTCGCATTACGTCGGATTCGGTGTCCATAAGCTTCTATTGTAAATTACGCCGTATCGCGCCGGATCCGGCGCAATGCGTTTTTTTGTCAGAGACAAAAAACGTTACAAGAGACGTTCCATCTGGCTGCCGCATTAGCCAATTACGCCGCATCCGGCAAAAGCCGGATGCAACGGCAAGGCCATAAGGCACAACCCAGCACTAATACAAATCAATGGGGATAAAACAGATCCAGCATTTGATCCGTTTTATACGTTTTTTTCCGGACTTTGCCTGATGGAAAAAAAACTGATGTGTGAAAGTAGCCTAAGCAAGCATGTGTTAGATAATGATGGTTTCAACACTCAGCGGCACTGATAAAATGATGCGTTGAGGACAAGATGCCTAAACGTTATTGTGACGCCCTGGAAAAACCAGGTAGTCACAGATAGGCCCCTGCACAACACCCTTCCCTCACTTAGGAAACACACAGCTGACCTGAAACCTTAGTGACCCCACCTTAGGGAAAGATAGACACACCAGTGGGTGGGACCAGGTGATTGGACACGACCACCCGGGGGTCTAGACAACCCGGGGTGGGAAAACAAAAGTTAGTTTAGTTTGTAGTTCAAGTGGAGAGGAGTGTGGGCTGGAGCTTAGTGTAGCTCCAGCAGAGAAAGTTTAAGTTGAAAGGTGCCAGGGTAGGAGCCCTGGTGCCTTGGCTAGGAGGCAGACGGTGGTGACCGTCAGCAGGAGACGGGAAGACGGCTCGGCAGAACCGAGGTGGATAGGGTCAGGGTTGTAGCCCGCCGGTACCGACACGGGGAACCAACCCGGAAACCGGAGCACAAAGGGGGGTGCTCGGACCCTGAAGCCAGAACCGGAAACTAGTGGCCTTGTTAATTGACTGATTGAGGCCAGGATTTTAGGTCCTGTCCCACCCAAAGTCCCTCATAGAAGACAACAGCCCACCGATAGGGATAGGAGGTCACCGCCAGGGCCCATAGATCCCACGAGCCAGCATCTGCGGGCACGGCTCCATAGGCCACATCTAGCCGGGAGCGGACTCCTGAGTTCCAGACTAGGAAGTCCACCTTACAATAAAAGCAGTGCAGAGAAAAGGATAGAGACCACCAGCCCGGGTGGGGGATCTGAATGCAACCGGCCGCGGCGCCGGCCACCAGCACCTTGGTTTACCAAAGACTCGTGTGATTCATTGACTGTGAGTAATTAAACATCCCCCTTGCCGTCACTACACCCTGCACAAAGTCACTGGGTCCCGGGGCAACCATCCCTGCCCACGGAGGGGTTAACATCTTGCTGCCACAACTTCTCTTCCGGGTGC
Source organism: Anomaloglossus baeobatrachus (assembly GCF_048569485.1). Lineage (NCBI taxonomy): Eukaryota > Metazoa > Chordata > Amphibia > Anura > Aromobatidae > Anomaloglossus > Anomaloglossus baeobatrachus. The sequence goes on from NC_134358.1 coordinate 383,442,573, forward strand.
CCCATAACTGCAGCGGTGGTACGTCCCCCCCATTTTATTCGGCGTGTCCGCGACACCCCCGGGTCCAGAGGCCCTCGAGCCACCTCCCTTAGGAGGTCTAAATCCAAGCAGCGGCGGCTGCTGGCAGGGGGGCGGCACATGATGAACAGACCTCCTTAATTACTGCTTCCCAAATTGAAGAAATGAACATGCAGCAAGGTGCTATGCTGCAGAAATTCTTTACTGCTTTACTGTAATTGTCACACATCAGCTAAGAAGTAAAGAAGTGTATTCAAGCAGCAGCCGTAAGTCAGAACTTGAAGGTCATCAAGAGATGACAAATTCCACACCATGCTTGATTGCATGCATCATACCAAATTCTTCTATATCTTCCTAGACACCTGAATTGCTGCAGGTCCAACTGTTTCGTCCACACTACATCTCTGGCTCCCAACATATATTTTGTTCTGAATTGTTGCTAGTACTTTGCCTTTTGATGCATGGGTTGTTATTAGGGATGTATTCGCGACTATTCGGTATCCGACGGATAATAGGGTATCCGAGGTATTCGCTATCCGACGGTTTATATGGTATTTGCACCGCTACTTTCATTTTCGTTTCTGGACTTCCTGGCGCCATTTTCTAGCCAATGAATACATCTGACGTTGCTTGCCCTCACAGTAACGCCGCAGCCATCTTTGTTGTGGTGTTACTGTGATTGGCTTGGTCGCACAGTGTCATATGGGCTACACAAGGCAGCCGCCATTTTGTGTGCACGCATTCTTTCCTGAGCTGCCAGTGTAGTGAGACTGTACTGTGTGCGCTACAACGTTTTTCCAGCCAACTATTACTAGTCCTTCTAAGGGCTGAAGCTATTTAGCATTAGCTGTTAGGGACTGTGTAAATCATAGAAACAGGTATAGGGGCAGTGCAGTTTGTTCTATAAGATAGTGTTCCTGCTGCAGAATCAAAAATAGTCCTTATAAAGGATGAAGATATTTAGCATTAACTGTTAGGGACTGTGTAAATCATAGATACAGGTATAGGGACAGTGCAGTTTGTTCTATGAGATAGTGTTCCTGCTGCAGAATCCATTATAGTCCTTTTAAGAGCTGAACACTGTCCACTGTGCTATCAGCTGTGTAAATCATAGAACTGCTGCAAAAAAAAAAAATCCTCTTCTTAGTGCTGCATATGGTCTGTTCCTGCAGTGTGTGATATAGGGACAGCTAGGGACAGCTTTCTCACAGGCAGGGAGAGATTTAAAGCTGTCCTGACATCTGCTACTAATAATCAACAATCTCAGCACTGATACATCCCTTGTGTCTTATACTAGCAACAGCTATTATAACTTGCAAAAAAGGTCCCAAAATTGTAAAAACAAGGGATCAGGTGTAGTGTAGTGCTTGTCAGCCACCATCTCAAATCACAGTCCGAGTGTTAGCCAATTTTTATTAATACTTGCTGTCTGGGTCAATAATTGTGCCTCAAGGCCAGTACCTTCCTAGCAACAATCTTGTATAGTTTTGGGGGCTTCATATCTTACAGAACATAGATAGTGGCTTGCTGCAACTAACACACAGTCTCAGTGTTAAGGCCCCATCACACACAGAGATAAATCTTTGGCATGACCAGCTGAGGGAGTATTCTCCGGTCGTGATGTCTGTATTACCAAAACCCTTATCCTAAAATAAACACACGGACTGCATGCGACTTGGTTCAAAATGGCCACAGCAGCCTTTATTGCCTATTGTTCACAAACTAAGCACCTTAGGGACGCCATCCAACGGGCGACCCAGGACAACAACACACAGATAACAATAGACAATGCCATTTACATGACCCTCCCGGGGGCAGGCCCAGTCCATAACTACTACTCCCCTTGTCCCTGGCCGCAACACACCGACCCAGAGACGAGGTGCCAATCACCCACGGATTGACACCCCCACACTTTGGCAGAACCCCGTGCCTGCCACATCCCGGAACCGAGAGCCACCATACCCAGACAATGACTCCCGGTCCAGTTACCAGTCACTTCCAACCTCTGGACCATACCTACCCCCCCCGCCGCTGTGACAAATAGCATCCCAACATCCCAAACCACATCCCCCAGAGGACAACACAAAAAGGGAGGGTGGGCGGGGATCTCTTGGCGTCCGGAAGAAGAAGAGGAGGTAACCCCCTCCTCTCCCAGACTAACCCTTTCCCTACTCCTCCTCTTCCTCCCAAGCTAAAACCACCCCTTAGTGCCATATTAGGCCTGCCTACCAAACTGTCCCTATTAACACCATCACTCCCTAATTCCCCCTTGGTCATGTCGCCCCTCCTCCCCAAGGGGGATCCATGGCTTTCTAATCTGTGGTTGCAGTGAAATCATGGACATATTGTTCCATTTGTACACAGCCACAAACCTGGAACTGATTGTCCACAATTTCACTGCAACCACAAATCTGCCGCAGATTTATCTCTGTGTGTGACAGGGCCTTTACCCAATTTGTATTAATACCTGCTGTCAGGGTCAGTAATTGTGCCTCAAGGCCAGTACCTTCCAAGCAAGCAACAACCTTGTATAGTTTTGAGGGCTTCATATCTTACAAAACCTAGATAGTGGCTTGCTGCAACTAACACACAGTCTTAAGGCTACTTTACACGCTACGACATCGCTAAAGCGATCTCGTTGGGGTCACAGATTTCGTGACGCACATTCGGCCGCATTAGCGATGTCGTTGCGTGTGACACCTATGAGCGATTTTGAATCATCGCAAAAATATTCAAAATCGCTCATCGGTGACATGCCCCACTAATCTCGAATATCGGTGCTGCTGCAGTAACCACACATCTCTATGTGTGACACCACAGGAATGAGGAACCTCACCTTACCTGCCGCCGGCCGCAATGAGGAAGGAAAGAGGTGGGCGGGATGTTTACATCCCGCTCATCTCCGCCCTCCGCTTCTATTGGGCGGCCGCCTAGTGACGTCGCTATGACGCCGAACAAACCAACCCCTTAGAAAGGAGCCGGTTCGCCGGTCACAGCAATGTTGCTAGGCAGGTAAGTAGTGCGACGGGTCCGCGTGATTTTGTGCACCACGGGCACTGATATGCCCGTGACGCACAAAAGATGGGGGCAGGTATGCACGCTAGCGATATCGGTCACGATATCGCGGCGTGTAAAGTGGCCTTTTAGTGATAAACAATTTTTATTAATACTTGTTGTCACGGTCACAACTTCTGCTTCAAGGCCAGTACCTTCCTAACAACAACACACAGTCTTAGTGCGATGCCCTGGCGCCCCCAGGTGGTCACACATAGAATAGTCCCCCGCATAACACCATCCCTCACAGGGTTACACCAAGCCAACAAAACCCTAGTCACCCACCCAGGGTAGGACAGGCACACCAGTGGGCGGGACCAGGTGGAAGGATAACGCCCACCTAGGGGTCTAGAGAACCCGGGGGTGGGAAAAGAGTCAGTCTGAGTTCAAGTTTGGAGTAAGAGAGGACAGGAGAAAGTACAAGTGAAGTCAGAAAGGAAAGGCATCGGGGTTGGAGCCCCGGTGTTCTGGCTTGGTGGCAGATGGTGGTCAGTGTCTGACAGGAGATGGGAAGTCTGCTGCCGGAGATCCGAGGTGGACCGGGATAGGGTAGGATCCCGAAGGTACTGATACCGGAGAACTGACCCGTAAACCGTGCACAGAGGCGGTACCTGGACCCTGAAGCAGATACGGAACCTCTGACTTTGTTAATTAACCAGTTGAGGACAGGATTACAGGTCCTGTCCCACCCAAAGTCCCAAAAGCAGACCAGCAGCCCACCGAGAGGGATAGGGCATCCGCCAGGGCCCCTTTAGATCCCATGGGTCAGAGTCTGCGGGCAAGGCTCCCACCTGAAGTTCTGGGAGCAGACTCGCAAATTCCATACCAAGAAGTCCAAAAGAGAACTAAAATAGTGCAGAGGAAAGTGACACAGACCATCACCCCAGGTGAGGGACCAGAATACACCCTGCCGCGGAGCTCTGGCCACTGGCACCTTGGTTTACCACGGACTTGTGTGAATTCTTTAATAGTGAGTACACCAACATTCCCCAGTCTGTCCGGGCGCGCCGGCCCCTGCAATCACCATCCTCAGCACAGAGACACTGGGTCCCGGGGAATCCATCCCTACCCACGGAAGGTTCACAACAGCTAGCTGCCATCCCAACTCCCCGGGTGCTCCCTAATGGCAGTGGTGGTACCCCATTTTACCACACCGTGGGTGGCGTCATGGACTGTATACAATATCCCCACATACCATTTCCCCCTTTTTATTTCGAAGTGTCCGCGAGACCCCCGGGTCCGGAGACCCCTCGAGCCACACTGCAGGTCCGGATCCGAGCAGCCCGGCTGCTAACGTGGAGCGGTACACATCAAAAAAACTTGTCGTCACGAACAGGATTTTGACCCATCCACCTACCTGGTGGAAGTGCACCTTGTTCTGGACTGTCAGTGGTGCTCCACTGTGGAAATTTGAAAAGTCGCCATTTTGCCGCCATTTTTGGGCGCGAAAAATGACAACCCAGCGTTTTCTTCCCCGAGAAAGAGCGCAAAGTGGAAGCCCCGCCCCCTGGGAATGTGGCGGGCGGAAGTGACTCTCCACAAATAAACCTAGTAAGACGCGCTAAGGACGGCTCCCGAAAAACCAAGAGGGAGGTCGGAAGCTGTGGCATGTGACCCAAGGAGATAAGAGGCAGGGACACCAGGGCTCTGCCATCTTCTGCTCCTGGACACCACCAAGAGAGGATGTCTCACCCGTCCTGCAACTCGACAATGAAGGAGCCTGCTCCCGGAACTGCTGACTGGGTAGAAGCCCAGACTGCGCGGATGTGCCGCGAAATCCAGGCCCAAGCCAATTTCCTGCTGACAAGATGGATGGCCGAGATGAGGGATCTGGCTGCAGCCGTCCGGGCACGCAAAGAGGAGATGGCCTCAGGGGAGTGGGTAAGTGACCCACGCCCCTATATTCCACCGAAACCGGCCCAACCGGCTGAGGAGCTCGGTCTGCCCCCGTCCTCCACTTCGCCTTCCTCGACGCCCGTACCTGTAGCTAGTGCCCCGCTCGGTCCACAGCATCTACCTGTGAGGACCCGGCAAAGGGGACCTTGGGCCATGAGCACGCCGCCACTCCGGCACCCGTACCAGCTCCGCGCCAGACCAAAGCCCGGAAACATCCCCTCCAGCCCCGAGCCCGGCCGTACCTAAGATGATGACACTGGCCCCAGCAGTCTGCCCAGCCGCATCAGAAGCAGAGCCGACCCGGAAGTCAACATCAGCAGCGACCCAGACTGCCAACTCGTACCCGGTCCCGGCTGTGGAGCAGCCGGAATATACCTGCAGGGGAGCAGAGCAGGCTAAGATGGAGCGGAGCTCTCAGCCGAGAATGTAGCCAGTCGTAGCCGGAACTGAGAGCATCTGCATGAGCCGAGCTGCCGAACAGGAGGAGGAGTCTGAAGACCGTGCCCCGTACTGGGAGCAGCAGCAGAGACAGCTCGGAAATAAGATCGCTGCCCGGGAGAAGAGAGAGGCGGAGGTGTTGTCCCGGACATATCAAGAAAAAGAACACCTCCAGCAAGCCACCTTCCTGGTGCGGGGCCCGACTTACCTTGGGCAGGTCCGCTATTTTAACCCCAAAAAGGTGTGGGGGTTCAATTATGAGCCGGACATGGACACAGAAATTATTGTATCATGGAGGGATGTTGCCCCTCACCTGCCCACAGGACACCCGGACCGAGACCTGGAACCCGGAGAGATGGTCTCGTACACTCGTACACCCGACATTGTGGCGAGAGGGGGTGGTTGGCCCTAGATGTGAAAAAGTGGGTGAAGGTCGATGGGCAGTTGTGCCTCCACTAGAGTTGAGCGATGTTCGATTTGAACGGTTCGCCAATTTCAAATTCAAGTGATTTTGATCGGTGTCAGAGTCGTTCGACGAACTCGAACAATTTGCTTCAAGTTCGGCTGTTCGAGTTACCACTCGATAACGGTTCGATCACCAAAAGCGTAGCTAGTTACTAGCTGGCTTCTCACTGTAATAGTGTCAGTCACTGTTAATAATGATATTATCAAAATTCAGCGTATAGTGTGCGGAGGGGACGGGGTTTAGATCAGTGCTGCTGAGTACTGAAAGAATTGCGATCGCCATTTTTTTTTTTCTAACCGCACGCACAGTGGGGTGGGCCAGGCTGTCAGCCAATCACAGACACACACACTGCAAAGTGGATTTTTGCCAGACAAGCAAGGTCATGTGTCATAGGCTGTGCGTGTCACATGTCCTTGCCCTATAAGACCCGGACATTTTCCCCTTCGCTGCCATTATCTCTCTGCTGCGGGTGGGTGACAGGCACCGCTCCTGCTCCCGCTGCTGCTGCTGTTTGTGCTATAGACATACAGTGCAATCTACACATGGCTTTAGGCATTAGGGACTACTTGTAATTTCAGCCCTTTTGAGGGCTACACTACAGCCGTTCATAGCCATTGTTGCTAGGCAGGTCTGTGCCAGCGCTGTGCAGGGTTTTATATCACAGCGTCTGGCTAAATCAGCTCAGGCAATTCCTCGGGGCATAGTTTCATTGTCAGGGATAGAAAGTGAGGCTTCGTCTGCTGACAAGCAAGCTACAGCACATGTGCATTGTACACCACCTGTCCATTTTTGCTACGTAATTTTTATTGCAAAAAGTGATGCCATTTTTAGGGCCATACTTTCATTGTCTGGGATACTACGTGAGGGTTCTTCTGCTGTCAAGCAAGCTACATCACCTGTGCATTGTACATCACCTCTCCATTTTTGTTACGACATTTTAAGTGTCCAATTTGATCAAAAAACAAAAGGAGTGGCAAAAGGACAGATGCTGGTGGAAAGAGGAACAGGCATGTTGGAAAGTGAAAAAAAGTTTGTGTCTGTGGGATAGGTGGTAAAGCAACAGTAACATCTGCTGAAGAAAGGCCATCTTCCAGCAAAAGTAAGATGGCTACTACCTTCCGTGGAAAATCTGAAGTTATCCCTTTTTTACGGAACCAATCAACTCTACCAAAGGTAGATGATGCACAAAAAAAGCACATGCTTGAATGGATCTCAAGTGCTCAACCAAGTGGCCTCTCCTCCACCTCAACTTTGACATCCCAAAGACTCCAGTCCTCTGAGTTGTCACCCCAATCGCACTTGATTTCTAACAGCTCTCAAGTCTCCACCCACCCTGCAGTGTATGGGGTAACAGAGATGGTTGAGTCTGCAGAGCTGTTCAGTCACACTATAGCCTGGGAATCAGAGGTCTGCTCCAAAGCTACAGTGAGTCCAGACCAGGAAATGATCTGTAATGATGGCCAGAAGCTTTGCGAGTCAGATTCAGGCCCTGATGAAGAAGTTTCTGAGCATAATGTAGACCCTCATTCTCAAACTGTAACTCCTCTTGGTGGAGACAATGAGGAACATTATGATGACGATGAGACTCTGATACCTGATTGGAATGACAACTTAACTATTCGGTCACGGCAGGAAGAAGTTAGCTCTGAGGACGAGGGTAGTGCAAACACACAGGGTGATGTTGAGGTTGTAGATCCCACTTACTGTCAACCCACAGTTAGGCACTCGATGAGGTCAGCAGAGGCGGTGGAGGAGGATGCGACTGACGACAAGGTTAGCTTGCGCCTTCCTGGACAGAGATGGAGTACTGGAAGCATGTCAACAACTGCATCCTCATCCAGAACTCTGCCTCTGAGCACAAGTAGCAGTGGCTCTGCAGGTCGCATGGGCTCTAAGCCTTGCCTAGCCTGGTCCTTTTTTGACATTGCAAAGGATCTCCCAACTCATGTCATCTGTAAGATTTGTCGCCAATCTCTTAAGTAGAGGCCAAAACCTCACTAGTTTGACTTCTTCGTCCATGAACTGTCACATGGATATCAAACATACGTCCCAGTGGGAATCTCACTGTGCTACAATGCGGCCTAGCGGAGCGCGCCAACCACCGTATGCCCTTTCAAGTGCATCCACGCGCTCTTCATCCTCTATGACTGTGGGGACAGCAGTCACATATGCTTTGCGACGCAGACCTTCCACCTCTTTAACCGCAACAGGCAGTGTGATTGGCAGGTCGTCAGTTGTTTTGGAAGTGGAAACAGCTGCTGGTGTTGAGTAGTGTTGAGCCACCCCCCTAGCGTTCGAGTTCACTTCGTCGAACAGTGACTCCGTTCGACGAACGTTCGACGAACTCCTTCGAACCCCATTGAAAACAATGGCAGGCAAACACAAACACATACAAACACATAGAAAACACCTTCTAAGGTGTCCAAAAGGTGACAAACAATCACAACACACCACAAACACATGGAAAAGTGACAAGTACATATACTCATGCGAAAACAAAAGAGCTAGACGAGTAAAAGGAACGAGTAAAAGGACGAGGAGACACAAATATAGGAGTATCTGCAAGTGGACATCGATTCCATTACTGTGCAACTTGAGCCTTGCTCATTTTGGGCTTCCAATCTTGAAAAATGGCCTGAGCTCGCCACTTACGCCTTGGGGATCTTGTCGTGTCCCGCAGCCAGCGTTCTCTCGGAGCGTGTCTTCAGTGCTGCTGGTTGTGTGCTGACAGATAAGCGCAAGATGAACAAATCATGGATCTGCAAGGACTTTTCTACCCCTGTGTCATCCTGGGGAGACGAAAGGCTTGTGGATTTTTGATAGTGCTTCATGCAAATCAACATTTTAAATTTGCATCTGTGGGACAATTGATGCCACTTAAAGCCTGCTTTACACGTGTCGATATGTCGTGCGATCGCATTTGCACCCGCCCCCATCGTTTGTGCGGCATGGGAAATTTGTTGCTCGTGTTGCACAAAGTCGTAAACCCCCATCACACGTACTTACCTCCCGAACGACCTTGCTGTGGACAGCGAAAATCCTGTTCCTAAAGGGGGACGGATGTTTGGCGTCACAGCGACGTCACACAGCGGCCGGCCAATAGAAGCAGAGAGGCGGAGATGAGCGGGGCGTAAACATCCCGCCCAACTCCTTCCTTCCGCATTGCCGGCGGCTGCAGGTAAGCTGCAGTTCATTGTTCCCGAGGTGTCACAACCGGAGCACAAAAGGACATTCGATTTTTAGAAAATGAGCGACGTGTCAACAAGTAATGATAAGGTGAGTATTATTGCTCGTTCACAGTCGCACGTACCTGTCACACGCTACGATATGTCAAACGATGCCGGATGTGCGTCCCTAACGACGTGATCCCGACGGCATATCGTTAGATATATTGTAGCATGTAAAGCGGCCTTAAGTGTTGTCTGGGGCCACATTTTTGGAAAAAATGGAGACTCTGGTTGGAGTCTCCTTGCTATGTTTTAAATGATCCAAGAAGAAGTCATGGATCAGAGAGGACTTTTCTACCCCTGTGTCATCCTGGGGAGATTAAAGGCTGGTGGATTTTTGAATGTGCTTCATGCAAATAACAATTTTAAGTTTGCAACTGTAGGACAACTGATGCCAGTGAAGAGGTGTGTGTGGCCCAATTTTTGGAAAAGAGGGAGACTGTGGTTGGAGTTCCCTTTTTTTTTGAAAAATGAACCAAGATGAAGAAGTCATGGATCAGAGAGGACTTTTCTACCCCTGTGTCATCCTGGGGAGACTAAAGGCTGTTGGATTTTTGAATGATCTTCAGGCAAATAACAATTTTAAGTTTGCAACTGTGGGACAACTGATGCCAGTGAAGTGGTGTGCGTGTGCCAATTTTTGGAAAAGAGGGAGACTGTGGTTGGAGTCCCCTTGCTGTGTTTTACATGATTTTAGAAGGGCATGACATGCCTAAGAGGTTGACTTTCAGAAACTGCAAGCTTTTGGCTACAGAAATGCTGGACATACCCGGTGGACACAGAGGATTTTCGAGATCTTATGCCCATTGCAGTGCCCCAAGAGCAGATGCCCAGTCGCCACTCCTTCTCCAAGAAAGGCGTGCCTGCGCTACACCAGCATGTCACACACAACATCACCGCTTCCTTGAGAAACTCTGTGTGTGCCAGGGTGCATTTCACCACAGATACTTGGACCAGTAAGCATGGACAGGGGGGTTACATGTCGCTGACTGGGCACTGGGTAACTATGGTGAGAGATGGAGAAGGGTCTGCTGTACAAGTCTTTCCGTCCCCACGAGTTGTGTGTCAATCCTTCCTCTGTATGTAGAAGTTCCTCCACTGCTTCTGCCTCCTCAACGTCGTCTAAGTCCTCCACCTCCGCTCAAAACCTGTCTGGTAAGGCCACCCGCGTTGTAACTGTGCACAAGGAATCCTGCACACCTTCTTACTATGCTAGCAGCAGAGCTCAACGCCATCAGGTGGTCTAATCTTTTCTTTGAAATGTATGGGAAATGTGAGTCACAACGCTAAGGAGTTGTGGACGTTAGCTCTGGAGACTGATTTTCATCAATGGTTGTCTCCACTCAACCAGCAGCCAGGGCAGGCTGTGTGCGACAATGATGCAAACCTGGGTGCGGCCCTTCGCCGTGACAATGTTAGGGTACTTTCACACTTGCGTTAATTTCCTTTTGGCGCAATCCGCCCTTTTGGAAACAGCGGAATCCGTTAACGGATTTCGCTGTTTCCCATAGACTTGTATGGATGACAGATTGTGCCAAAAGTACCTGCGTTGCTTCTGCTGGCCAACGCTGCGTTGCTTCCACCGGGCAGAAGGAACGCAGCATGTAACTTTTTTGAGCAGCGGAATCCTTGATTTTTCACTGCGCATGCTCATTTTTTTTTTTTTTAATCACAGAAACTTTATTTTGTCTCTCTGTGGCTGAACGTTCAGCTGAGCGCACGGCAGCTGGCTATTGAGAGCGATCAGCTGATCGCCTGGCAGCCAGCTTTTGAGAGTGCTCAGCTGATCGCCCGGCAGCCGGCTTTTGAGAGCGCTAAGCTGAGCACCCGGCAGCCGGCTATTGAGAGCGATCAGCTGAGCTCCCAGCAGCCGGCTTTTGAGAGCGATCAGCTGAGCGCCCGGCAGCCGGCTTTTGAGAGCGCTCAGCTGAGCGCCCAACAGCCGGGTGATCAGATGATTGTTCACAATAGACTGCTGCCGGTAAAACTGTTAAGAAGAAAAAAAATTGAAAAAAAAACCAAAAGCTTTCCATTGTTTTGTACGATCCGTTGCATCCGTTGTGCCATTATATGCAACGCATCCGTTCCATCCGTCACACAATGCAATGCAATGGATGCTGTTCAACGCAAGTGTGATACTAGCCTTACACACGTGCCTTATCCTTAACCTGGTTATCCAGCAATTTTTAAATCACTATCCCGGCCTACATGGCCTTCTGCAGAGGGCACGCTCGCTATGTGCTCACTTCCACCGTTCACACCCCGCAGCTAAACAACTTGCATCGCTCCAGAAGTCTCTCGGTCTGCCGGTTCACCACCTGAAATGCGATGTGCCGACACGCAGGAATTTGAATCTGCACATGTTGCAGCGTCTGTAGCAGCACCGTCGAGCCCTGCTGCAATACGTTATGATGTATAGCCTGGGCTAACGAGATCCAGAGGTGGGGCAGATCACGCTGCTGGAGTGGTCTCAGATCAAGGATCTGTGCACCCTACTTCACAGTTTACAAATGGTGACGAAGATGTTTTGCGCTGACGATGCCATTATCAGCATGACAATTCCGGTCATCTACATGCTGAAGCACACTGTAAATAGTATTCAGAGTCAAGTGGTGGGACAAGAGGAAGGGGAGGAAGTACAGGGTGAGTCATATGCAGAAGGGATACCAAGATCTACAAGGTCCAGAGGGTCAGCAGCACCAAGGCGGCAGGTATGGGACGGTGGGGGAGAGGGATTAACAAGGGTGCATAGTAGCAGCCAAACTGTTGAGGAAGGTGCAGGATCCCAGGTAGAAATGGAGGACAAACTGGCGATGGGCATGGAAGACTCAGTAGATGAGGGAGAGCTTGATCACGTTTCTGTTGTGCGAGGTTGGGGGAGAGGGCAGAGGAAGGAAGCATGATTCTCACCTCGCCGCCACCAACACAGCAAGGACTTGGTCCTCCTGGATGCGCAAGACACATGAGCGCCTTCTTGCTGCACCATCTACAACATGACCCTTGGAATGTCAGAATTAGAAGTAATGCTGACTACTGGGTTGCCACACTGTTAGATCACCGGTACAAGTCAAAATTTGGAGAAAAAAGTCCTGTCATTGAAAGGGACGCACATATGCAGGAGTATCAGCAGAAGCTGGTAAGCAATCTTAGATCTGCTTTTCCACTAAACACCAGTGCTGCACAAAGTGAATCTCAACGCTTTGTCATGGCTAGGAGGAAATGGTCTTTCACTTGTACACATCTGAGGGACCGAGGGCTGGCTGCTGTGCTGAGACGGCGTTGAGTAGGGTGTCCCTGCAGAGTTGCAAATTTGGTCACATACATAATGAGTGGAAAAAGGCAAATGCTGGTGGAAAGGGGAACAGGTGTGTTGGAAAGAGGAAAAAAGTTTGTGTCCGTGGGTTTGGTGGTTAAGCAACAGTAACATCTGCTGAAGAAACACCATCTGTTACGGGGGGACTGGCATATTTGGATAAGGTTGTATGTATCCCAATCACCAGTCGGTGTCCACCGTGCTCCCAGATGGAAAAGGAGATGCTGGCATCCCGAAGGTTAGGCGGAGGATTCAGAGCTGGGTGGCTCTCAAACTAATAGTAGCCTGAACAGAGTTAGACGACACTCGGATCTGGAGACTGTGAACCCTGTTAGAGTCACAGGGTCCACACACCCAGCCCAGTAACTCCCTGTTAACAACACAGGGGCCATTGGGTACGCTGTCCGTATGTGTAGGGGGCACACCTGTGGACAGCAGGTGCAGCAGCCCAGTTAATGTCACTGTGCTGCACTAGCAGGACTGGTAGGACCGGAGCTGGTCGTAACCGTTCTGCCCTATCCCTGCCTACCTCTTACCTAAAGCCGCAATGGGTTCAACACATGGACGTGTGCTCTGTCTGAGCATAATAGAAGAATGCACACCTCCTTGTTGTCTACAGCCACTTTTATAACCTGGGTCCGCCCCAACCCAGGGTGGACCACAATGCACCTCCAGGAGCCAATAGCAGAGTGCCACGTCATCAGTGACATAACCAGCGGCCTATCCGGAACTCGCCACTTCAATGATGACTTCATGGCAGCCACGCCCCAAACACCTCACCAGTCATCGTCTGACGAGCAATGATGAGGTGCCAAATCATAGGGGCGGGCCTCTGCGAGCCAGTTCGGAGTGGCCACATCATCAGGACACCTGATGCCCTCTGGACTATCATGGACTGCCACCTCACGGACATGGCCAGGGAGTTCCTTAACGGACCTAGTCTCTGAGGCACTAAGTGCCTGAGTATGCTCAGTAGCCTGAACAACAGTCTCAGAAAACAAACTATCAGCTTCTGTATGCTCAGTAGGCACAACACAGGACTTAGACATGGCACGGAGTCCAAGTACCTGTGCAAAGAGGCTTTTCTCACTAAGTGTGGGAGCATGCTAAGTAGCATGAACTGAGGACTTAGCCTCAGGAATGGCACAGTCATGCTGAGCATGCTCACTAGGCGAAACACTGGACTTAGGCTGTGTCTGGGGTACATCGGCACACACATGGGCACTAGCCGTCTCTCCACACTTAGACGTGGAGGAGGAAGCAGCCAGCTGGACGACCCGAGGCACAACCAAAATGGCAGTTGACGCCTGGGCGCAACTGGAACCGCAGCAGGCTGCTTGCATCTACGACGGCACCAATTCGTAACACCAACTACCAGCCAAAATAAGAGGTGTACTTCTTCCATGGATAATCTGATATGATACCTTTTTTCACGGACACAACCATCGCTACCAAATGTAGATGATGAACGAAAAGAGCAGGTGCTTCAATGGATCTCAAGTGCTCCATCAAGTGGCCTCTCCTCCAGCTCAACTTCAATATCCAAAATACTCCATTCCTCTGTGGTGTCAACCCAATCGCACTTGCTTCCTAACAGCTCTCAAGTTTTCACCAGCCCTGCTGAGTATGGGGTAACAGAGATGGTTGAGTCTGCAGAGCTGTTCAGTCACACTATAGCCTAGGAATCAGAGGTCTGCTCCAAAGCTGCAGTGAGTCCAGACAAGGAAATGATCTGCACTGATGCCAAGAAGCTTTGTGAGTTGGATCCAGGCCCCGATGAAGAAGGTTCTGAGCATAATGTACACCCTCATTCCCAAACTATAAATCCTCCTGGTGGTTACAATGGGGAACATGCTGATGAGACTCAGATACCTGATTGGAACAACAACTTTACTATTCGGTCAGGGCAGGAAGAGGTTTGCTCAAAGGAGTCAGGACGAGGGGAGTGAAAACACACAGGGTGATGATGAGGTTGGAGAACCCACTTACTGTCAAACCACAGTCAGCCAGTCGATGAGGTCAGCAGAGGAAATGGAGGACGATGCTACTGATGACGAGGTTAGGTTGCGTCTTCCTGGTCAGAGACAAAGTACTGGAAGCACATCAACAACTGAATCCTCAGCCACAACTCTGCCTCTGAGCAGAAGTCGTGGTGGCTCTGCAGGTCGCATGGGCTGTAAGCCTTGCCTAGTCTGGGGCTTTTTTTACATCGCAAAAGATCACCCAAGTTAGGTCATCTGTAAGATTTGTCACCAATCTCTAAGTAGAGGCCAAAAAATCACTACTTTGAGTACTTCGGCCATGAACTGTCACATGGATATGAAGTGATAGCATGAGGGTGTATTGATGAGCTTTATCCACTGTGACTGCAACATGCTTATTTGTCATTCATTGTATGCATTGTTGCAGACTACCCACAAGGGTCGGCTGTTTTTTTGCACCTGCCTTTGACTGTTTGGTCACTATAGCAATAGCAAAATGGTGTTCGGCTGTGGACTTGGAGACCGGACTAGGTGTTGTCTGTGAACTGGAGGAAAAGCTAAAAGGTATGCATTACAGCAAGTAGCCACCGCGAAAACACTTCGGTGGATTGTGAGGAGACTCATGTTGGAGATGGTGAGGAGGACCGTAACGCCTGTGAGCAGCATCCTGTGCCGGAGACAGATATTCTTCCGGTGCTGTTTATATTTTTTACCGTGAGAGGAGCGTAAAGTCTGTATTTATGGCAACTGGACACCACAGTACCCGGGTACGGTAGGGTGGACCCATACAGTAATGCGTGCACACAACACTTTGTTTTATTAGCAAAACACATATCTGTTCTGGTTAGGCCGACTATATAAACAATAAGCCTTGCTGCCTCTGCACTGTCAAATTGTCACTTACAGTTAAAATCATAGAGGGACAACGACACATGTTTGCATTGACTGTTGCTTTACAAGATTTCGAGGACTGTGTTGCTGAGCTGTGTAGTTTGCATTCACACTGTTATCATCTGCCTTATCTGTGAGGCTTCAGCTAACAAGGGTATTCAGGGGGGGTAACGGGTTTTGTCTATGTTTACGTAGATAAGTTGTAAGCTGTTGTGATGCGCCACTGGGAAGTCGTGTTCGCACACACACTCACACACACATACACACACAATTACTCCTGCAGCGCAGAGGGATTACCAGGTAGTAGGCAACTGTTAACACAGTGTTTCGTCACCACCGGAGTCCGCTCCAGCGACTTCTGCTCCGATCTCCAGGTGACGCCGTGTTCCTGCCGTGGATGGTGCTGGTGATGGGAGAGGAGTCAATGCCAGCGGCACCGGTGGGCGTAGGCTCTGATCATCCACTGGGCTGTGTTATCTTGGGATCTGCAGTACCACTGTCTGACTGTGGGTGGCATTTGTCTTACAGCTGAAGTTGCCAGCGTTCAGCTACAGCCAATTGGAAGACACCACACCCTTCTTAGCTCCTCCCTGTCTGCTCACCTCTGCCAGAGATAATTCTGATTTCCTGGCTCCTGGTCTGCCCTATTCTGTTTTGTGATTCCTGTGTGCTGACTTCTGCGTGTTTTCTGAATACCCTTCTGCCTGCTGTTTTTGTACCTCGCTGCCTGATCCGGATTTGACCTCTGCTACGTTTTCTGATTACGTCCTTGTCTGCTGATTCTGTGCCGGTTCTGCTATTCCTGGTTTGACCCTGCCTGACGACTATTCTCATCAGACTGCAGCCTTCCACAGGTAGTGATCTCCAGGGCCCTGTGTAATTCCAAATCCCTGTATAGGGGTTAAAGGGTTTCAGGGTTCTGGGGGCCCTGCTTGGTGAGTGGCTTCCCTCTAGTCTGTCCATTACATCCCACCTGAGTCTGTTGATCCAGGCAGGCGTTACACACAGTCCCTTGGTTAGTCCAAATTTGGTGAGCAGGGTGTATAAATTGCCATTACGAGTGTTGCAGCATAGGGGTGTAGGCTTTTGGAATTGTGAATAGATTGTTCTATTCTTTCAGTTTTATGCATGGTCCTCATTGTTTGTTTTTGGAAAGTTAAACAATCATTTATCAACCCAACTGTCTAGAGTCCTTTTCCTGTTGCGTGGTTTTGCTGCATACTGGGGAGCCCACCCTGTACATGACTTGAAATGAAGCATAAGTCTATGTGGAAGGGTCACTATACTACAATGCGGCCTAGCTGGGCGGTTCTACCATCGTCTGCCCCATCAATGGCATCTGCGTGGTCTTCATCCTCTGTGACTGTGGGGACAGCAGTCACACATGCTTTTTGACGCTGACCTTCCACCCCTTTACCCGCAACAGGCAGTGTGATTGGCAGGTCGTCAGTTGTTTTGGAAGTGGAAACAGCTGCTGGTGTTGAGCTCTCTCAGACATCGAGAGAACCACCTTTGGATTAAAGCAATATTATATCCACGCCTGCACCTTTGTCACAGATTGGCTGGACTACCTGCAGTTAAAAATTGCATAGCAGAAATGGAGAGGTGGTGTACAATGCAGAGTTGGTCTAGCTTTATTGACAGCTGAAGAACCAACAATGAATATCACAGACAATGAAACTATGCCCCTAAAAGTGTCAGTACTTTTTGCAATTAAAATTGCATAGCTAAAATGGACAGGTGTGTAGAATGCACAGGTGGTGTACCCTGCTTGACAGGAGAGGAACCCTAAGTTAGTATCCCAAACAATTTTAGTATGCCCCTAAAAGTGTCAGCAGTTTTTGCAATTATATTTGTGTAGTTAAAATGGACAGGTGTGTAGAATGCACAGGTGGTGTACCTTGCTTGACAGAAGAGGAACCCTAAGTTAGTATCCCAGACAATTTTAGTATGCCCCAAAAACTGGCAGCACTTTTTGCAAATAAAATTGCGTAGCTAAACTGGACAGGTGTGTAGAATGCACAGTTGGTGTACCTTGCTTGACAGCAGTGGGACCATAAGTTAGTATCCCAGACAATTTTAGTATGCCCCTAAAAGTGGCAGCACTTTTTGCAATTAAAATTGCGTAGCTAAAATGGAGAGGTGTGTAGAATCCACACGTGCTGTAGCTAGCTTGTCAGCAGACGAAGCCTCACTTTCTATCCCTGCAAATGAAACAATGCCCCAAGGAATTGCCTGACCTGATTTAGCCAGACGCTGTGATATAAACCCCTGCACAGCGCTGGCACAGACCTGCCTAGCAAAAATGGCTATGAACAGCTGTAATGTAGCCCTGAAAAGGGCTGAAATTACAAGTAGTCCCTAATCCCTAAAGCGATGTGTAGATTGCACTGTATGTCTATAGCGCACACAGCAGAAGCGGGAGCGGGAGCGGTGGCTGTCACCCACCGGCAGCAGAGAGATAATGGCGGCGACCAGGAAAATGGCAGGGTCTTATAGGGCAAAAACATGTGACATACACAGCCTATTACACATGCCCTTGCTTGTCTGGCAAAAATCCACTTTGCTGTGTGTGTGTCTGTAATTGGCTGACAGCCTAGCCCGCCCCACTGTATGCGCGGTTAGGAAAATAAAAAAGAAAAAATGGCGATCGCCATTCTTTCAGCACTCAGCAGCAGCACTGATATAAACCCCTACCCCCCAGCACACTATACGCTGAATTTTGATAACATTATGATTCACATTGACTCACAGTATTACAGTGAAAAGCCAGCTAGTATCTAGCTATGCTTTTTGGTGATTGAACCGTTATCAAACGTAACTCGAACTGCCAAACTTGAAGCAAATCGTTTGAGTTCGTCGAACGACTCGAACGCCATCCAAAATCACTCGAATTTGAAATTGGCGAACCGTTCTAATCGAACATCGCTCAACTCTAGTGTTGAGCTCTCTCAGACATCGAGAGCACCAACTTTGGATGAAGGCAACATTATGTCTCCACCTGCACTTTCCTCACAGACCAGCAGTTTTCCAGGGACACCATACTCAACGCTGTCTCAGCACAGCAGCCAGCCCTCGGTCCCTCAGATGTGGACAAATAAAAGACCATTTCCTCCTAGCCATGACAAAGCTAAGAGGTTAACTTTCACCATCTGCCACCTGTTGGCTACAGAAATGCTGCCTTTCCACCTGGTGGACACAGCGGATTTTCGAGACCTTATGTCCGTCGCAGTGCCCCAGTACTAGATGCCCAGTTGCCACTACTTCTCCAAGAAAGGTGTGCCTGCGCTACACCAGCATGTCACACACAACATCACTGCTTCCTTGAGAAACTCTGTGTGTGACAGGGTGCATTTGACCACAGATACTTGGACCAGTAACCATGGACAGGGGCGTTACATGTCACTGACTGGGCACTGGGTAACTAAGGTGGGAGATGGAGAAGGGTCTGTTGTACAAGTCTTGCCGTCTCCACAAGTTGTGCATCAATCCTCTGTATGTAGAAGTTCCTCCACTGCTTCTGCCTCCTCAACCTCATCTGGGTCCTCCACCTCTGCCCAAAGCCTGTCTGGTCAGGCCACCTGCGTTATAACTGCGCACAAGGAATCCCGCACACCTCCTTACTATGCTGGCAGCAGAGCTCGATGGCATCAGGCAGTCCTTACGTTGAAATGTCTGGGAAATAAGAGTCACAAAGCTGACCAGTTGTGGTCAGCTCTGGAGACCGAGTTTCTTCAATGGTTGTCGCCACTTAACCTGCAGCCAGGGAAGGCCATTTGTGACAATACTGCAAACCTGGGTGCGGCCCTTCGGCAGGGCAAGGTGACACACGTGCCTTGTATGGCTCACGTGTTGAACCTTGTTGTCCAGCAATTTTTAACCCACTATCCTGGCCTAGATAGGCTTCTGCACAGGGCGCGGTCACTATCTGCTCACGTCCGCCGTACAAACGGCGCAGCCGACCAACTTGCATCACTACAGAAGTCTGTCGGCCTGCTGGTTCACCGCCTGAAATGCGATGTGCCGACATGCAGGAATTTGACTCTCCACATGTTGCAGCGACTTTGGCAGCACCGCAGAGCCCTGGTACAATACGTTATGACGTATAGCCTGGGCCAACGAGATGCAGAGGTGGGACAGATCACGCTGATGGAGTGGTCTCACATCAAGGACCTATGCACCCTTCTGCACAGTTTCGACATGACGATGAATATGTTTAGCGCTGACGATGCCATTATCAGCATGACAACTCCAGTCATTTACATGCTGGAGCACACTCTAAACAGTATTCGGAGTCAGGTGGTGGGACAAGAGGAAGGGGAAGATGTACAGGAGGATTCATATGCGGAAGGGATACCAAGATCTACAAGGTCCAGACATTCAGCATCACAAAGGCGGCAGGCATGGGACGGTAGGGGAGAGGGATTAACAAGGGCGCGTGGTACCTACAACATGATTCTCAGATTGTCCGAATTAGAAGTAATGCTGACTACTGGGTTGCCACACTCTTAGATCCCCGGTACAAGTCAAAATTTGGCAAAATAATTCCAGCCATAGAAAGGGACGCACGTATGCAGGAGTATCAGCAGAAGCTGTTATGCAGTCTTAGCTCGGCTTTTCCACTAAACACCAGTGGTGCATAAAGGGAATTTCACAGTTGTAACTTGCTAAGCATGGGACTGTCGAGCCATCATCAGTCAAACCGTACCAGCAACACCGTATCTGGTGGTAACACCAATTTTATGGAATCGTTTCATGATTTTTTAGACCATCCTTTACAAGGCCACAAGAGATGAGAAGTCTGACACATAGTCAACGGCTGGAGAGGATCATACAGGAGTATCTCCAAATGAATAAGGATGCCAAGACTCTTCAACTGGAGCCTTGCACATTTTGGGCTTCCAATCTTGAAAAATGGCCTGAGCTCGCCACGTACACCTTGGAGATCTTGTCGTGTCCTGCAGCCAGCATTCTCTCGGAACGTGTCTTCAGTGCTGCTGGGTGTGTGCTTTCAGATAAGCGAACGCGTCTGTCCAGTGACAATGTGGACAGACTAACGTTCATCAAGATGAACAAGTCATGGATCCGCAAGGACTTTTCTACCCCTGTGTCATCCTGGGGAGAGTAAATGCTTGTGGATTTTTGAATGTGCTTGATGCAAATCAGCCTGTCAAGTTTGCAACTGGGGGACAACTGATGCCACTTAAGTGGTGTCTGTGGGCCAATTTTTGGAAAAAAGGGAGACTCTGGTTGGAGTCCCCTTTTTGTTTTTTTTTTAAATATTCCAAGATGAACAAGTCATTGATCAGCAAGGACTTTTCTACCCCTGTGTCATCCTGGGGAGAGTAAAGGCTTGTGGATTTGGATTGTTCTTTATGCAAATAACCCTGTCAAGTTTGAAACTGGGGGACAACTGATGGCACTTAAGTGGTGTTTTTGGCCCAATTTTTGGAAAAAAAGGAGACTCTGGTTGTAGTCCCCTTGCTGTGTTTTACATGATTTTAGAAGGGCATGACATGCCTATATCTGTGTCTCCTCCTCCTTTTACTCATCCAGCTCTTTTGTTTTCGCAGGAGTATATGTACTTGTCACTTTTCCATGTGTTTGTGGTGTCTTGTGAGTTGTTTGTCACCTTTTGGACACCTTAGAAGATGTTTTACATGTGTTTGTGTTTGCCTCCCATTGTTTTCAATGGGGTTCGAAGGTGTTCGTCGAATGTTGGCCGAACTGAGCCACCGTTCGACGAACCGAACCGAACTCGAACACTAGTGGGGTGGCTCAACACTAGCCTCCACCCCCCCTCCACTGTCTTCAACCACAAAGAAGGAGTAAGGTAGTGGTTTACCGGCTACCCAACAGTTGTTTACCCCCGTTTGAAAAATGATGTTGTTTAAAAAATCGACCAAGGCCGAGAACTGGTAGGCCAACCCAAAAACTTTTGGGCCTTGTAAATGTCCCCTCTAAAGGCTGCTTTACACATTGCAATTTCTCGTGCGATCGCACCCGCCCCCATCGTTTGTGCGGCATGGGCAATTTCTTGCCCGTGTCGCACAATGTTGTAACCACCCATCACATGTACTTACCTTGCAAACGACTTCGCTGTGGGCAGCGAACATCCACTTCCTGAAGGGGGAGGGACATTCGGCGTTACATTGACGTCACACAGCGTCACAACGTAAACATCCCGCCCACCTCCTTCTTTCAGCATTGACGGCGGGACGCAGGTAAGCTGCAGTTCATCGTTCCCGGGGTGTCACACGGAGCAATGTGTGCTGCCCCGGGTACGATGAACAACAGGACGTGCAATTTTTAGAAAATGAGCGACGTGTCAGCGATGAACGAAAAGGTGAGTATTTCTGCTCGTTCATAGCTGTCACTCGCTACGATATCACTAACGATGCCGGATGTGCGTCACTTATGACGTGACCCCGCCGACATCTCGTTAGATATATCGTAGTGTGTAAAGCCCGCTTTACTTTCTTGTTGAGCATCGGCACAGCCTCTGGAGAGGCTGATTGGCGGAAGGGCCTGCGGTGGAGTAGGCCAAGGCCCAGTCACTATTGCAACCGGTGACTAACCTCCAAATCAGGGGTCCCCCGGATTTGGGGCCCTTGACAAGGACTGCCGGGTAGGGAACTTTTTAACCAGCCCATGTGGGCGTAACCCGGAACCGTTCCTGGACTTGGGAAAGGGGTGTCCAGCAGTTTTAGCGGTGGCACCAGGGGGCAGGTTTTATTGGGTGGCGGGTGCCATGGGAAAGTAGTTTTGTTTTTGCAACGTTTAAGAAGTGTACCTCTCGTGAGGGAAGAAATGGTTAAAATTTTTTAATGTTATTATTCTTGTTATCTTTTTTGCATTCCACAGTTGATGAAAAAAAAAAATGCTGGTGGTCGGACAGCCCGCGCGCGGTCTGTATTAAACCAAGGGGGAATGTGATTCCCTGGCGCCCCCAGGTGGTCACACATAGAATAGGCCCCCGTATAACTCCATCCCTCACAGGCTTACACCAAGCCAACAAAACCCTAGTCACCTCCCCCAGAGTAGGACAGGCACACCAGTGGGCGGGACCAGGCAGAAGGACAACGCCTACCTAGGGGTCTATAGAACCCGGGGGCGGGAAAAGAGTCAGTCTGAGTTCAAGTTTGGAGTGAGAGAGGAGAAAGTGCAAGTGAAGTCAGAAAGGAAAGGCATCGGGGTTGGAGCCCCGGCGCCCTGGCTAGGTGGCAGATGGTGGTCAGTGTCTGACAGGAGACGGGAAGATGGCTGCCGGAGATCCGAGGTGGACCGGGACAGGGTAGGAGCCCGCCGGTACCGATACTGGAGAACTGACCCGGAAACCGAGCACAGAGGGGGTACCTGGACCCTGATGCAGAGTACGGAACCTCCGACTTTGTTAATTAACCAGTTGAGGACAGAATTACAGGTCCTGTCCCACCCAAAGTCCCAAAAGCAGACCAGCAGCCCACCGAGAGAGATAGGGCATCCACCAGGGCCCCTTTAGATCCCACGGGTCAGAGTCTGCGGGCAAGGCTCCCACCTGAAGTTCTGGGAGCGGACTCCCGAGTTCCATACCGAGAAGTCAAAAAGAGAACTAAAATAGTGCAGAGGAAAGTGACACAGACCATCACCCTGGGTGAGGGACCAGAATACACCTGGCCGCGGAGCTCCGGCCACTGGCACCTTGGTTTACCATGGACTTGTGTGAATTCTTTAATAATGAGTACACCAAGATCCCCCGGTCCGTCCGGGCGTGCTGGCCCCTGCAATCACCATCCTCAGCACAGAGACACTGGGTCCCGGGGCATCCATCCCTACCCACGGAGCATTAACAACAGCTAGCTGCCATCCCAACACCCTGGGTGCTCCCTAATAGCAGCGGTGGTACCCCATTTTACCACACAAAGTGGGTGGCATCACGGACTGTATACAATATCGCCACATAACATTACCCCCTTTTTATTTCGAAGTGTCCGCGAGACCCCCGGGTCCGGAGACCCCTCGAGCCACACTGCAGGTCCGGATCCGAGCAGCCCGGCTGCTGACGTGGGGGCGGTACATTAGTGTTACCCAATTTTTATTAATACTTGTTGTCAGGGTCACAACTTCTGCTTCAAGGCCAGTACCTTCCTAGCAACAACTTTGTATAGTTTTGGGGGCTTCATATCTTACAGAACCTAGATAGTGGCTTGCTGCAACTAACACAGTCTTAGTGTTACCCAATGCTAGCCGATGCTAGCAATGTTGAGCGCGATAGCACCCGCCCCATCGTACATGCGATATTTGGTGATCGCTGCCGTAGCGAACATGATCGCTACGGCAGCGTCACATGCACATACCTGTGCACCGACATCGCTGTGACTGCCAAACAATCCCTGTCTCAAGGGGGAGGTGCGTTTGGCGTCACAGCGACGTCACCACGATGTCACTAAGCGGCCGGCCAATAGAGGCGGAGGGGCGGAGATGAGCAGGACTTAACATCCCGCCCACCTTCTTCCTTCCGCATTGCCGGTGGAGGCAGGTAAGGAGATGTTCGTCGTTCCTGCGGCGTCACACATAGTGATATGTGGTGCCGCAGGAACGACGAACAACATTGTACCGGCAGCAGCAACGTTATTAAGGAAATGAGCGACGTGTCAACGAGCAACAATTTTTAATGTTTTTGTGCTCGTTGATTGACGCTCATTTGTGTTACACGCTGCGATGTCGGTAACGGCGCCGGATGTGCGTCACTACCAACGTGACCCCGACGATATATCGTTACCGATATCGCAGCGTGTAAAGCCCCCTTAAGTGTTACCCATTTTTTTATTAATACTTGTTGTCAGGGTCACAACTTCTGCTTCAAGGCCAGTACCTTCCTAGCAACAACCTTGTATAGTTTTGGGGGCTTCATATCTTACAGCACCTACATAGTGCCTTGCTCTTACTAAAACAGTCTGAGTGCCAAAGAAAATACTAAAAGAAAAGTGTTGTCAAACCCTGTTTTCTTTTGGGGCTGAAAGACATTCACAACATCTTTGTCGACTCCTCCAACTGGTAGTTTGTCCAATAAAGGTACCTTGCGGTTTTTAGACTTACAGAAACAGCTATCGTGAGAAACTATTAACGCAAGTTTAACAATCCGGCATAAGTGTTGTTCCACTGCCTGTAGAAAAGGTCACGTTACATTATTCACCTTAATTAATCAAAACAAAAAAATGGGAAAAAGAGGGGGTAAGGGCCATGGACGAGGTGATAGTTACAGTGGTGGTAACCCAAGCAGTGTGATAGAGCCAAATAAAAAGGTTCCGGCTTTATTGATCTCTGCCTTCCTATCCCAAATTTCTTCTCCACGTGGGAAAGCACTCTTGCGCCCTGAACAGTGCAAACAGGTAACGAGTTGGATAGCAGAAAATGCATCCTGTTACTTGCCGAGTAGCAAATCCCAAGGGTCCACACAAACAGACTTAAGTAGCCCAGAGGCTGGCCCATCGAATCCTCAGCTTTGTCATCCTTCCTCACAACATCAGTATTCTAAGGAAACATATGACACCAAAGCATGTTACTCTGAGGAACTGTTTACAGTACCCTTTGATCTTTCATGCCTCTAACCGCGCAACACCACCAACACAGGTGAGGCCGTGGTGTGCAGTGATGCACAGATCTTTGAGCACCCAAAGCCAGAAGAAAGCCATGTTGTTGGCCGTGAAATGCTGGGCAATCAGGTGGAAGTGTTGGAGGATGATGAGACACAGTTGCCCTCAGGTCAGCCTCAAACGTCCATTACCGAAGATGTTGACCTTCAGAAATTTGAAGACGACCTGGTCGATGATGAGGTGACTAATCCAACATGGATGGGTGGCATGGATTGCGAGAGCAGCAGTGCAGAGGAGGAGCATGTGCCCATAGTCCGCAAAAAGGATGTAAGACAAAGGGTTTCGACCACTGCCAGAAGTCAATCAACTATGCACATGACACCACCACCACCTTTGGCATCTCAGAGTCCAAAGGTCCGTGCACCACCTCAGCCATCTCAGAGTCCAAGGGTCTGTGGTGTGATTGTGTGGGAGTTTTTTTCCCAAGAGTCCTTCGGACCAAATGGATGCCATTTGTCAAATCTATCAGACCAAGCTTAGCAGAGGCAGAAATACTTCCAGCTTGGGCACCTCTAGCATGAGAAACCATATGTTTGCCAAGCACACCACTAGGTGGTTGACAGCGCTAGGTGAAAAACACGATTACCAGACTCAAAACTCTGCCACTTCCACTGGGCTGCCTGCTTCCCAAACTGGTGTGCAAGAAGGTGATGCTGATGCCTCCTTCTCCCAACCTGATGTTGGCCAAACTCAATCATCAATGACCACATCTGCTTCGGTGTCCCAGCGTTCCTTTCCGTTGTCCATACCACAGACCTTCGAAAAGAAGCGAAAATACCCCGTTACGCACCCAAGGACAGAAACCATAGCTGCACACATTGATAGCCCTTGAGATGTTGCCGTCTCAGCATATGGGATCAGAGGCTTTCCGCGACCTTTTGGTGGTGTTAGAACATCGGTACTCTGTGCTTAGCCACCACTATTTTTCTCGTTGTGCCGTCCCTGCGCTCCACAATCACGTGTCCGTAAACATCAAACGGGCGCTCACCAATGCCATAACAGGGAAGGTCCACTTAACACCAGACACATAGACAAGCGGAAGTGGACAGAGACGCTACATATCATTGACGGCACACTGGGTGAACCTGATGGCAGCTGGTACAGAGTCTGAGCCAGCAACATCCCATATAGTTCCCACACCCAGAATAGCAGGGCCTACTTCAATCACAACACAATTTCAGTAGCCTCTAACACAACAACAACTCCCTCCTCCTCCTACTCTTCATCTGGCTCCTGTGTATCCTCCTCAACATTCGCCGGTGTCTGAAAAATGTAAAAAACAAAATGTGTGAAGATATGCTAAAGAGTTTTTTTTTGGGAGGTCGGGGCTTGATTTGATGTTTTATTACAGTTATTAGGCACTAGAAACTTTTTCTTAGCAATTTCCCCTCTTTTACTTTGGTTTGAGAGCTGTTCTGGCGACTACGTAAACGCCGCATGCTGCTCTGAGTACGTTATTCAAAGACACTAGAAATGCAGTGAGGTACCTTCTACAGGCTTTGCTCATACTGTTTCAGCCTTTCCCCATCCATTTCCGCCTTTTCCTCAGTCACCACAAGTCACCGACAGGTCCGAGGTAACATTATTCTGGTTTCCCATAGACTTACATTGGGGGTCGAATACTCGAATAACGGTGAGGTATTCGCTGGATATCCATCAAAGCGAATAATAGGGTATTCGATCATCCCTAATAGTTACCCTTTTGCTTGTCAGTGTAATATTGGCACACTTATTCACTAATATCACAGACCCAAATTCCAACCCATAGTGGGTATGATTAAAGTAACAGGATCGTGTGGACATAAAGTTACTTTATTACCTATGACTATAGTTTGGAAACTTATAGAACATGATGACATCTTATCTGGGTGTCGGAATTTTTTTTTTTTAGCTTTTCTGGTTTGCTGATTTTTTAAGAGTTTGTCAGAGTCCATATTTATGTCGAAGGTCTAGTCTGAGATTCTGTATTTTTTAGGGGCATCTGCATTTACTTAGGAGTTTCTAAAAAGTATTTTCTGGGTGCTTAATTTGTTCAATGTTTACGTAAAAAAAAGGTGATCTGTGTTTGCTTAAAGATACTTATTTTTTTGGAGGAATGTATCGTTTGTGATATAAAGACTGTGCTTTGGATGCGGACGATGTAGAAATCAATGGTAACCCTTTGTACATTTCAATCTAACCAACTGTCTGCTCATTTTATTCCTTTTGAGTTGCTATGGAAACACTGGAGCAAAACTACTGCCAGAATGGATCCCATATATAGTATTTCAATTGGATCATTCCCATTCATCCAGAGCATCAGCTGTTGTTCGTTTCTTTCAGCAGCAAACTTTATCTTGCAGCAAGTAGTCTCCTGGTAGTTTTCTGGTTTTGGTATGTTTTTTGTCCAGGCTTTTGGTGCAGTTTTCATGGTGTTTTTACTGCGATTTTACTCCGTTTTTTTGTACTTCCTCTGGTAGTTATGCACAGACCAAGTCCAGATCCGCAGGGTTTCAAAAGTACCCAAGTGCCAGGCAGGGATTGATCTGCAGCCTCTACTTAGGTAATAAAAAAAAGTAAACGGAAACAAAAAAATAAAGTAAGCGGGCTATACTTACCAGTCTCCGGTGCGCCTGTACCTGCTGCCGCGACCCCTCCTACTTCTGTGGCCACTCATTAGCCTCATGGATTTTCTCTACTTTCCCTGCGCACCACTGTCTGTGATTGTTTGAAGTCAGACACTCCTCCACCCTGAGCGACAGGGTATCTGATGGCTTCCAATCTCAGACGCTATGCGTGTCTAATTGTGGTATAAAAATTAATTAAATATATTATGATACCCAGCATAGATGAAGCCTATAGTTTAAGGCTGTAGCCCCCAGCTGTGTGCTTATCTTGGCTGTGTATGAAAATAGGAGGAATCACATGTGGCTTTTTTAAAAAAAATATTTAAATAAATAATAAAAAAAAGTATGCGGTCCCCCCAATTTTTGATACCTAGCCAAGATAAAGCCCAACAGCTGGGGGCTGGTATTCTCAAGCTGGGGAGACCCATACTTATTGCCCCCCCAGGCTAAAGATAGCAGCCTGCAGCTACCCAGGATTCTGGTATTTATTAGATGCGATAACCCCAGCACTTTACCCAGCTCTTCCCAATCGCCCTGGTGCTGTGGCAATTGGGTTAATAAGGGGCTAATAGCAGTCCAAAGCTGCTAAGAAACCATAAATTAGTAATCTGGAGAGTCTATGAGACTCCCCCACTACTAATCTGTAAGTGAAAGTAAAAAAAACACTGAACAAATCTTTTATTTGAAAGAAAATACAAAAAACTCCCTTTTTCACCACTTTATTAACCTCAACATTATCTCTGCAGGTCTGACGTAATCCACACGAGGTCCCACGTCGATTCCAACCCTGTTACATCTGAATTCACACTGAGTGGCCATAGAACATGACTGCTTGCTGTGAGGTTCAGGCAGAGAATGAGTGCGCTGCGTGATCAGCGGTAACATCGCTCAGTTGATTTGCGGTCACAACTGGATGTTCTCATGGTTCTTCACTTGTAACCTCACATCACATCAGTGATGTCACCGCTGATTATGTGGCTCACTCAGTCTCTGCCTGAACCTTACAGCGGGTGGTCATGTTCTATTACTGTGTGTGAATTCAAATGTAGCAGTGATGGAATCATTGTGGGGCCTCGTATGGATTACGTGAGACCTGGGTATTTTGGGGGTTATTCAATTTGTGTAAGAGGGTGTTTTTTTGTATTTTATTTCAAATAAAAGATTTTTTCGGTGTTTGTGTTTATTTACTTTTACTTACAGATTAGTAATGGGGTGTCTCATAGACGCCTTCCATTACTAATCTAGTGGCAGCTAACCCCTTATTACCCTGATTACCACCACACCAAGGCAAGATTATTTCAGCCCCCGCATACTGTTTTATGAAATTATTTATTTAAATAATTTAATAAAAAAAAAAAAGCCAAATGCGGTTCTTCCTATTTGATACACAGCCAAGATAAGGACATGGCTGGAGGCTGCAGCCTGTAGTCATAGTCTTTATCTGTGCTGGGTATTATAATATGTGAAGACCCTATACCATTTTTTTTTTTTATCTATTTTTATACCATGTTAAGACGCGCATAGCATCTGAGATTGGAAGCTGTCAGACACACTGTCACTCAGGGTGGGGGCGTGTTTGACTGCAACCAATCCCAGATGCCGGTTGGGGGGGAAGCAGTAATTATGCATGAAGCTAATGAGCAGCCTTGGAAGTAGATGGAGGTGCCTGGAGTACAGCCGCGTCAAAGCCTCGGTAACTATAGCGTGCCTGCTCCAATCCCCTTATCCTTTCCTTATCCTTTCCACCACCATGTTTAAGTGCTGGATTCTGGGATATTATATGGGGACCAGCATCTGGCCAGATACTCTGGATCAATTCTGGGCTGGAATTGGGTTTTTTATTAACTCGGTTAGACCCGCTGATCGGGGCTATCTGCGAGTCCACCTGTCACTGGAGTGAAAAACCAAGACAAAACTGCTGAAAGAATTGACATGTTCATTATTTTAATAATGCAGCAAAAACCAAGCAGGTTGACAAACCGTCAGGAAAACACCGCAGGTGCTTTGTGTGTGTGAATGAGATTACTGTAATCTCATAGACTTTGCTGTTAGTGAGAAGGCCGCATTTTGTTACCATGTATTTGCATAAAACTAGGGCAAACACCATGCTAATGTGTCATCCAGGGCTATGGGGTACTTGGTCCCGGGCCGTGTATTTACGGAGATGCTGTGTCACGGGTGAATGCTGACCGTTGCCGTGTTCTGTGACCTTGGGGATGCTTTTTAAAGGGGAGTGTTTACAGGGGAGATTAAAGTCATTGGTGTGATGTCACCTGCGGGTTGCGGTTAAGATGGTGGAAGTGGTGCTCCTGAGTTGGTTATCCCTAGGGCTGGTGTAATGGCAGCTGTGGTAGTAGGCCCTCCGCAGGTAGGGCTGATCCCCGGGAGATCTATGGTGGGGACTTTCACCGAAGAAGGGAAGCCACACCATGGGTTGTAAGTTAACAGTCCTTACTCATACTTGGACCCTTGGATGGCTGGATCAGGTCCCTGTAGTTCCAGTGCCAGTTTGATGACTTGGTGGCTCTGTCCCGAGCACCCTCAGTGTGGTTGTGTCCCCGTAGCTTGGAGCTGGTTTGGGGCCCGACATTCTCTTTGGCACTTTCCTTGTCCGTACGGCGTGCAGTGTAGATTCTGTGGGGCCGGTCCGTGTCCCGAACCCTGATGCTCCCGTTACTGCTGATGCCCCCGGATCTGGGTCAGTGAGGTCCATGAAATTCCCCTCACTATGCAGGTAATTGCCAGGCCATGTGAAGCTGATGCCTGACCTAGGGCCCTGTGCCCCGTCGGTGCTCTGGTCCCAGTGGTACTCGGGTGTACCTACCCTAGTGACTACTCTCCTGTGCCCCAGGTCACCGTTACACGACCCAGGCATGATCTAGGCACGTCTCTCTGCTTGACTCTCTACTCTTGACTGCTCACTGTCCCCTCCCACCAGGCTGTCTAGTCCCCTGGACTGGCTCCACCCTATAAGTGGCCATCCTGTTTGGATTCTGACTAGCCAATTTCCCCTGGTGTGGAGTGGGAACTGGGATTTTGATATGTGCAGATGTCACTGGCACTGGTGTTCAAGGTCCCTGAGGGTAGGTCCTGCATCTTGGTGGGATTCAGTACCTAATAGTGCCCTGAGTGGTTCAGGAGTGCTACACTAAAAGCACTGCAAAACTGCCCTGTGTGAACATAGGCTAAGATGATGAAATTCTGTCTGCGAGTGGTGTTATTGCTGAGAAAAAAAAAATCACATTTTTTTGTTCCATACAACGCTATGTAGGACTCATGTAAATAGCAACCCCATGTGTCTGGAGCCAGTGTGATGACACAGATTTCTAGAGCATGCATAATACAGAACACTCCTTGTGCAGATACGTAGTACTCTATGAGGCACTATGTTCTTCTAATAAGATATGGAATACGTATATGTGACGCCCTGGGCAAGCCAGGGGTCACAGGTCACAACACCACACGCACCCCACATTCCCTGCAGGTACACCAAGCTAACCCAAAAATCCTTGTTGCCTTCCTCCAGGGGCTGATGTCCACACCAGGGGGTGGGCCAGGCGGTTGGCTCCGCCCACCGAGGAGTTCACAGCTTTGGAGGCGGGAGAACCAGGCAGTTAAGCTAGGGAAGTGAAAGTGAGAGGAAGCAAGTCGAGCTTGAGAGTGAAGGAGTAAAAAGCAACAGTTAAGAAAGCCTGAAGTTGGCCCGGGTGTGTGCCCCGGACTGTGACAGCAAGGTCAGCAGACGGCGGTGATAGTCTGCAGGGGGACTGTTTGGAGGTTGCTGGAAGGACCGCGGACGGGTGGTGACCCGGCGGTACTGGAGCAGTATACGAAGAACAGTCAGCACCAGGGCAGGGGCCTTTCGGATCCCGGCAAGGCTAGGAGTCGCCATAATTTGCTAAATCCGTCAGTGAAGGGGACCTCTGTCTCCTAACAACCAAGTCCCGATTGAAGGCAACAGTCCGACCGTGAAGGGGAGACACCGCCACCGCCAAGGCACCAGTTTCCCAGGGCCAGCGCCTGCGGGCAAAGTAGGGCTCCTTCGGCCCAGATTGAAGCCGAGGAGTGGGTAACCGGTGGGAACCCATCGCTACCAAAAAGACTTTACATAGGTGCAGGGAAGAGACCGTCACCGCTAACTGCAGGGAACAGCAGCACCGTAGCCGTCCGAGGGACCCGTCCAACCAGCCGTTTGTTTACCGAGAACTGTGTCGTGTTTACTGGCTGAGTGAGTACCTCCGTGCCGTGCGGCACAGCGCTGCCCCTGCGCCCCTGCACCTCCACAGGCCCCATACCCGCCTGTCCACCATCCAATCCCATCACCGGGCCCCGGGAGCACCAAGACCCCTACCCACGGAGGGGCAAATCAACAACTGGCTGCTCCGTACCATCACTCCCGGGCTCCCCAAACAGAGCAGCGGTGGTGTCCACTCAATCACCACAGCCGTGGGTGGCGTCACGGACAATAAACTATCCCAAAACCCAATCCCCTTTCACTCACGGGCGAGGAGCGCTGCTCAAGTCCCCGGGATCCGGCCCATCGCTCGAGCCACCAAGCAGCAGCAGGCCGCAGCAGCCGCGGCAGCCGGACCCGAGCAGTGGGAGAGCGCGGTGTCCCCTCCTCCGCCCGCGACATATACAATATACTACATGCTGGAGTGTTACATCTCGTGGCTCTCCTCTTGCAAGGAATGAGGTGGTCCCCCATTCCTTGTCTGCCGCGAGCCCTCCTACTCAGCAGCGCCAAAGGCCTGGGAGACTGCAGGAGTTTCCTCCTCCTAGATGCAGCAGAAGGGTGACACCTAGTGGTTTACTCCTTGTAAGGAATGGAGTGTCCTCCTGCTCAGCATCGCAGAGGGTCGGAGTGGTTGCACAGTGTGCAAAGGATAGATGCTCAGGGAAGCAGCAAGACTTCCCTTAGCTCTGCACATTGTGAAACCGAAAATCCCGCCTTTATGACCCAGAGGCAGGAGGTTGAGCATGTGCCCCACGTGACGTCTTCTGATTCGCTCACTGGTATCACACGGCCAGATAACGAGGCTGGTGATGTGCTGAATCCTGACTGGCCGGGCCGGGACGTCACAGACCCTGATTGGGTCAAGTCCGTCATCTCCGCCTCGCGCCCGCCCTCGGGTAGAGCTGCACCTCCTTAAAAGCTCCCCCTGCCATCATGGCGGCGCGTGACCGTCCTTCTATGTTTGGATGTCTGGCAGCGTGCTGCCACGCCACTGTACAGACATTGTATTTTGCAGGTCTCGCCCCTGCCTTGCTGCTCCGGCAGTATTCCGTGTAACAGGCTGTGTTCCTGTCCCAGGTGAGCTCCTTGAATCTCTGTCGGACTCACCTGGTTTCTGAAGCACACGTGCGTGGGCACCTCTGTGC
The DNA here is from genome assembly GCF_048569485.1 of Anomaloglossus baeobatrachus. NCBI lineage: Eukaryota > Metazoa > Chordata > Amphibia > Anura > Aromobatidae > Anomaloglossus > Anomaloglossus baeobatrachus. Next base: position 383,475,481 of record NC_134358.1, read on the forward strand.
TACCCTCGTGCCATATTCCTGTGACTCCCGCTGGCACACGTGCGTAGGCACCTCTGTGCGTCCCCGTGCAACAGGTACACCGAGTTGTGAGCCCCGTGCCATACAACCCTCACGGGTTAGGGCGGACAGGTGTATGCAGATCGTCTGTGACATTCCAGACGATCGCTAGCAGCAACCCGCTCACTCTTCTCCCACCATAGCAGCGGTCCCTTACACCGCACAGTGGACCTTGACCGGCGGAAGCTGTCCATATACCATCTTGGCACGCTTCCCCGGGTCCCCCTCGTAACACTGGAGTGTACCACAATTCTCCTGTTTTATGGATCAACACTGTTTTTCTGTGTATAGAAAGATAGGCACATGGGCATTACATTACCGATCTTAAAGGAAACCTGTCATATTGAAAATGATGTCTGATCTGCAGGCAGGAGCAAGAGGAGCTGATTAGATTGATGCACATTTTTGGTGAAACTTTTCATCCAAACTTGCAATTTATTCATTGATATCCATGGTGTTTGTATGCAAGTGAGTCAAGTAGGTGGTCTTCATCAGTTATTGCAAGCTGCTTCCACAAGCATAATCATACAGACAACATTGCCAGTCACTGTCCTATAGACTTATTTGCATACAAACACCAGGCATTTCAATTAATAAAATATTGAAACTTTTCAAACAAACCATCCATTTTGCTTGGCTTCTGCCACTCTATACCATGTTGTCCTCAAATCGGCCTTCATGTATAATTTGAGAGTTTCCTTTCAGGATTGGCAATGTATATGAAATAACCCATTGATAAAATGTTCTGAAATTAATTTACACTGAATGTTGGATCTAAAAAAACCCTGTATAGTGTTAGATTAGGAATATTCAAATTGTCTCTCCAGTAAAGGAGACAAACTCTAGCACAGCGCCACCTATTGGAAGTAGCGATCCTAAAAGTCACAAGTGGATTTTTAACAATCCTTTGCAATATGACTCAGGATTAGAGTTGAGCGTGGTTCGTGGTTCGAGGTTCTCCAGTTCTAGGCTCGAGTGATTTTGGGGCCTGTTCTAGATCGAACTAGAACTCGAGCTTTTTACAAAAGCTCGATAGTTCTAGAAACGTTCAAGAACGGTTCTAGCAGCAAAAAAACAGCTAAATCCCAGCTTGGTTTCTGCTGTAATAGTGTAAGTCACTCTGTGAATCACACTATTATGACATTTCAGTGTATAGTGTGCGTGAACAGCGCCTTCAGATCACTGCTGTTTCTATAATGGCGATCGCCATTTTTTTTTTTTTTCCTTGTCTTCCTTCCCTAAGCGCGCGCGTGTAGTGGGGCGGGCCAGCATGTCAGCCAATCCCAGACACACACACAGCTAAGTGGACTTTTAGCCAGAGAAGCAACGGCATGTGTGATATAAAACCGGACATTTTCCTCCAGGACGCCATTATCTCTTCTGCGTCTTTGGTGTCAGACATCACTGTCGCAGCTCCGTCCTTTGTCCTATCGCTGATACAGCTGTATGCGCTCCATACACAGCGCTGGACAGCTTAGGGAGAGCACTTTCTAGCAGTCCTTTTAAGGGCTAAAACCGGCAGGGTCAGAGTTAAGGTGACAGGTCCTGAAAACAGCGACAGCGTCTGTGTAGCCAAGGTCAGGGATTTCCTCCCTGCATTTCCCTATTAGGAGGGAATAGAAAGGCAGGCTTCCATTCCTCTACCCAGACCCCACAATCCTGGCACTGTACCCTCCTGTCCTCTGCACACTCCAACTCATTATAACTAAGCCATTATACCAGCAAACACTCAGTGTAGCTAGTGGCATCCTATACGTGGCTATTGGACTTTGGTATAGTCCCACTAGTGCAAAGACATTTGCAGAGCGCGTCTGCCTGCATTGCACACGCCAACTCATTATAACTAAGCCATTATACTAGCTAAGACTCAGTGTACCTAGTGGCATCCTATACGTGGCTATTGGACTTTGCTATAGTCCCACTAGTGCAAAGACATTTGCAGAGCACGTCTGCCTGCATTGCACACGCCAACTCATTATAACTAAGCTATTATACTAGCTAACACTCAGTGTACCTAGTGGCATCCTATACGTGGCTATTGGACTTTGCTATAGTCCCACTAGTGCAAAGACATTTGCAGAGCACGTCTGCCTGCATTGCACACTCCAACTCATTATAACTAAGCCATTATACTAGCTAACACTCAGTGTACCTAGTGGCATCCTATACGTGGCTATTGGACTTTGCTATAGTCCCACTAGTGCAAAGACATTTGCAGAGCGCGTCTGCCTGCATTGCACACTCCAACTCATTATAACTAAGCTATTATACTAGCTAACACTCAGTGTACCTAGTGGCATCCTATACGTGGCTATTGGACTTTGCTATAGTCCCACTAGTGCAAAGACATTTGCAGAGCACGTCTGCCTGCATTGCACACTCCAACTCATTATAACTAAGCCATTATACTAGCTAACACTCAGTGTACCTAGTGGCATCCTATACGTGGCTATTGGACTTTGCTATAGTCCCACTAGTGCAAAGACATTTGCAGAGCGCGTCTGCCTGCATTGCACACGCCAACTCATTATAACTAAGCCATTATACTAGCTAACACTCAGTGTACCTAGTGGCATCCTAACCGTGGCTATTGGACTTTGCTATAGTCCCACTAGTGCAAAGACATTTGCAGAGCGCGTCTGCCTGCATTGCACACTCCAACTCATTATAACTAAGCCATTATACTAGCAAACACTCAGTGTACCTAGTGGCATCCTATACGTGGCTATTGGACTTTGCTATAGTCCCACTAGTGCAAAGACATTTGCAGAGCGCGTCTGCCTGCATTGCACACTCCAACTCATTATAACTAAGCCATTATACTAGCTAACACTCAGTGTACCTAGTGGCATCCTATACGTGGCTATTGGACTTTGCTATAGTCCCACTAGTGCAAAGACATTTGCAGAGCGCGTCTGCCTGCATTGCACACTCCAACTCATTATAACTAAGCCATTATACTAGCAATTTTTGCTGCCAGTTTAAGGGCCGTAGTTGCATTGTCAGGGATATTTATTCTTTATTATTCTGCTGTTAATAAAGCTAGACCACCACTGCAATCTACACCACCTCTCAATTTTTACTACCACATTTTCAGAATCTTGTCGCAATCAACAAGAGTGGCAAAATGACAGATGCTGGTGGAAAGGGGAAGAGGCATGGTGGAAAAGGCAAAAAAGGTTTTGTCTGTGGGGAAGGTGGCAAAGCTCCATTATCATCTGCTGAAGATAGACCATCTACCAGCAAAAGTAAGATGTCTACTACTTACCGTGGACAATCCGATGTGCTCCCTTTTTTACGGACACGAACAACAGGAACAAAGGTAGATGATGGGCAAAAAAGGAAAATGCTTGAATGGATCTCAAGTGGTCCAACAAGTGCCCTCTCAGCCACTTCAAGTACCGCATCCAAAAAACACCAGTCCTCTGAGTTGTCATCCCAATCACACTTGATTTCTCCCAGCTCTGAAGTCTCCATCAGCCCTGCACAGTATGGTGGAACTGAGATGGCTGAGTCTGCAGAGCTGTTCAGTCACACTATAGCCTGGGAATCAGAGGTCTGCTCCCAAGGTACAGTGAGTACAGAACAGGAAATGGTCTGCAGTGATGCCCAGAACCTTTGTGACTCTGATTCAGGCCGTGAGGACCAAGTTTCGGAGCATAATGTTGACCCTTTGTCACAAACTGTAACACCTGTGGTTATAGACAATGATGAACATTCTGATGACGATGAGACGCAGATACCCGATTGGGATGACAACTTAAATATTCGGTCAGGGCAAGAAGAGGCTCGGTCTGAGGGGGAGGGGAGTGCAAACACAACAATTGATGATGAAGTTCTAGATCCCACCTACTGTCAACCCCCAGTCAGGCACTCGAGGAGGTCAACAGAGGCGGTGGAGGAGGATGCAACCGACGACGAAGTTACCTTGCGCCTTCCTGGACAGAGTCGGAGCACTGGTAGCACGTCTACAACTGCATCCTCAGCCACCACTCTGCCTCTGAGCATTATTCGGGGTGGATCAACAGGTCGCATGGCCTCTAAGCCTTGCCTAGCCTGGTCCTTTTTTGACATAGAAAAAGATCGCCCAAATTATGTGATCTGTAAAATTTGTCATGGTTCTCTTAGTAGAGGTCAAAACCTCAGCAGTTTGACAACTTCTTCCATGAATCGTCACATGAATAAATATCATATGGCCCGGTGGGAAGCTCACCGTGCTGCAATGCGGCCTAGCGGAGCGAACTATCCACCGCCTGCCCCTTCCAGTGCATCCGCGCGCTCGTCATCTTCTAGGACTGTGGGGACAGCTGTCACACCTGTTTTTCCACCCACAACTTCCACCACTGTAACCGCAACAGGCAGTTTGCTTGGTAGGTCGTCAGTTGTTTTGGAAGGGGAAACAAGTGAGTGTGTACAGCTCTCTCAGACATCGATAGCACCAACTTTGGATGAAGGCAACATCATGTCTCCGCCTGCACTTTCCTCACAAACCTGCATTTTTCCAGGGACACCCTACTCAACACCGTCTACACACAGCAGCCAGATCTCTGTCCCTCAGATGTGGTCAAATAAAAGGCCACTTCCTGCGACCCATGACAAAGCTAAGAGGTTGACTCTATCCCTCTGTAAGCTGTTGGTTACCGAAATGCTGCCTTTCCGCCTAGTGGACACACAGGATTTTAGAGACCTTATGTCTGTCGCTGTGCCCCAGTACCAGATGCCTAGTCGCCACTACTTCTCTAAGAAAGGTGTGCCCGCGCTACACCAGCATGTCGCACACAACATCACCGCTTCATTGAGAAACTCTGTGTGTGAACGGGTGCATTTCACCACCGATACTTGGACCAGTAAGCATGGACAGGGACGTTACATGTCGCTGACTGGGCACTGGGTAACTATGGTGATAGATGGTGAAGGGTCTGCTGCACAAGTTTTGCCGTCCCCACGACTTGTGTGTCAATCCTCTGTCTGTCCAAGTTCCGCCACTGATTCTGCATCCTCCACCTCATCTGGGTCCTCCACCTCCGCCCCAAGCCTGCCTGGTCAGGCCACCAGCGTTCTCACTGCGCAGAAGGAATCACGCACCCCTCATTACTATGCTGGCAGCAGAGCGCAACGGCATCAGGCGGTCTTTAGCTTGACATGTCTTGGAAATAGGAGTCACACAGCTGAGGAGTTGTGGGCAGCTCTGCGGTCCGAGTTTAATAAATGGTTGTCTCCACTGAACCTGCAGCCTGGTAAGGCCGTGTGCGACAATGTTGCAAACCTGGGTGCGGCCCTTCGCCTGGGCAAGGTGACACACGTACCTTGTATGGCTCACGTGTTGAACCTTGTCGTGCAGCAATTTTTAACACAGTATCCCGGCCTAGATGGCCTTCTGAACAGGGCACGAAAACTGTCTGCTCACTTCCGCCGTTCAAGCGCCGCAGCTGAGCGACTTGCATCGCTCCAGAAGTCTTTCGGCCTGCCGGTTCATCGCCTGAAATGCGATGTGCCGACACGCTGGAATTCAACTCTCCACATGTTACAGCGACTGTGGCAGCACCGCCGTGCCCTGGTGCAATACGTCATGATGTATAGCCTGGGCCAACGAGATGCAGAAGTGGGGCAGATCACCCTGATGGAGTGGTCTCAGATCAAGGACCTATGCACCCTTCTGCACAGTTTCGACATGGCGACGAATATGTTTAGCGCTGACAATGCCATTATCAGCATGACGATTCCAGTCATTTACATGCTGGAACACACGCTAAACACTATTCGGAGTCAGGGGGTGGGACAACAGGAAGGGGAGGAACTACAGGAGGATTCATATGCGCAAGGGACAACAACATCACCAAGGTCCAGACGTTCATCATCACCAAGGCGCCAGGCATGGGAGCATGGGGGACAGGGATCAACAAGGGCGCATGGTAGCAGGCGAGATGTTGAGGAAGGTGCAGGAGGACAAGAAGAAATGGAGGACGAACTGTCCATGGACATGGAAGACTCAGCAGATGAGGGAGACCTTGGTCAAATTTCAGTTGAAAGAGGTTGGGGGGAGATGTCAGAGGAAGAAAGAACGGTTAGCACCTCTATGCCACAAACACAGCGTGGACTTGGTCCGCATGGCTGCGCAAGACACATGAGTGCCTTCTTGTTGCACTACCTCCAACATGACCCTCGTATTGTCAAAATTAGAAGTGATGATGACTACTGGCTTGCCACACTATTAGAGCCCCGGTACAAGTCCAAATTTTGTGACATAATTCCAGCCATAGAAAGGGACGCACGTATGCAGGAGTATCAGCAGAAGCTGTTACTCGATCTTAGATCCGCTTTTCCACCAAACAACCGTGCAGGTGCAGGGAGTGAATCTCCCAGTTGTAACTTGACAAACATGGGACGGTCTCGTCATCTTCAACAGTCTACACGTACCAGTAGGACCGTATCTGGTGCTGGTAACAGCAATTTTATGGAATCTTTTCATAATTTTTTTAGACCCTCCTTTGCAAGGCCACCAGAGACATCAAGTCTGACACATAGTCAATGGCTGGAGAGGATGATGCAGGAGTATCTCCAAATGAACCTCGATGCCATGACTGTGCAACTGGAGCCTTGCTCCTTTTGGGCTTCAAACCTAGAAAAATGGCCAGAGCTATCAACTTACGCCTTGGAGATTTTGTCGTGTCCAGCTGCCAGCGTTGTCTCTGAACGTGTCTTCAGTGCTGCTGGGTGTGTGCTGACAGATAAGCGCACGCGTCTGTCTAGTGACAATGTGGACAGACTGACGTTCATCAAAATGAACAAGTCATGGATCCAGAAGGAATTTACAACCCCTGTGTCATCCTGGGGAGAGTAAATGCTTGTGGATTTGGAATGTGCTTGATGCAAATCTAGCTGTGAAGTGTACAACTAGGGCACAAGTGCTGCCACTGAATGGGTGGGCGTGTGTGGGGCACAATTTTTGGAAAAAAAGGGAGACTCCGCTTGGAGTAACCCTTGCTTACATTGTTTTTAAAAGAGGCCAAGATGAACAAGTCATGGGTCAGCAAAGACTTTATCTACCTACCCCAGTGTCATGCTGGGGACGGTTAATTATGGCGTATTTTTGAATGTGCTTGATGCAAATCTAGCTGTGAAGTGTACAACTGGGGCACAACTGCTGCCACTTAAGGGGTGGGTGTGTGCGGCCCAATTTTTGGAAAAAAGGGAGACTCCGCTTGGAGTAACCCTTGCTTACATTGTTTTTAAAAGAGGCCAAGATGAACAGAGCTGGGATCAGGAAAGACTTTGCTACCTACCCTGGTGTCATGCTGGGGACGGTTAATTATGGCGTATTTTTGAATGTGCTGGATGCAAATCTAGCTGTGAAGTGTACAACTGGGGCACAACTGCTGACACTTAAGGGGTGGGTGTGTGCGGCCCAATTTTTGGAAAAAAGGGAGACTCCGCTTGGAGTAACCCTTGCTTACATTGTTTTTAAAAGAAGCCAAGATGAACAGAGCTGGGATCAGGAAAGACTTTGCTACCTACCCTCGTGTCATCCTGGGGACGGTTAATTATGGCGTATTTTTGAATGTGCTTGATGCAAATCTAGCTGTGAAGTGTACAACTAGGGCACAAGTGCTGCCACTGAATGGGTGGGTGTGTGTGGGGCCCAATTTTTGGAAAAAAGGGAGACTCCGCTTGGAGTAACCCTTGCTTACATTGTTTTTAAAAGAAGCCAAGATGAACAGAGCTGGGATCAGGAAAGACTTTGCTACCTACCCTGTTGTCATCCTGGGGACGGTTAATTATGGCGTATTTTTGAATGTGCTTGATGCAAATCTAGCTGTGAAGTGTACAACTGGGGCACAACTGCTGCCACTTAAGGGGTGGGTGTGTGTGGGGCCCAATTTTTGGAAAAAAGGGAGACTCCGCTTGGAGTAACCCTTGCTTACATTGTTTTTAAAAGAAGCCAAGATGAACAGAGCTGGGATCAGGAAAGACTTTGCTACCTACCCTGGTGTCATCCTGGGGATGGTTAATTATGGCGTATTTTTGAATGTGCTTGATGCAAATCTAGCTGTGAAGTGTACAACTAGGGCACAAGTGCTGCCACTGAATGGGTGGGTGTGTGTGGGGCCCAATTTTTGGAAAAAAGGGAGACTCCGCTTGGAGTAACCCTTGCTTACATTGTTTTTAAAAGAAGCCAAGATGAACAGAGCTGGGATCAGGAAAGACTTTGCTACCTACCCTGGTGTCATCCTGGGGACGGTTAATTATGGCGTATTTTTGAATGTGCTTGATGCAAATCTAGCTGTGAAGTGTACAACTGGGGCACAACTTCTGCCACTTAAGGGGTGGGTGTGTGTGGGGCCCAATTTTTGGAAAAAAGGGAGACTCCGCTTGGAGTAACCCTTGCTTACATTGTTTTTAAAAGAAGCCAAGATGAACAGAGCTGGGATCAGGAAAGACTTTGCTACCTACCCTGGTGTCATCCTGGGGACGGTTAATTATGGCGTATTTTTGAATGTGCTTGATGCAAATCTAGCTGTGAAGTGTACAACTGGGGCACAACTGCTGCCACTTAAGGGGTGGGTGTGTGTGGGGCCCAATTTTTGGAAAAAAGGGAGACTCCGCTTGGAGTAACCCTTGCTTACATTGTTTTTAAAAGAAGCCAAGATGAACAGAGCTGGGATCAGGAAAGACTTTGCTACCTACCCTGGTGTCATCCTGGGGACGGTTAATTATGGCGTATTTTTGAATGTGCTTGATGCAAATCTAGCTGTGAAGTGTACAACTGGGGCACAACTGCTGCCACTTAAGGGGTGGGTGTGTGTGGGGCCCAATTTTTGGAAAAAAGGGAGACTCCGCTTGGAGTAACCCTTGCTTACATTGTTTTTAAAAGAAGCCAAGATAAACAGAGCTGGGATCAGGAAAGACTTTGCTACCTACCCTGGTGTCATCCTGGGGACGGTTAATTATGGCGTATTTTTGAATGTGCTTGATGCAAATCTAGCTGTGAAGTGTACAACTAGGGCACAAGTGCTGCCACTGAATGGGTGGGTGTGTGTGGGGCCCAATTTTTGGAAAAAAGGGAGACTCCGCTTGGAGTAACCCTTGCTTACATTGTTTTTAAAAGAAGCCAAGATGAACAGAGCTGGGATCAGGAAAGACTTTGCTACCTACCCTGGTGTCATCCTGGGGACGGTTAATTATGGCGTATTTTTGAATGTGCTTGATGCAAATCTAGCTGTGAAGTGTACAACTGGGGCACAACTTCTGCCACTTAAGGGGTGGGTGTGTGTGGGGCCCAATTTTTGGAAAAAAGGGAGACTCCGCTTGGAGTAACCCTTGCTTACATTGTTTTTAAAGGAAGCCAAGATGAACAAGTCATGGGTCAGCAAAGACTTTATCTACTTACCCCGGTGTCATGCTGGGGACGGTTAATTATGGCGTATTTTTGAATGTGCTTGATGCAAATCTAGCTGTGAAGTGTACAACTGGGGCACAACTGCTGCCACTTAAGGGGTGGGTGTGTGTGGGGCCCAATTTTTGGAAAAAAGGGAGACTCCGCTTGGAGTAACCCTTGCTTACATTGTTTTTAAAGGAAGCCAAGATGAACAGAGCTGGGATCAGGAAAGACTTTGCTACCTACCCTGGTGTCATCCTGGGGACGGTTAATTATGGCGTATTTTTGAATGTGCTTGATGCAAATCTAGCTGTGAAGTGTACAACTGGGGCACAACTGCTGCCACTTAAGGGGTGGGTGTGTGTGGGGCCCAATTTTTGGAAAAAAGGGAGACTCCGCTTGGAGTAACCCTTGCTTACATTGTTTTTAAAAGAAGCCAAGATGAACAAGTCATGGGTCAGCAAAGACTTTATCTACCTACCCCGGTGTCATGCTGGGGACGGTTAATTATGGCGTATTTTTGAATGTGCTTGATGCAAATCTAGCTGTGAAGTGTACAACTGGGGCACAACTGCTGCCACTTAAGGGGTGGGTGTGTGTGGGGCCCAATTTTTTGAAAAAAGGGAGACTCCGCTTGGAGTAACCCTTGCTTACATTGTTTTTAAAAGAAGCCAAGATGAACAAGTCATGGGTCAGCAAAGACTTTATCTACCTACCCCGGTGTCATCCTGGGGACGGTTAATTATCGCATATTTTTGAATGTGCTTGATGCAAATCTAGCTGTGAAGTGTATAACTGTGGCACAACTGCTGCCACTGAAGGGGTGGGTGTGTGTGGGGCCCAATTTTTGGAAAAAAGGGAGGCTCCGCTTGGAGTCACCTTGCGGTGTTTTACATGACTTTAGAAAGGCGTGCCATGCCTATATCTGTGTCTCCTCCTCTTTTTCTTTGTCCAGCTCTTTTGTTTTTGCATAAGTATATGTCCTTGTCACTTTCCCATGTGTTTGTGTTGTGTTGTGAGTTTTTTGTGACCTTTTGGACACCTTTTGAGGGTGTTTTCTAGGTGTTTTTCTGTGTTTGTGATTGCCTGCCATTGTTTCCTATGCAGTTCGAGTTCGGTTCGTCGAACGTTCGACGAGCCGAACTCGAACGGGACCTCCGTTTGGCGAACCGGCCTCGAGCCGAACCGGGACCGGTTCGCTCATCTCTACTCAGGATATATAAGCCAGATCAGAATCCCAATTTGCTGACACGGTGTTTCGGGGTGCTTGCCCCTCGTCAGTGTAAAGTATGGGGGTGTCTGATCTGGCTCATGAGAAAGTTATGGTGGGACCACGAGGGAACACTATTCTCCTTAAGGAGACTTTGCAAGCCAGTCTGGCTGCCAAGTAAGGGGACTTATAGCTTATAGATTAGGAGTAGTCATTTTAGGTAATGACTACATTTTCTACATCTCATAGCCATATATATTCAGCTATGGTTTTTCTCCTACAATAAAACAATTTTGTGTATGATATTGCAGTTCTATGGAACTTTGTATTACTATTAAATCATCACGTAAACCTACTTGAATGGTAATAGACAAGCCATATTTTACTAACTCTTCATTTATAAGTCAGGCATCTGAACTTTGTCACTTTGCCTCCTCATTTAACATCTGGGAAATCATGACTAGCTTGAATTGCAGGAGCTGAGGTGCTTCAGTTCAAACACTTCATTAGATGTATCTGTAAGTCAGCCTGCCTCTTCAAATTCTTTCATTTAATTAATTTATTTAATTCCGTTTCTGAAGAAAATATTTTCCTGTGCAAGGTCCTTGTTAAGTCATTATGGCGTGAGTGTCCAGGAATTGTTTGCTATAAAGAACACAGCCGAGAGGGGGGAGGGGTCAAACAGATATTCCACTGCTACCACCAGTTACAAACAGCACTCTGCTGCCCTCAATCATCAGGACAATTACAAGATTGACGAATGATTAATTGGTGATGCCGCAGCTATTTCCACTACTAGGCGATTGTTGGAGAACTTTCAGTGAGTGTACAGTTGATACAGCTGATTCCAATGCATTTAATCATGGAATCATAGAATCATAGATTGGTAGAGTTGGAAGGGACCTCAGGGACTATCAGTCCAACCCTGTGCGAGTTCAGGTTTTCTTAAATTATCCAAGCTATATGTTTATCCAGTTTCTGCTTGAAGATTTCCATTAATGGAGAGCTCACTACTTCCTGCGGTAACCTGTTCCACTCTCTGATTGTCCTCACGGTCAGAAAGCTTTTCCTAATGTCTAATTTTAATCTCCTTCCTTTAAGTTTCATCCCATTGCTTCTTGTACTTCTTTGTGCTAATGAGAATAGGGTAGTTTCCTCTGCACTGTGACTACCTTTCAGATATTTGTAGACCGCTATTAAGTCTCCTATTATCCTTCTCTTTTGCAAACTAAACATTCCTAGTTCTTTTAGCCGTTCTTCATATGACATGATTTGCAGACCTTCTACCATCTTGGTTGCTCTTCTCTGGACTTGCTCCAATATATCGGTCTTTTTTGAACTGGGGCACCCAGAACTGTGCACAGTGTGCAGCCCCCGTTTCAGCAGCCGGGCTACTCGGATCCAGATCCGCGGTGGCTCGAGGGGCGTCCGGATCCGGGGGTCGTGCGGTCACTCAAATAAAGGGGGGTATTTACAGGGGATGGTATATTTAAAGTTCGTGACGCCACCCGTGGTGTGTGGAAGAACAGCTAGGTGTTTTAACCCCTCCACGGGTAGGGGGAATGCCCCGGGATTCGGTGATGGAGTTGGGGAGTGCCGTTGGGGTTGAAAGGGTCACTGGCGTACTCACACAGTCCATAAAGCTGACACCGACAACTTGGTAAACCAAAGTTCTGGACACCGCTGCTTTTGAGCGGAGCTAGTTTGGGTCCCGTCTCCACTGGTGTTGCCTGTTGATCTGTGACCTTTTCCTTGGCACTAAGTTCTCTTGCTAGTTGGCCTCTGTACTATAAAACTAGTCGGGTCCCTGCTCCCTAGTGTGGCTAACTGTGGGAGCTTGCTCTCAGAGTTCACGCTTGGGATTTTCTGGACCGTTTTAGTGGCAAGTCCCATCCCCCTCGTTGCGCTAGTACCCCAATTTTGGAGCGGGTGGAGAGTGGATCTTGAAGGCTCTATCCTCGTCAGGTGAATTGTCAGGTTGCCTGAAGCTACTCCATGACCTAGGGTCCACATACCCCGTCGTATCCTGATCCCAGCCCGGTGATGGTACAAGGCTGCCAGCTGTTCTCCTCGACAGTTCCGTGCCCCTTCTCACGATCCCCTGCGACCGGGGGTCTAGCTCCTACTAGGCCCAGACCACCGTCTGCCACCTAGCTACTTCCAAGGAGCCTTGCTCCTGACCTCCTCTCTCCTTCACCTCCAATACTTCACTGGCCTACTCCTGACACTCCTGACCTCCCCTTACCAACCCCCAAAGTGGGCGACCCTATTCCACTCAGGCCGTCCACTGGTGTGTCTGGGGGGTGTGGTGCAGAGTGTTCCTAGGATTTTGATTGGCTGGTATTGGCAACACCATAAGCTGGGGACCCGTAACCAAGGAGGAGGTGGATATTGCACAAAAGGGCACATTGCACAATACCCTGTGACAACCTGATAGGCCAGGGCGTCACAACAGTATTTCAGGTGGGGTCTAACCAGGGCAGAGTATAGGAGAATAATGTACTCTCTTGATCATGATTCAATGCTTGTCTTGATATATCCCAGAATTTTGTTGGCCTTTTCAGCTGCAGCACCACACTGTTGGCTCATTTTAAATTTAAGGTTCTACTATTATGTCCAAATCCTTTTCCCTGCTACTATCACCTAGTTCCATTCCTCCCATACAATATATGCTTATTACATTTTTTTTACCCAGATGTAGGATTTTGCATTTATCCCTGTTAAACACCATTCTATTTGCCTCAGACCATTGTTTGACTGTGTCTAGATCCTTCTGAATACGATATTTTTAGTTTCTAGTGGCTACTCCTCCTATCTTAGTATCATCTTTGAACATTATGAGTTCCCTAGTAATTTCATTGTCTAGATCATTTATAGAGATATAAAACAGCACTGGGCCAAGGACAGAGCCTTGCGGCACCCCGCTTTTGACTTTCTTCCAGTTTGATGTGTAGCTATTTAGTATTACTCGCTGTGCACGATCTTTAAGCCAGTTGTGAATCCATCTAACTGAATTTTTGTCGATTCTGTAGTTGATCATTTTTTCAATGAGGATGTCATATGATACTTTATAAAATGCCTTACTGAAGTCAAGGTATACTACATTCACAGCATTCCCCTGGCCCAACCATTCAGTGACTTAGCTGTAAAAGGAAATTAGCTTGGTCTGACAAGATTTATTGGTCATAAAGCCATGCTGGCTTTGGTTAATTAATGTCTTCCCATCCAGGTACCTAAGTAAATGTTCTTTGACTATTTGCTCGAAGATTTTTCCTGTAATGGAGGTCAGGCTTACTGGTCTGTAATTCCCTGGATCCTCTTTTTCCCCCTTTTTGTAGATAGGAACCACATTTGCCTTTTCTAATCTAGAGGGACCACTAATATACTGTATATATACAGTTGGGTCCAGAAATATTTGGACAATGACAAATTGTGGCATTTTATCTGCTTATCAAAACATATTCACGATACAGTTATATAATCAATATGGGGTTACAGTGCAGACTCTCAGCTTTAATTTGAGGGGATTCACATCCTAATTGGGTATTTAAAAATTATAGCTTTTTAATATGTAGCTGCTTTTATAAAAAAATGGCCAAAAGTAATTTCACAATTATCTCAAAACCTCTTGAATGAGCTGCATGAGGTATTACCTCGTTAAGCCATCTTCCATTAAGCACGTAAAAGGTCTGGAGCTGATTCCGAGTGTGGCATTTGTATTTGGAAGCTGTTGCTTTGAAGCCACATCATGAGGTCAAAGGAGCTCCAAATGGAATAGAAACAGAGGAACATTAGGCTAAAAAATAAATCCATCAGAGAGATTGCAGAAATGTTAGTGATGGCCAAATCAACACTTTGATACATTCAGGAAAAAGAGCACACTGGTGAGCATGGAAACTCAAAAAGCCCTGCACATTCACAGAAAATTACAAGGGTGGTTTATTGCAGATTCCCTTCACAACATCTACACATCTCCAGAAATTAGGTGTTTCAGTAGCTAATTCCACCATAAAGAGAACACTTCATTGAGCAAATACAGAAGGTTAATTACAAGGAGTAAATCATTGAGCAGGATTAAAAATAGAAAGTTCAGATTACACAATGTCAAAAAACATCTAAAAAGGCAGCCGAGATCTGTAAAAGCATTCTTTGAACAGGTGAAACTAAGATCAACCTGTAACAGGATGATGGGAAAAAGCAAGTATGGAGAAGGCTTGGAGGTGCTCATGAACCAAAAAATAGCACATCTCTGTAAAATATGGTAAAGGGAGTGTCATGGCTGTGAATGCATGTCTTTCAATGGCACTGGGTCACTAGTGTTTATAAACCCCTTCAGCCTCCAAGCATTTTCCGGTTTTTTTTTCCCTCTCTATCTTCTGAGAGCCGTAACTTTTTTATTTTTCCGTCAATCTTCCCATATAAGGGCTTGTTTTTTGCAGGACGAGTTTAGGTTTTAAATGGAACCATAGGTTTTGCCAGATAGTGTACTGGAAAAAAGCAAAAAAATTTCAAGTGTGCAAAAACTGCAAAAAAAGTGTAATTGCACAATAGTTTTTGGGATATTTTATTTACCATGTTCACTATATGGTAAAACTGATGTGTCACTGTGAAGCCTGAGGTCGGTGCGAGTTTGGAGACACCAAACATGAATAGGTTTACTTGTATCTAAGGGGTTAAAAATATTCACAAGTTTGTCCAAAAAAAGTAGTGCACAGATCCTACGTTTTGATTGCCTGTTATGGCATTTTGCGCTAAATTTGCGGCGACCAAAAAACGCAAGTTTGGCATTTGAAATGTTTTTGCCGCTACCCCATTTAATGATCAGATTAATTGATTTTATATGTTGATAGATCGGGCATTTCTGAACGTGACGATACCAAATATGTGTATATTTTTTATTTTGTTAACCCTTTTATTTTCAATGGTGCGAAAGGGGGGTGATTTGAACTTTTTTTTTTTTTTTTTTTTAATTTTTTAAAACTTTTTTTAACTTTTTTTATTTTTTATTTTACTAGGTCCCTTAGTGGGCTATATGGATCAGCAGTCTGATTGCTTTTCCATATCTCCAGATCACAGCTACATAGCTGGGAACAGCAGATATGGTGCTTTACTTTCAATGCCGCCACTATTTCGGCATTGTGAAAAAGTGACTCATGTTAGCTACAGGCGTCATCACATAACCCTGTGCTACTATGGCAACCACCGGAAGTCACGTGATTACATCACGTGCCTTTTGATGGGGCGGGGTAAGTAATCGTTATGGCTGCGCGCATATACATCTCGCTGCCAGATTTTGTCAGCGAGATGTAAGGGGTTAATAGTTGCGGGTGGAATACGATTCCACTAGCGACTAGCAGGCACACATGTCAGCTATTGACATGTCGCTAAGGGGTTAATAAAGTGGCTAAAGACAGAAGCAGCTGGATGAGGTGTACAGCACTATTCTTTCATCTGAGATTCAACCAAATGTAGCAAGGTTGATTGGATGGTTCTTCACAGTATAGATGGTCAATAACCCAAAACATAGTACAAGAGTAACCCAGGAGTTTTTTTTTAAGGCGAAGAAGTGAGATATTCTGCAATGGCCAAGTCTGTCACTAAATCTGAGCCCCATCGCGCATGCAATTCCCATACTTATGACAAAACTTAAGGCAGAAAACCCCACAAACAAGCATCAACTGAAGTCAGATGTATTAAAGGCCGACAAAGAATCACATAGGAGGAAACCCAGCGTTTGGTGACGTCCATGGCTTCCAGACTTCAGGCAGTCATTGCCTGCAAAGGATTCTTTACAAAGTATTAAAAATTAACACTTTATTTATGGTAAAGTAAATTTATCCAATTACATTTGTGCCCCTGAAATGAGGAGGCTTTGTAGAAAAAAGGTTGCAATTCCTAAATGTTTCACAGGATATTTTTGTTCAACCCCTTTCACTAAACCTGAAAGTCTCCACTTCAATTGGTTCAAATGAGATATCG
Organism: Anomaloglossus baeobatrachus; assembly: GCF_048569485.1. Classification (NCBI taxonomy): domain Eukaryota; kingdom Metazoa; phylum Chordata; class Amphibia; order Anura; family Aromobatidae; genus Anomaloglossus; species Anomaloglossus baeobatrachus. Next base: position 383,492,103 of record NC_134358.1, read on the forward strand.
TGGCACTCCTGGTATAAGTCGAGGTGCACAGGAAGGGTCCAAAGGCAGAAGATAAGAAATAAAGCAAGGCACTCCACGATGAATGCAAAAGATGAATTTATTTATGCAGCAAATTCTGTGAAAATTAAACAAACGTTTCAGTCCAGTATTAGATCTTCATCAGTTTCATGTGCTGCTGGAAGAGAGCTGAGTGCATTAGTTGCATAGGAATGAAAGCGGTGTCCGCAGCTGAAGAGGTGCTGGCAGCTCTTGAATTCATCGTTGAGTGCCCGGCTGTACTTCTTATCTACACTTCAATTGGATCTCAGCTGTTTTATTTTAAAATCAAAATTAATAGCATGCAGATCCCAAATAAAGAAGATTCGATCTCTGTCCAAATATTTCTGGACCTAACTGTATATACTTCAATACAGCCACTGACAACTCCACAATAGCAAAAGGAAGTACTACCAGTTGCCAACATCAATCGTTTTAAAGGCCAATTGGACACCCATTACAGATGGCTTCAGGAGTGAGATTTTCAGAGCAAGAGGAATGAAGTTATTAAATTTTATATATTTAATTCAAAAAGTAAGCAGTGTTTATAAAATATACAAAATATGTCACAAAGGGGAGAAAACAATACAGCATACAATTGGATAAAATAAAAAAGGATAAACAGAAAAAAAATTACTAAACCTGATGTCACTGAAATGGCTCAGAGCTTAGAGGAGGGAAGTGGTCATTAGAAAAAAAACTGACATAACCCATAGCAAGATGTAACCTCTAAGACTAAAAATGTACTAAACCTAATTTCTGCTTTTAATTAGATCAAAGTTACACCGACATACTTCTCCTTGATGAGCTCATGCGTGGGGCTGTTTGTAGGATGTGCACGGTCCTTCAGAATTTTAGGTGATCCCCAACTTACAAGATATCTTTGCCCATGTATGCCAGCTCCAAAAAATCTATGACCCTGCTTTGATCATAGGAAGCTTGTGCCTGGGAAGTGTAATTGCCCACCTATGCGTAAATGAATCTGTCTTCCTGTCTTTTTCCCAAGCATTTACTTGTCCTAAACCAGGAGGTCCCAGCTGTACAGGGGACAGATGTTGTCTCTCTCTTTCGTAATCCAGTTATAAGTAGTTCCGCTCGTATATCCCCTATCATAAGACAAAAATGGTCTTATGGATTTTAATTTCCCTCTGTGAGAATTGCATTTAATATTTTATTAATTTTTTGTTTAGAAGCTATTTTTTTTTGTTTAGCAGCTGGTAAAAAGCTTTTAAGACATTCCAATACTTGCAAAAACACATTCAAAACAATAACTAGAGACATTGAAAATAATACCATAAAAACCGGATACAGTAACCTAAATAATCACTCTCAGGGCTACAGTAATGAGCTAACACTTCAGAAAAGGATGAAATCTGGAGAATATTATCCTAAATTGAGCATGTAAAATGGGGCTCGGTCACTGTTTTGAATTTTCTTGACATAGACTGAAATACTTTTCACACAATGATTTATATGCAAGTGCAATTTTGTACTGTACGCAGAAAGCAGCCCTCCCGGACAAACCAGGTCAGCCCGTAAACAGCCAAGATTCTTATGATTTCTCTTACATTAAAGCAATTCTTTGAGCTGCTAAAGGTACAAAAAGTCCTCTAAAATAACGTCTATATTTTAACATTATTACTGTCACTTCTGCTGTACAGGATAGGGAAAACATTTTTTTTTATTGCTATCATGAATCCCTTCACTAAATTTGACATGAAAATATATGCATTTATGTCTCGTTTTTTGACAATCAGAATTTTAGGCTCTTCTAATGATACATTGATAAGATTATAGACCATCAGGTTTTCTTTTCTCTTTATCTCCACATACAGCATCTAATTTCTGTGTAATAAAACCTATATACTAAAAAGCAACCCCTTACATTTGGAATGGAATAAAATAAATAAAGTCTAAATCCTAGAAATAAAGTATTAAAAAATGTAATACTTGTAATATTTGAATGGAAATTCACCACACAGCGATTTTTCATTATCTGTTTTTTCCTCCCCTTTTCACAAAAACCATTACTTTATATTTTTTCATCTATATAGCAGTATGAGGGCTTATTTTTTGCATGACAGTTTGTACTTTTGAATGACACCATTTAACGGGAAAAAATTTCCAAGTGCGGTAAAATTGCAAATGAAGTGTTTTTCGTATTTACTATGTTCACTGTATGATAAAACTGACCTGGCAATATGATTCCTCAGGTCAATACAAATATGTAGATGTATCGCCTCCGTGTCAGCGGCCGAGCCGCTAGATCCAGAATCGCAGTGGCTTGAGGGGTCTCCGGACCCGGGGGGTCGCGCAGACACACGAATGTAAAAGGGGGGATATGTACAGCAGGCTTAGGAGTTCGTGACGCCACCCACGGTGCGTGGTAAGATGGAGTACCACTGCTGCTGTTGGGAGCACCCGGTGGCGGTGGTATGGCAGCAAGGTGTTTGACCCCTCCATGGGTAGGGGGGTTTGCCCCGGGGCCCGGTGATAGTAGCGAAGGGGTGCCGATGGGAGAGGAAAGGGTTGGTTTCTGTGTACTCACTCAGTCCAAGAATACTGACACCGACAGCTTGTAAACCAGAATTCTAAGCACCGCTGCAACAAGGAAGGAACACGCCTGGATCCGTGCCCTTGTTGTTGCTGGTTAGCCTTTGACCTTTTCCGTTGCACCTTCTTCACTATTTGGACCCTGTAGTGTGGAACTAGTTGGGTCCCGCTCACCTGTATGGCTAACAAAGTGAGCTTGCTCTCAGGGTTCACGCTTGGGATTTTCTGGACTGTGTTTTGGGAAAGTCCTATCCCCTCGTTGCGCTAGTACCCCGATTTTGGAGCGGGTGAGGGATGAATCTTGAAGGCTTCACCCCTGTCGGGTAAATTACCAGGACGCTTGAAGCTACTTACCTGCCTAGGGTTCACGTGCCCTGGCCCCTGCACGGAGATGACTCAAGGCCACCGGCAGCCCTCCTCGACAGATCCGTGCCCCTTGACTTGATCCCCTGCGACCGGGGTTCCAGCTCCTACCAGGCCCAGACCAACTGAGACCAATGACAGAAGGGCAGGTTGCACAATACCCTGTGACGACCTGAGGGCGTCACATAGATATCAAACATGTAAGTTTTTTTTTTTATTATTTAAAGGGAACCTGTCAGGTGCAATATGCACCCAGAACCACGAGCAGTTCTGGGTGCATATTGCTTATCCGTGTCTAACCGTCCCTGTATATACTAGCATAGATAAAGTAATCTTTAGAAAAAGTATTTCTAAAGATCTTTTATCATATGCTAATGAGGCCAATGACTAGTCACAAGGGCATTAGTTCCCTTGACTAGTCGCCCCCCTTAGCATGTTAGCACGCCACTGTGGGCGTGCTAACATGCTAATGAATGGGCAGCCTCAGAGGTATGGTAGATTTCACCGCTCTCGGTTGCAGGGCCACCACTAGTAATTTCAGGGCCCCATATTGGCAACATTTTCGGGCCCCCCTTGGGACTCTGCCCAGGCTCCACCCCAGCTCCGCCTCCACTCCTCAAACCTCCTACAGCCCCAGTGCCACTATATATATATATATATATATACAGTCATGGCTAAAAGTGTTAGCACCCTTGAAGTTTTTCCAGAAAGCGAGGTAGTTCCCTCAGAAAATTAATAATACACCCCTTACATTGACCCTCTCCATAATATTTTTCCCACACTGCCTCTGTGTATAATATTCACACACACACACACACACACACACACACACACACACACTGCCCCTTTGTATAATACCCCCTTCCCTCTCACACACACTGCTACTTGCAACACTTTGTTGAGAAAGAAGTAGTGGACACCACAATGTAATAAATATAAATAAAGGGAGGGGTGCTAACAAAAAACTATACAAAAAAATAAATTATAACATGAGAGGAAAAAAGCTGCAAAGTAAGAATGTGCACACCCAGTTATTTATATATAAACATGGCTTTTATTGATACAAAACATATAAGGCTGACAAAAACAAAGGTTAAAAACACAATTATCAAGAGAAAAAGAATGGAAGAAATAGGGGGATAGACACATAATAATCCTGTATTTATCCTAAATAAAGTATTCCCCTCCTGGGCATATGCGGGTATATATCTTCCCAGCCTGGTTTCTGCCCCTCCCATATGTCCTCCTCCCAGTATATATGCACCATCCTGGGGGCCTCCTGGCATATTTGTCTGCTGCTTCAAAAAAAAAATGTACTCACCCTCCCCAGCTCCCACGTCACATGGCGTCTTCTTTAAGCAGTGAGTCGTGATGCATTTCAGCACCCTCCCATGCATCTAGCTCAGGGGTGGGGACCCTTTTTTCTGCCGGGGTCCATTTGGAAATTTCTACCAACCTTCGGGGGCCGCAAAAAGTTAACAGCTTTAAAATTACCCTAATATATTTGGTCAATTCATTAATTAACCTTTACTCTGGTGGCTGGAGCTGCTTCTCTTTGGTGCAGCTGTGATGTTTGGTGATATTGAACATGTGGCTTCTCACAATTGCTTTTCCAGGTTTGTCTCGGTCTGGAGCACAGTCAACAGATTGGTACATCATATACATCTTGTAGGAGATGCTGAAGGCACATACATCACAGGAGGGGCTGGGGCATATATATATATATATATATATATCTATACACACACATATATATATATATATATATATATATATATATATATATATATATATATATATATATATATACATATATATATATATATATATATATATATATATCTATATACATCACAGGAGGGGCAGGGGGCATATATATATATATACATCTCAAGGGGGGCTGGGGACATAGGTGTGTGTGTATATATATATATATATATATATATATATAACAAAAGGGGCTGGGGACATATACACACATCACAAGAGGGGCATTGGACATATACACACATCACAGCAGGAGGGATTGGGGACAAATACACATCACAGGAGGAGCTGGGGCTCGGACAGTACTGCTGGGCACGGACAACACTAAAGGGGCACAATCAGCACTAGAGGACATGAACAGGACTGAGGGAGCACAGACAGCACTCAGGGGTGTGGCACACAGCACTGGAGGGAGGGTAGGATACAGCACTGGGAGGGTGGCACACAGCACTGGGATGGTGGCACACAGCATTGGGAGGCAGGGACACAACACTGGGAGGCAAGCACACAACACTGGGAGGCAGGCACACAGCACTGGGAGGCATACACAGCTGAGGGAGGCAGATACAGTAGGGAGGCAGGAGGCTCACAGAATAAGGAGGCAGGATGCTCACAGCACAGGGAGGCAGGAGGATCACAGCACCAGGAGGCTCACAGCAGAGAGGCGAGAGGCTCACAGCAGAGAGGCAGGTACAGCAGAGAGGCAGGAAGCTCACAGCACCAGGAGGCAGACACAGCAGGAGGGCAGGAGGATCACAGCAGCAGGGAGGCAGGAAGCACACAGCAAAGAGGAATGCACAGCAGAAAGTTAGGAGGTTCAAAGCAGTGGGAGGCAGGAGGCTCACAGAAATTGGAGACAAGAGGCTCACAGCAGGGAGGCATCATCCACAGCAGTGGGAGGCAGGAGGCATGCACAGCAGGGAGGCATGCACAGCAGTGGGAGGCAGAAGGCATGCACAGCAGGGAGGTATGCACAGCAGAGAGGCAGGAGGCTCACAGCAGGGAGGCTTGCACAGCCGGAGGTGGCAGGTACAGCAAGAAGGCAGGAGGCTCATAGCAACTGGAGACAAGATACAGCAGGGAGGCTTGCACAGCAGGGAGGCTTGCAGAGTAGGGGGGCTTACACAATAGGGGAGCTTGCACAACCGGGGTGCTTGCACAACAGGGAGGCAGGTAGCTCACAGCAAGGCGGAGGCTCACAGCAGGGAGGCAGGAGTCACACAGCACGTGCAGCAGGGAGGCCGCTCTTCTTCTTCTGTGGGATGGGAACGCAGCACATCTCATGGTCACCCCGCCCACAAGTACATACCAGCACGTTGGCACAGGCCACACATTGTGATTTATGGGGCCGGCGCCTGACAACCGTGGCTGCCACCCGAGTACTGAGCTCCCCGGGAATGTGCCCAGGGGCCGCATAAAAAGTAATCACGAGCAACATACAGCCCGCAGGCCAGAGGTTCCCCACCCCTGATCTAGCTGAAGCAAGACAGGGGCTGGGGTTGGCGGCTTTGCTGTCAGCGGGCGGTCCCGAGCAGGGATTAGCATGCCCCCCCGGGCTGGGATCAGTGGGCGGGCCACTCCACCACCCCTTCACGCCCCGGCGATTGTCTTCAGCTCACAGCGCTTACCTGTCCCCGCTAGCTGCCGTGTCCTTGCCACCTCAGCCGCTGCTACTTGCAGGAGTGTAATGAGGTCACAGAGTGATGTTCTCACCACCCTGCTGCATGGCCCAGCGATGATGCGCCAACATCCTGCTCTGCTCCATTGACCCTGCCTCCACTCCTGCACATGACTAATTTGCATGGTCCGCCCCTTCACATGTCTGGTAGTGAAGCAACACTGTGGGGCCCCTCTGCTGCCGCTGTTACTGGGGCCTGGGAAAAGAAGGGGACCGTCCTGCCTGGGGCTTAATAAATCTAAGTAATTACCCCGTGCCCGGCCAGGCCTCCTCTCTTCACTGGCCTGGTACACCAGTCACAGTAGCAATGCCCTGATGGCGGCCCTACTCGGTTGCCACTGCCCCCCACGCCGGATTTCGGTTCAGTGCACATGATGAGAAGTCCCGGACTTTCAGTCATGCGTACTATGAAACCGAGTGTACGCGTCCCAGCTTCTAACTGGTGTAGTGTGCATGACCAGAAGGGACGTTCTGATTGTGCGCACTGAACCGAAAACTATCAGTGGCAGCAGAGGTGAGAGCGACCATGCTTCTGACGCTGCACATGCATTAGCATGTTAGCACTCTCCTGTGGGCGTACTAACATGCTAAGGAGGCCAACTAGCCAAGGAAACTAACGCCCTTGCGACTAGTATTGGCCTCATTAGCATATTATAAAAGATTTTCATAAATACTTATTCTAAAGATCTCTTTATCTATGCTAGTGTATGCACGGACGGTTAGGCAGGTATTAGCAAGTTCACAAGTTCATTTTTGTTGTCATTTTCCGAGACCCGTAACACTCTCATTTTTCAGGATCTGGGGCTGTGTGATGATTTTTTTGTGCCCTAAGCTGACATTTTTACACATCACAGGAGGAGCTGGGGCTCGGACAGTACTGCTGGGCACGGACAACACTAAAGGGGCACAATCAGCACTAGAGGACATGAACAGGACTGAGGGAGCACAGACAGCACTCAGGGGTGTGGCACACAGCACTGGAGGGAGGGTAGGACACAGCACTGGGAGGGTGGCACACAGCACTGGGATGGTGGCACACAGCATTGGGAGGCAGGGACACAACACTGGGAGGCAAGCACACAACACTGGGAGGCAGGCACACAGCACTGGGAGGCATACACAGCTGAGGGAGGCAGATACAGTAGGGAGGCAGGAGGCTCACAGAATAAGGAGGCAGGATGCTCACAGCACAGGGAGGCAGGAGGATCACAGCACCAGGAGGCTCACAGCAGAGAGGCGAGAGGCTCACAGCAGAGAGGCAGGTACAGCAGAGAGGCAGGAAGCTCACAGCACCAGGAGGCAGACACAGCAGGAGGGCAGGAGGATCACAGCAGCAGGGAGGCAGGAAGCACACAGCAAAGAGGAATGCACAGTAGAAAGTTAGGAGGTTCAAAGCAGTGGGAGGCAGGAGGCTCACAGAAATTGGAGACAAGAGGCTCACAGCAGGGAGGCATCATCCACAGCAGTGGGAGGCAGGAGGCATGCACAGCAGGGAGGCATGCACAGCATTGGGAGGCAGAAGGCATGCACAGCAGGGAGGTATGCACAGCAGAGAGGCAGGAGGCTCACAGCAGGGAGGCTTGCACAGCCGGAGGTGGCAGGTACAGCAAGAAGGCAGGAGGCTCATAGCAACTGGAGACAAGATACAGCAGGGAGGCTTGCACAGCAGGGAGGCTTGCAGAGTAGGGGGGCTTACACAATAGGGGAGCTTGCACAACCGGGGTGCTTGCACAACAGGGAGGCAGGTAGCTCACAGCAAGGCGGAGGCTCACAGCAGGGAGGCAGGAGTCACACAGCACGTGCAGCAGGGAGGCCGCTCTTCTTCTTCTGTGGGATGGGAACGCAGCACATCTCATGGTCACCCCGCCCACAAGTACATACCAGCACGTTGGCACAGGCCACACATTGTGATTTATGGGGCCGGCGCCTGACAACCGTGGCTGCCACCCGAGTACTGAGCTCCCCGGGAATGTGCCCAGGGGCCGCATAAAAAGTAATCACGAGCAACATACAGCCCGCAGGCCAGAGGTTCCCCACCCCTGATCTAGCTGAAGCAAGACAGGGGCTGGGGTTGGCGGCTTTGCTGTCAGCGGGCGGTCCCGAGCAGGGATTAGCATGCCCCCCCGGGCTGGGATCAGTGGGCGGGCCACTCCACCACCCCTTCACGCCCCGGCGATTGTCTTCAGCTCACAGCGCTTACCTGTCCCCGCTAGCTGCCGTGTCCTTGCCACCTCAGCCGCTGCTACTTGCAGGAGTGTAATGAGGTCCCAGAGTGATGTTCTCACCACCCTGCTGCATGGCCCAGCGATGATGCGCCAACATCCTGCTCTGCTCCATTGACCCTGCCTCCACTCCTGCACATGACTAATTTGCATGGTCCGCCCCTTCACATGTCTGGTAGTGAAGCAACACTGCGGGGCCCCTCTGCTGCCGCTGTTACTGGGGCCTGGGAAAAGAAGGGAACCGTCCTGCCTGGGGCTTAATAAATCTAAGTAATTACCCCGTGCCCGGCCAGGCCTCCTCTCTTCACTGGCCTGGTACACCAGTCACAGTAGCAATGCCCTGATGGCGGCCCTACTCGGTTGCCACTGCCCCCCACGCCGGATTTCGGTTCAGTGCACATGATGAGAAGTCCCGGACTTTCAGTCATGCGTACTATGAAACCGAGTGTACGCGTCCCAGCTTCTAACTGGTGTAGTGTGCATGACCAGAAGGGACGTTCTGATTGTGCGCACTGAACCGAAAACTATCAGTGGCAGCAGAGGTGAGAGCGACCATGCTTCTGACGCTGCACATGCATTAGCATGTTAGCACTCTCCTGTGGGCGTACTAACATGCTAAGGAGGCCAACTAGCCAAGGAAACTAACGCCCTTGCGACTAGTATTGGCCTCATTAGCATATTATAAAAGATTTTCATAAATACTTATTCTAAAGATCTCTTTATCTATGCTAGTGTATGCACGGACGGTTAGGCAGGTATTAGCAAGTTCACAAGTTCATTTTTGTTGTCATTTTCCGAGACCCGTAACACTCTCATTTTTCAGGATCTGGGGCTGTGTGATGATTTTTTTTGTGCCCTAAGCTGACATTTTTACTTATACCATTTTGAGGTAAATAAGATGTTTTGATTGCCTCTTATTGCATTTTATTTCAATATTGCGGTGTCCAAGAAAACTTAATTCTGGTGTTTGATTTTATTTTTCTCATTATGCCATTTACTAATAATTTATTTTACATTTATATTTTCTTAGAACAGCATTTCTGAACTCAACAATACAAAATCTGTGTATTTTTTATTATTTTATTTTTAATGGGGCAAATTGGGGTTGATTTGAACTTTATTATTTTTTTAATAATTTTGAAATTTATATCTATATAGACACTTTCAGACATTTAATAAAATTCACTATCCTAGACACACACAGGAGGCAACCGTCCAGTGCCTAGGAGAGAAGGGCCATAAAACCAACAAAGAAATCATCATTAAACCTGCAGTGCAGACAAGTGGGTGCAATAGTCATGATGAACAAATCAGACTACATGAATGAAGCACACAGACAACTGATGGACACACACTACTATAAAAAATTGGAGTCTGACCCTACACAGGACTATTACAAAGAACTTAACAAGTTGGTCTCTTGTCTGCCTGACATATCCTCAACAGCTAATGAACTGCTACCGGTAAGTCCAAGAATAGGCACATTCTACATGCTTCCCAAAATTCACAAATCTGGAAACCCAGGAAGACCCATCATTTCATGTGTGTGCACCCTCACTGAACAAGTCTCTGGATGGGTAGAGGGTATTCTTAAACCCTTGGTAAGGGATAAAACCAGCTACATGCAGGACACTACTGACCTATTGAAAAAATGATCAGCAATAGCTCCTCTTCCAGAGGGAACCATCCTTGCCACCATGGATGTGGAATCCTTATACTCGAATATTCCACACCAGGATGGATTGAATGCCTACAAAGTCTTCCTGGAAAATACAGAAACTGATGCTGATTCTGTGGTGAAACTTACAAAATTCATCCTCATCCATAATTACTTTATATTTGACAATAACATATCTACAGGAGACTGGGACTGCAATGGGAAAAAAAATGGCACCACAATATGCAAATCTTTTCATGGTCAAGCTTGAGAGTGACTTTTTAACCTCTTGTCCTATCAGGCCTCTGGCCTACTACCGTTACATTGACGATATTTTAATCATCCGGACAGAGTCTGAGGAGCAGCTAAAGACCTTCCATGAACACTTTAATCAGTTTCATCCCACCATCAACCTAACACTGAACAACTCCTGCACTGAAATCAACTTCCTGGACACCATCATTAAACTACGGAACAACTAAATAGAGACATCCCTGTACAGGAAGCCAATTGACCGTCCAACATACCTGAAATGGGACAGTTTTCATCTAAAACACATAAAAAACTCCATTGTATACAGCCAGGCAATCAGGTACAATCGGATATGTTCCAACAGTACAGATAGACAATCACCTTGAGGGCCTCAGAAAGACCTTTCTGAATCAAGGCTACCACCCAAGAACAATTGAAAACCAGATTACAAGAGCCACCAGAATATCAAGTAACCATCTTCTACATTATAAAACTAAAGAAGAAAACAACCATGTCCCTCTTGTAATCACCTACAATCCACATCTTGAGGTGTTAAGAGGAGCTACACGGAAACTACAACCATTACTGCAAAAAGATGCCTGGTTAAAATCCATTTTTCCAGACCCCCCACTTTTGTGTTTTAGACAGCCCCCAAATCTAAGAAGCATCATTGTCAGAAGCTCCCTGTCCTCTCCAAGAACAGGAACACTTCCCTGCAACCAGAAAAAATGTAAGACCTGTCCATTTATATTGACAACGGACAAGATAAAGATTCCCAGATAACATCAGGACTACAAGATCCCAGGTACCTTCAGCTGCACCACAACTAATGTGGTGTACTTAATTATATGTACCAAATGTCCAACTGGGGGTCTGTATGTAGGGGAGACAGGACAGCAGCTCAGGACAAGGATGAATTCTCACTGCCACACAATTTAGGAAAAAAGAATAGATCAGAAAGCCACGGACCCACTTGGGGGGGAGGGGCGACATGACCAAGGGGGAGGTAGGGAGTGATGGGGTTAATAGGGACAGTTGGGTGTATGCCTAATATGGCATTGGGGGATGGTCTTAGCCTGGGAGGAAGAGGAGGAGCAGGGAAAGGGTTAGACTGGGGGAGGAAAGAGTTACCTCCTCTTCTGCTTCCGGACGCCAAACGATCACCACCATGGCTGACCTCCAGGACCTGCAGCGTTTGATCCAGGCAGCGGTTGCAGCGCACGGGCCCCTGGCAGTGCAGTCCCACATCAGGGCTGCCGGGGTTAACCTGTCGGCGCTTGCCCCTCGTCCCCCCAGCAGCGGCGGGCGCCAGTCGCGGCCCCCCCGCAGGTATTCCCCGGGCGTGGGGGGGGCGAGAAGGAGATGTAAGAGCCCCTCCAGGGACCCTCCGCAGAGTGCGGCGCAGCGGCAGCATCTGGCTGCTGCTGAGGCCGGCGGGAGGAATCTTCGCTCCAGCCGCGGGGGTCGGGAGGTGGGAGTGGCCAGCACGGGGCCTACTTTCGGTCCCGGCCTCCGGGCTGGATTTACTGTGAGTGCAGCGGCTCCAGGTCGGGAGCACGCTCGGCGCAGGAGAGAGGCCAGCAGATCCCCCTGCAGTCGGCGGAGGGACCGCGCTAACCCTGGTGCGGCTGAGAGAAGGAGTGACGGCGGGAGCCCTGCGGCGACCGCCGGGTCACTCAGTACCGCTGTGCAGCCCCTGGATGTGGCAGTCTCCCGTGGGAGCGGGAGGACTCGGCGGACGGAGGCCTGCAATAGCCCAGGAGGGCCGGAGGCGACGACGGCTGAGACCCGGAGCCGGGCGTCTGTTCGTCCGCGCCCAGAGGCCCCTTGCAGTTGGCAGGGGGGCGGGCGCAAGAGATCGAGGCCCGGGGTGCCGGCGCGGGGGACAGGACGGTCTCCTGGGTTGTCACCCCGGGGCAAGAGATGGAGCGGGGATGACTCTGCCCACGCGGCGGCCCTGTCTGGCGGCCGTGGTGGGGGGGGTGCTGCGGCGGCGCCCCCCGGATGTCGGATGGAAGATGAGGCCAGCGGCGAGGAGGAGGAAGAGGCTTTCATTTCGGAGGAGTCGGATGGACGACAGACGGAGGACAGCGAGGCGGCGGTCTCGGGGGACGCCGAGCTGCGGTCGGGTGAGACGGCCGCGGAGGCGGCAGGGGCTGCGCTGGCGGGGGGCTTCGGGGGGGCGGCTGCGGCTACGGCAGCGCCCGCTGGTTTAGCTGTGTGGAGCCAATTGTTGGGGCTGTTGCAGGGGCTGGCGGCGGCTCCGGGGGCGGTGGGGGGGGGTTCAGGCGCCGGTGGCGGCATGGGTGGGTGCGTCCGGTTTAGGGGCCTCGTCGGTGACGGGGGGTGACGGAGCGGGTGCGAGTAAAGGGGGGGGCGAAGGGGGGAGTGAGAGGGGGGGAGAAAATGAGAAGGAAAAGGAGAAGGAAAAGGAGAAGGAGGATGAGGTGGTGCGCTTAGATGATAGGGCTAAAAGCGAAGTTTATGTTTGTTTTGAAGGCCCGCTGGGGGCCCATTTAAAAAAGGAGGTGCGGGAAAAAATTTTGAAAGGGGAATATGTGGAGATATTTTCTCTGCTTCCCCTGGAGAAATTTAATCTGGATAGGGTTAAGCCGAGTGACTCCAAAAAGGAGAAGGACGAGGAGGAAAAGCGCCGTTATAGGCTTATTCCTCGGACTTTTGCCAACTGGCTACAGGCATTTGCGATTTTGGCAAGCGTGGTCGGGGAGAAGGAGACGGAGCATTGTTCGGCTTTGTTCGGTTACATGGATGCGATAGGGGAGGCTTATAGGGTTTATGGCGGGCTGGCGTGGCTGCGGTACGACGAGCAATTTAGGCAGCGGAAGGCATTGCGGCCAGATATGCGATGGGACCATAAGGATATTTCCTTGTGGATGCGACTGATGTCGGCACCGGCTCAGCCCTTTCGGGGGGGCGCCGGGGGTTCGGGGGCCAGGTCCCCGGCAAGTTTCAAAAAAGGTTTGTGTTGGCAGTACAATGAGGGGCAGTGCAGGTTTGGAGCGGCGTGCCGTTTTAAGCATGAATGCTCCAGATGTGGGGGGGGACATAGCTTGTCCAAATGTTTTAAAAAAGGAAAAGGAAAGGCTGGTGACGGGGCTGGTAAGAGGGACGACGCCGGTGAAGGTAGAAGTGATGGTTCCATTTTTAAATAGGTATCCGGACGGGGAGGCTGTGGCATTGTTATGTTCTGGTTTTTCCGATGGTTTTCATATCCCGTCGGTTGTTAAGGCGTTGGGCCCGCCGTATCGTAATTTGCGTTCCGCTCGGGATCATCCGGAAGTGGTGGATGAGAAGCTTGAAAAGGAGGTGGCTTTGGGCAGGATGGGCGGTCCTTATGTCGCCCCGCCATGCGGGAATTTGGTGGTTTCGCCGTTGGGGGTGGTGCCAAAGAAAGAGCGGAATAAATTTGGGCTGATTCATCATTTATCTTACCCGGAAGGGTTATTGGTGAATGATGGCATTGCACCGGAGTTGTCAGCGGTATATTATGTGTCGTTCGATAAGGCGTTGGACCTGGTTAGAGCGGCGGGGCGGGGTGCATTGATGGCAAAGGCGGATGTGGAAGCGGCGTTTCGGTTGTTACCGGTTCATCCAGATAGTCAGCATTTGTTGGGTTGCTGGTGGGATGGCAGTTATTATGTTGATCGTTGTTTGCCAATGGGCTGTTCCATTTCGTGTTCGTACTTTGAGGCATTTAGTTCGTTTGTTGAGTGGGTGGTTCGGGACGTGTCCGGGCTTACGTCCATCATTCATTATTTGGACGATTTCCTGTGTGTCGGGACGGCGGGTTCGATGGTTTGTGCGAGGTTTGCTATTTGCGTTGCAAAAAGTTGCGGCCAGCTTCGGGATTCCTTTGGCGCCGGATAAGACGGAAGGCCCGGCGCCGGTGATGTGTTTTTTGGGAATTGAGATTGACTCCATTGCTATGGAATGCAGGTTGCCGGCGGAGAAGGTCCGTGATTTGAGGACCGTAGTGACGGGGGTGAAAGCGGCGAAGAAGGTGCGGCTTAAGGCGGTGCAGTCCTTGCTTGGAAAATTGAATTTTGCTTGCAGAATTGTGCCCATGGGGAGAGTGTTTGCGAGGCGTTTGGCGACGGCGACGGCCGGGGTAAGGTCTCCGGCGCATTTTGTGCGGATCACAAAGGCGATCAGGGATGATTTGGAAGTATGGGATCAATTTTTGCAGCATTTTAACGGCCGGGCGCTGGTGATGGAGAGGGTGGCGTCTAACGGGGCGTTGCAGCTGTTTACGGATGCGGCGGGGTCGGCCGGGTTTGGGGCTGTCTTCAGAGGTCATTGGTGTGTCGGGCAGTGGCCACAGGCATGGCGGGAGAGCGGCTTGGTTAGGAATTTGGCTCTGTTAGAGCTATTTCCTATTGTAGTGGCAGTGGAGCTATGGGGGTCGCACTTTGCCGGAAGGAAAGTGTGTTTTCATTGTGATAACCAGGCGGTGGTGCACGCGATTAACAACTTGTCTGCTAAGTCGGAGCCGGTGGTGGTGTATTTGCGGCATTTAGTGTTGAGATGCCTGCAGTTGAATGTGCAGGTAGTGGCAAGGCACGTTCCGGGTGTTGACAACGAGGTGGCTGATGCTTTGTCTCGTTTTCAGTTCAGCAGGTTTCGGGCGCTGTTGCCGTGGGCGGACGAAGTTGGAGTGGAGTGTCCCGAGGATTTGTGGCATCTGGTGAGGCGGTGATCTCAGACTTGATTCGGAACTCGGTGACCGAGGTGACTTGGTGCCGGTATACTAAGGTGTGGGCTGAATGGGAGGAGTTGTTGTGTCTGATGTTTGGTGGGGGGAGCGTGGATTACTTGGTGGCTTTGTTGTCGTTGGTGAGTACGGATTTTTCAGTCGGGCGATCGGCATCGGCTGTGGCACATCGGGTGTCGGCAGTGGCGTTTTGGTTAAAAATGAGAGGGGAGCGTGATGTTTCACAGGATTTTCGGGTTCGTCAGGCTTTGCGGGGTTTTCGCCGCGGCGTACGGGAGAGGGACAAGAGGCGTCCTGTATCGTTCGGTTTGTTGAGACGGATGGTGGGTGGCCTGAGCGGCATTTGTGAGTCTGTATACGAGACGGTTTTGTTTACAACGGCTTTCGGTCTCGCTTTTTATGGGGCTTTCCGGATAGGCGAGCTGGTAAGCCCGTCTAGGGTGACGGGTGGTGGTTTGATGCTTGAGGACGTGCGAGTGAGCGGTGGTCAGGTGGAGTGCCGGATTCGCCGGTCAAAAATGGATCAGCTGGGCCGTGGTAGATTGGTGGTGTTACATGCGGTTCAAGGAGAGGAATTGTGCCCTGTGCGTTTAGTTGAGAGATTTCTGGCCGTGAGGGGAGGCTTACCTGGCCCGTTGTTGCGGCATTTCAATGGGTCGTTTTTGTCGAGGTTTCAGTTTGTGGCGGTGCTGCGGCTAAGTCTACGTAACGCGGGGGAGCGCCCGGAGGACTTCGGGTTGCATTCATTCCGAATTGGGGCAGCGACGGAGGCAGCTCGTTGGGGGCTTGGAGATGAGGTGGTGAAGCGTATTGGTAGATGGGAATCTTCTTGTTTTCGGCGGTATGTGAGACCGCAGTTGTTGTAGCATCATGGTACTTTGGTTACGTGCGGAAGGTTGCGAAAAGGGGTGTTTCTAGCTGTCTTGGTGGTTGTGATGTTATTGGTTTTGATATTTTCGTTCTCTTTTATTTGTTATAGGGAAGTGCCTGATCTGGATCTTGGGGCACTCTTTCGTATTTTGGGGTGCCCGTCGGGCTGAGGTCCACCCGAATGGTCGACAGCTGGGTTTGGATCGTGCGCAGGCGACTGTTCGATGGATTGGAGTTCGGGGCATGGAGTGGGGCAGGGTGGTCCCGGAATTTCGTTTCCATTGTAAAGTTGAGCGGCCCCCGGATGTGCTGGTATTGCATGTGGGGGGTAATGATCTTGGTGCCAGGGCGTCGCGGGATTTGATCCGAGATATAAAGATCGACTTACTGCAGTTGTGGAAGCGGTATCCTGGTTTGCTGGTCGTATGGTCCGACATAGTGACCAGGTTGGCATGGAGAGGGGCTCGGTCGGTGGAAAAGGTTAATAAGGCCAGGGCCCAGGTGAATAGGGTGGTGGCTAGGTTTGTGACCAGGAATGGTGGGATTGTGGTAAGGCACAGGGATTTGGAGCCGGCAGATTGGCGATTTCGGAGGGGTGATGGTGTGCACCTCAACGAGGTCGGTCTGGATTTATGGGCGTTGGGTCTGCAGGATGGTGTGGAGCGTGCTTTTGGTGTGTGGCGGGTCCAGGCCACGTAAGGTGTCACGTGGTCTGTCCTGTGGCGGGGGGGTAGGTCTGGTCCAGAGGTTTGGAAGTGATTGGTGGCTGGACCGGGAGTCATTGTCTTGGTATGGTGGCTCTCGGTTTCCGGGATGTGGCAGGCACGGGGTTCTGCCAAAGTGTGGGGGTCAATCCGTGGGTGATTGGCACCTCGTCTCTGGGTCGGTGTGTTGCGGCCGGGGACAGGGGGAGTAGTAGTTAGTGGACTGGGCCTACCCCGGGGGGTATTGTAAATGTTATTGTCTATTGTTACCTTTATGTGGTTGTTTTGGGTCGCCCGTTGGACGGCGTCCCTAAGGTGCTAGTTTGTAAACAATAGGCAATAAAAGGCTGCTGTGGCCATTTCAACCAAGTCGCATGCAGTCCGTGTGTTTATTCTTAGAGGATAAGGGGGTTTGGTTACACAGACATCACGACCGGAGAATCCTCCCTCAGCTGGTCATACCTGTGGCCAAACATTTTTGTAACCCAGACCACAGCATCATGGACATGAAATTGCTGGTATTGAAAGGAAACTTCAAGTCCCAGAGTGATAGAAGACTATGGGAGTACAAACGTATGATGACCTTTGACACATTCAGAGCAGGAATGAATGTGCCTCATGAATTCATGTCTTTTTACATCAATTATGAGATGTGCTCCTCACACCATCCGGGGGCATCACAGCCCTGGACAAAACTCTAATCAGAGGACAATAAAACTTTCACACTGAACTGCAGCAATATTTATTGCTACAAAAGTTTGTCTTCTTGCCATACTGATAGTTCTGCTTCACATAACTTGTTTTATTTACTGCCCCATTCTATGTCCTGTTGTTTATAAATATGTGACTCTTCAGATTTTATGTTATATTGAGCCTGAAGAAGAGACCTGAGCAGTCTCGAAAGCTTGCTATTATTACCATCTTTTCAGTTAGCCATTAAAAGGTATCAACCACTGAGGACTTCAGTTCTTTTAAACAATTTTTTTATCTCTACTGGCTAACACGGTACAAAGATATATTTTACCTGTATCAATTATTTTTTATAAATTTTTCACTGAACTTACTAGTGCTCTTAGGGGACTTGAAGCTGTGATCGTCTCATTACCCATGCTATACAGAGCAGTCTATGTCATATGATATAATACAATATATAATATACTGGGGCGGACATACTGTATAAATGGCACAACCTTCAAAGCTGCATAGGGAACAAAGAGTGAAGGGGGGGGGGCTTCCACCTCCAAAGCAGCAAAGACATTTTGTCATAGCAGAACTATTGGACTGCAAAGGACCCTTATACTGTTTTTATAGGGGTCCTTTTATTTCTGTGTCTGCCACTAACAACCTGGTATATAATAATTAAATCCTTGGTGTATATAGCTGGATACTTTTTATATTTAATTGACTCACATTCACATTTGATTTTTTTTATTTATGTTTTCTATATATTAGTATTTTATATCACAATTATACAGTTTATTAATTTGTATTATTACTAGTGAGAGTTGAGTGTGCTTGGCACTGCTCAGTACTAGATCGAGAATTGGGGTACTCGAGATGCTTGATACTCAATCGAGTATCCTGGTACTTGGCAGCTAAGCTCGAGTCTCCGCCCGCATGATTTGCTGCTTTTTTTCAGCCACTAAACAAGTGGGGATTGCCTGCTGTAATGCCTGGTATCCTCACCTGTCCGGGTGTCCTGTGGCGCCACTCCCATCTCCAACCTATGCTGCTGTCTCCTGGAGCATATGGGCACCTTGCAGGCTTCCCGCATCTGCCCATAGTGTGCACCTGTGGCTAAGCTCCTTTTCTTAAAGGGCCAATATCCTCCAAACCCTGAAGTGAGTACCAGGTCAGCAAAGAGGTTGCAGGTACTTAAGGCACCTCTCCTACTATACAAGCTGCTTCAAGTATCCACACCCATCGCTGCTGCCAACATCCATACATCCCAGATGGATACTCTCCTTTGCCTACTGCTGCAGCTGTTTCCACCAGAGAAACCGTGGTGCCGTGTCTGTGGCGCCAGCTGCCAGGTTACTGCAGATCCACTGAGTCTGCCGTCTGCTGGCTGCTTACTAGCGTGTGCACTTGCTGCCACCTTCGGAGGCAGTAGTGAAGACTCAGAGGCTCTCCCACAGGCAAGTGAATGGTACTTTTGGTCCAGTGGACCCACTAAAACTATGCTTGCCCAGCGAGCATACCACCTGCGAAGCATATAAATGCATTACTGTGATGGGCCAGATTGTGTCATCGGATGTATATAAGATCCAGGGACATCATACTCAGTCAGGGCCAGACTGGGACTAAAATTCAGCCCTGGCATTTGGTGGTACACAGGCCTACTCGTTGCGTGCTAAATGTGTAATATCTTTGTGCACTTGTAGGCTGCAAGAAGTGAGGTGAGTGTAACACGACCATATAACATGTAGTCACAGCTGTGTTCAGAATTAAAGCTCCGTCCTATTTATTGCTCTTAGTTGCGAGATAGCTGCTGCTAAATAACCCAAAGGGCAAGACAGCTCTAGCGACAAAAGTTATAACTAATATACCCTAGCACTCCCTGTGTTATACCACACAGGGAAGAGGGAAAACTGGCAATAACCCCTGTTAGCGGCACAGGGGATATGCAAATTAACAAAGTCGCTGTATCCTCTGTTGGTACTAACAGAGGCTATGCAGTAGGGGATTGAAGAAACGTAGGTGAAAGAACACTGTGCTATATGTGTTCCCACACAGGTGAACCACTGGAAAGAGGAGTAACCCTCCCACTATCCGGGTAGCGGTGTGTGGGGTACCTGCCTAGCAGTCTGATGTATCTGCTTAGTAACCCTCTCGCCGAAGCCAGACTGCAGTCTTGCACAGCACCTGCCTAAGCTGCCTGAACAAGTTGTGGAGTAACCCTCTCACAGGACTCAGGCAGCAGTGAGCACAGCACCTACCTAAGCGACCTGCACTAGTTGCAGAGTAACCCTCTTGCAGGACTACAGGTCACGGAATAGTGGGTTCTAATTGCAGATGTGCACGGGGAGCCAAAATGGTGAGCGTCTGTGACACCCCAGGACTAGTCAGGGCATCACAGAGGACTGTACGCTCTTTATCTCTAGTGCAGGACTCAACCCCTCTTGGTTCTGGGTTCCCAAACTACAGCACTGCCTCTATCAGCATCCAAAAATCCCAATCACACATCGCACCACACCCTGTCAGGCACACCAGTGGGCTGCTAAGCTGGAATAGGGCCGCCCACCTAGGGGTCAGGCAGGGAGTTGGGAGGTGACAAGTCAGTTCTATGGTAGCCCTCGAGCAATGAGGAGCTAGGAGGGTGCGTGTTGTCGTGGGCAGGGAGGACGCCGTCGCTGCTGCACTCTCGCTCGGGTCCGACGCTGCTGCGGCTGCTGCTGCTGCTCGGTGGCTCGAGTAGTGGGCCGGATCCGGGGACTCGAGCGGCGCTCCTCGCCCGTGAGTGAAAGGGGTGGTTGGTTTGGGGGATTTAGTCCGTGACGCCACCCATGGGTCGTGGTGAAGATGGGCACAACCGCTGCTTGTGACGGGGATCCCAGGAGCGATGGTAGGGAGCAGCTGGGATGTTGTTTTCCCCCTCCGTGGGTAGGGGTCGGTGGTCCCGGGGCCCAGTGATGTTGTGACGGGGAGGCAGGGTTGGTGAGGTGTAGGGTTGCAGGGACAGCGCGGTGCGGTGCCGGATGGCATGGGTGTACTCACTCAGCAAGACAGGTACAAAGTTCTCGGTAAACCAAACGGCTGGATGGACGGGTCCCGCAGCCAGCTGCAGTGTCTCTCCCCAGACAGGTGATGGCAGCTGTCTTTCCCTGCACCTTAATGTTCTTTTTCTGACTACTATGGATTCCCAACGGTAGTCCGCTCCCCGGTGTATGGGTACCGGAGGAGCCCGTTTGCCCGCAGATGCTGGCCCTTGGGTCTATAGCCTTAGGCGGTAGCTGCATACCCTCACGGTGTGGGCTGTTGCCTTCAATCGGGACTTTTGCTGCTGTGAAACCCCTGGGGTTCCAGTCACATTCGGATCTGACTATTGTCGGCGGCTCCAAGCCTGGTCGGGGTCCGATGGCCCTGCCTGTGTGTGCTGGCTTCACTTCGCTCCCCGGTCGGTACCGGCGGGCCGTCGCCCATCCCCGGTCCTACGGTTCTGCGTTGCTCCACCACTCCTGCAGACGGCCACCACCGTCTGCCACCCTTGCTGTTAGTGCCTGGGCTACAAACCCAGACACCCAAGTGCTTACTCCTCTCACTTCACACTCCTACACTCTTCTGTCACTTTTCCCGCCTCCAGGCCTGTGAACTCCTCGGTGGGTGGAGCCAACCGCTTGACTCCGCCCCAGGCCCTAGGCCAGGGCGCCACATTCCCCCTTGGTGAAATTCAGACCGTCCACGGGCTGCCCATCCATCACCGGTTTTATTTTTCTTTTAAAACTGTAAAAAGATATAAATAACATGTAAACATTTCAAACATACGCATTTCTTATAAGGACACTTAAACGTTGCACACATAAACATTTTTAATAATGACGGACGGACGGATGTCTTCCGCTCTCCCACTCAAGCAACCTAGCCCTGATGCTGCCCCTAAGAAGTGGGCAGCACCCCTTGACCCCAGTCCAGGTTCAGGCTCCCCGAGGGGGAACGGGTACGGTTTCTCGCACCCGGCTGTCATTTCAGGGGACCCCACATCCTTGGGGGACCCCTGACCCCCAGAGGATGGCCACCGGTCCTGGTGGTGGCCGGGCCCCAGCCTGCTCTGCTGCGGGCCCTTCCTCCAATCTGCCTCTCCGGAAGCAGCTCCACGGAAAATCAACCCTCAACTTATTTACATGCCCACCAGTTCGTGGGTGGCCTGCCAGTTCTCGGCCATGTCCATGAGTAGTCTCTCATGCAGGTTGTAAACACATAGGGTCCCTCCGGGGACAACTTGCCGGCAACGGCCGGAATAATCATGTAGACAATAAGGTAACTGTCACGGTTCATTAGAGTCATTCAATCAAACTGCTGAGGGTCCCAATGGGGGACAACTGCTTGCAACGGAGGACCGCTGCCACTGCTGCTCACTTTCGTGCTCCTCACCCGGTTCCAGGTGCAGAAGCACGGGATCCAGCCATTCCAGCGCACGGCAGGCACGACGAGGAAGAGCTGCCCGGTATCCATTGTTTCCGCTCCGAGGGATGTAAGTGGCCTCCATGTCATACAGGCCAAAGACTCTCTCCTCCTCCGAGACAGGCTCCGTGTCAGCCCCCGAGCCGCTGTCATCTGACTCCAGGGAACCACTGGCGGGACTTGGCAGGCCGGTAACGGTTTCCAGCTGAGCCCAGACTCGTGGCTCCTCAGTGGCAAGTGACCCGTCATTGGCCGGTGTATGGAGGTCCGCCATCGGTTCTTTTACGTTACCCGCTCCAGCGGTTGATTGGCTGGCTTCCTCTCGGGCCTCTGGGCCCAGGCAGGGCAACGCGGACTCTGCCACCTCCATTGGGGACGGTGATCTGGGTGGTGTTGTATGGGCGGTTAGCACAGGCGATGGGTCGGGCCCTGCTGGGGCCAGGGGTAGACCGAATCCTTCAGCCACAGCGGCCAGTCCTCTGGGGACACAAGGGTGTGGGTCTCTCACCAGCTCCTCTAGCATGGTCTCTATTTCATGCGCCCGCATGACCGCAGCCAGCTCCTCCATCTCAGCGGTCCAGATATCTAGCAGGTTCCGTACTTGGGCCCGGTTACGGCAGCACAGCAGCATCACTTGGGTGTTCAGCCAAGCCGCTGTCCCGGGGGCAGGCTCCGGAGATTCAGGCCTCTAAGATGGTGCGGACATGTTGCAAGCTGCTTCCAGGAACTGATTAGCTTTGCAGAGTCCTGGCGTCCCCGCTTCCATAGCCTCAGCTACATCAGGCAGACACACTCTTGCGCCCCCTTGGTACTCTTCAGCACTTCCGTTTGTTGGGGGCGGGGCTTCACTTTCGCGCCTTCCCTGCTCGGAGAAGATGCTCGAGCGGGAGATTTTTGCGCCAAGATGGCGGCGCTTCAAACTTTTCGGCCGGACACCGCCGGCAGAGATCACAAGGCACACTTCTACTGCTAAGTAGATGCGTTCAACCCTGTTCATGATGCCAAGTTATCGCGGGCAGGGAGGACGCCGTCACTGCTGCGCTCTCGCTAACGCTTGGGTCCGGCGCTGCTGCAGCTGCTGCTGCTGCTGCTCGGTGGCTCGAGCAGTGGGCTGGATCCGGGGACTCGAGCGGCGCTCCTCGCCCGTGAGTGAAAGGGGTGGTTGGTTTGGGGGATTTAGTCCGTGACGCCACCCACAGGTCGTGGTGAAAAAGGGAACCACCGCTGCTGGTGACGGGGATCCCGGGAGCGATGGTAGGGAGCAGCTGGGATGTTGTTTTCCCCCTCCGTGGTTAGGGGTCGGTGGTCCCGGGGCCCGGTGATGTTGTGACGGGGAGGCAGGGTTGGTGAGGTGCAGGGTTGCAGGGATAGCGCGGCGTGGTGCCAGATGGCACGGGTGTACTCACTCAGCAAGAAAGGTACAAAGTCCTCGGTAAACCAAACGGCTGGATGGACGGGTCTCGCAGCCAGCTGCAGTGTCTCTCCCCGGACAGGTGATGGCGGCTGTCTTTCCCTGCACCTTAATGTTCTTTTTCTGACTACTATGGATACCCAACGGTAGTCCGCTCCCCGGTGTATGGGTACCGGAGGAGCCCGTTTGCCCGCAGACGCTGGCCCTTGGTTCTCTAGCCTTAGGCGGTAGCTGTATACCCTCACGGTGTGGGCTGTTGCCTTCAATCGGGACTTTTGCTGCTGTGAAACCCCTGGGGTTCCAGTCACATTCGGATCTGACTATTGTCGGCGGCTCCAAGCCTGGTCGGGGTCCGATGGCCCTGCCTGTGTGTGCTGGCTTCACTTCGCTCCCCGGTCGGTACCGGCGGGCCGTCGCCCGTCCCCGGTCCTACGGTTCCGCGTTGCTCCACCACTCCTGCAGATGGCCACCACCTTCTGCCAACCTTGCTGTTAGTGCCTGGGCCACAAACCCAGACACCCAAGTGCTTACTCCTCTCACTTCACACTCCTACACTCTTCTGTCACTTTTCCCGCCTCCAGGCCTGTGAACTCCTCGGTGGGTGGAGCCAACCGCTTGACTCCGCCCCACCTGGTGTGGACATCAGACACTGGAGGGAGGCAACAAGGGTTTTTGTTTGGCTGATGTCCCTGTCTGATGGGGGTGGTATGTTAACTGTGACGACCTGGCTAGGCCAGGGCGCCACACGTGTGGCTCCTGGGGAGGAGAAGATTGGGTTGCAGATGGTGGTCTGGACCCGGAGGAGTCGGAGACCCAGTCGCGCGATATTTGGACTGAGTACCTGGACTTAGTCTTAGAGGACGGTCGGTAGCTCAAGTACAATAGCGGGTCTGCGACCGAAAGTACGTAGGGGTACTGGACCCTAGGTCAGGGAGAGGCTTCAACCAACTCGACAATTAACCTGCAGAGGATAGGGCCTTTATGGACTGTCCCCACGAAGCTCAGAGATCGGGGGCACTAGCACAACGAGGGGGATGGGGCTTTTCAACCAAAGCAGCCCACTGAAATCCCAGGAGTGAGCTCCTGAGAGCACAGCTCCTTCACACCAAAAAGTGGGTAGCGGGGCAGCTTCTAGCTTACGGGCCACTTGGACACTACTAAATTTGTGCACGGAGACAGGCTCCAGACCATCAGGCAGTACTGCAGGGGACAGAGACCCGGCCAAGCTCCCCCAAGAGGGCAGCGGCAACAAGAGCCTTGGTTTACCACGTTGTCAGCGTCTGCCTTCCTTCTGAGTGAGTACCTGATCACCCCCTGCTCCCAGCAAGCCTGCGCTCCCCTGCAATATCCCCCATCATCCAGAGTCTCGGGGCTTTCCCTACCCGTGGAGGGTAACGTCATCTGGCTGCCCCCGTTTCATCACCCCGGGTACTGCCACTGGCAGTGGTGGTACTCCCCGTTACCGCACACCACGGGTGTCATCACAAACTATCTAATCCCCTGTAAATAACCCCTCATCACATTTTAGAGTGACCCTGAGCCCCCGGATCCAGAGACTCTCGAGCCACGAGTAGCGACACCCAGATCCAAGCGGTCCAACTGCTGCTGGGGCGGTACACTTCCACACACATCCACCAGCAAACAAAGGATGATCAGAGTATGCAGCCATGCTTGCAGCTGCACTATTTACAGGCTAAGCCACGCCCCCAGGCCTCACCGATGATGTCCCCCATCGGCCAATCATATGGTGCCATATCATCAGGTCTGCTGATGCTAGACCACCAATCACAACCCGCCACGTCACGGACATGCTCAGTGCCGCGAATTTTGGACTTGAACTCTGGAGACCTTGTTTTCTACAACTTAGCATGCAACACAGCATTCACTATGCTGTCAGGAACAAAGTCTCCACTAAGATCCTGGATATCACCTGTCCAGGCTGGGCGCCGGGTCTAACAGTGAAGTTAAGCAGCAGTTCCTGAGGTCAAAGCTGAATAGGAGACCATTGGAACCAAAGCTGCCCTGTACTCAGCGTCAGAAACAACTTGATGCTTAACATTATCCCCCCTGCTAACACCCCCCTCAACTCTGTGCTCATAGGTCTCCATGAGCTGGGGAGCATGAACACACACAGCAGGTTTCCAGGTTCAGGCCCAAGGAAGAACCCCTTTCCTGGCTGGGGCAAGATCAGCACATGCATGAGCACTAGCTGCCACTTGATCCCTAGGCATAGAGGACGGAGCGGACAGCTGGGTGACTCGGGGTAAAACTGATAGTGGAGGCCGGCTCTGGGGCGAAACAAAAATCTTAGCAGGCCACAGCGCTGCCAATTTCTAGCAGAACCCTCTAGCAGCCTTCACACACAGATGAGTCATGGTTGTAACAGTAGCCACTGTGCAACGAACTGGAGATTGAGACATGGAATGAGACTCGCAGAACTCGCTCCACCACACAATCTCTCCAGATGACCACTCAATGTGTGGGGAATGTTGCCATAACCAAGGCATGCCCAGCAGAATATCCACTGCACTCTTAGGGAGAACCAGAAAGAAATGGTTTCCTTATGCTCAGATGGCAAAGCCAGGGTAACTGGAATAGTCCGGTGGAGAATTAAAACTTAGGAAGATAGGACCCATCCACCACATGGACTTGCACAGGTCTTGACATTCGCACCAGTGGAATGGCATGCTGCTGAGCAAAAAAGGAGGAAATAACATTCTTCTCAGCCCCAGTGTCAATCTGAGCCCTAGTAGACCAGGTAGACCCTTTAAGGGACACAGATACCGGAAACGTCACCCTGGGAGATGACGCCTGATCCAAACTGCCACCTGCTATGGTCACCGATCTCGGTCACATAGCCTGTCGCTCTGGGCAATGGTTAACATAATGGCCAGGCTGCCCACAAACAAAACAGGTAGGACTTTTGCGACTCGGTGACCCCCCAACCGGAACCTTGGAAATGTCCATAGGGACGGGCACATCTTCCAAGTGTGATGAAATGGGATCAACTACAGGTTCGGCAGAAAAACCTCCTGATCTGCTGCGCATCAACTCCAGTTGACGTTCAGAGTTGTGAAGGTCAATCCTGGTCACCAGGGTAATCAGGCCCTCAAGGGTTGTAGGTACTTCACGAGATGCCAGGGCATATTTTACATGGGAAGTTAACCTTTTCCAAAAAAGAGGAATTAGAGTCCTGTCTGGCTACCTAAGTTCAGTGGCAAGTGTCCTGAACCGTACAGCATACTGACTGGAAGAGGTACTCCCCTGCTCCAATACCAGTAGCTGCAAGGCAGTGTCATGTGTGACCTGAGGTCCCAGGAACACTTGTTTTATAGACTCTAAAAACTCAGATGAGTCCTGAATAATTGAGTCACCCCTTTCCCATAGTGGGATAGCCCTATTCTAGAGCCCCACCAGTGAGTAAGGATATGATAAACCCCACTTCTGCCCTCTAAGAGGAAAACTGTGCATCCAACAATTCCAGATGAATTGCACATTGATTTAGAAATCCTCTGCAAGTCTTCCTGTCACCAGAAAATTTCTTTGGCAAGGCAAAACGAGGAAGAGATATTTTAGCAGCAGAAGCTGCAGCCACAGCAGCAGTATTAACTAACCCTGCTGCTTGAGAAGCAGCCTGAGCCGCTAAAGCGGCAATATTCACCACAAGGGTAGCCTGCTCAATAGTCTGTAGACGGGACTCTAGCTGCTGAATATAACACTGCTGCTGTTGAATGTCTGCCATATTTAGCAAGACCCTGGTACTCTGATACTGTTATGGGGCTGACGGTTTTGCAGATAAAATTAATAACTGGATTTGCAAACGTAGCCTAGCCCAGGTCCACGGTGCAGCGAGATAGCTGCTGCTAAATAACCCAAAGGGCAAGACAGATCTAGCGACAAAAGTTATAACTATTATGCCCTAGCACTCCCTGTGTTATACCACACAGGGAAGAGGGAAAACTGGCAATAACCCCTGTTAGTGGCACAGGGGATATGCAAATTAACAGAGTTGCTGTAACCTCAGTTGGTACTCACAGAGGGTATGCAGTAGGGGAATGAAGAAACATAGGTGAAAGCACACCGTGCTATATCTGTTTCCACACAGGTGAACCACTGGAAAGTGGAGTAACCCTCTCACTATCCAGGTAGCGGTGCGTGTGGTACCTGTCTAGCAGTCTGCTCTAGTTGCGGAGTAACCCTCTCGCTGAAGCCAGACTGCAGTCTTGCAGAGCACCTGCTTAAGCTGCCTGAACTAGTTGTGGAGTAACCCTTTCACAGGAATCAGGCAGCAGTGAGCACAGCACCTACCTAAGCGACCTGCACTAGTTGCAGAGTAACCCTCTCGCAGGACTACAGGTCATGGTATAGCAGGAGCTAATAGCAGATGTGCACATGGAGCCAAGATTGTCGGCATCCACACTCCTATACCAGCAAACAAAGGATGATCAGAGCACGCTGCCATGCTTGCAGCTGCACTATTTAAAGGCTAAGCCACGCCCCCCCCCACCGCATCACCGATGATGTCACCTGCTGGCCAATCAGATGGTGCCACATCATCAGGTCTGCTGATGCTAGACCACCAATCATCACCCGCCACGTCATGGACATGCTCAGTGCAGCGAATTTCTGACTAACTCTGGAGATCTTGTTTTCTCCAACTGAGCATGCTCCACAGCATTCACTATTCACTAGCACAAAGTCTCCACTAAAATCCTGGATATCACCTGTCCAGTTGGGCACTGAGTCTGACAGTGAAGCTAAGCAGCAGTTCCTGTGGCCAAAACTGAATGGGAGATGATTGGATCCAAAGCTGCCCTGAACTCAGCTTCAGAAACAACCTGATGCCTCACACCTGTTGAAGTGAATGAATTCAAGTCCAAAATAATAAGAATTGTGGT
Source organism: Anomaloglossus baeobatrachus (assembly GCF_048569485.1). Lineage (NCBI taxonomy): Eukaryota > Metazoa > Chordata > Amphibia > Anura > Aromobatidae > Anomaloglossus > Anomaloglossus baeobatrachus. Next base: position 383,520,367 of record NC_134358.1, read on the forward strand.
CTTTGTTTTCCTATGTATTTCAGAATTTATTCTCCTCTCAGTAGCAAAGCTCTGAGAGGCAGCATAGAAAGCGGAGGAGGTTTTTTTTTCTTTAATCATTTTACTTCTTCAGAACAAAAATAATTGTGGCGCCCTGGACAAGCCAGGACGTCACAAGTACAGCAACAACACACCCCACACCCCGGTTAGGAACACCAGAGTCACACACAAATCCTTGTTGCCTCCCTCCAGAGGCTGATGTCCACACCAGGTGGGGTGGAGCCAGGCGGTTGGCTCCACCCACCAAGGAGTTCACAGTCCTGGAGGCGGGAAAAGGGTTCAGTCAGAACATGAAGGGAAAGTAAAGTGGAAGGAGGAAAGTGGTAGTGTAGAAGCACACTGACCGTGTCCGGGTAAGTGGCCCGGGCACCTACAACAAGGTTGGCAGACGGTGGTGACCGTCTGCAGGCGAGGCCGATTTACGCACAACCGTAAGGACCGGGGTCGGGCGGTTGCCCGCCAGTACCGGACCAGGGAGCGAAGAGAAGCCAGCACTATTCGGCAGGGCCTACGAACCCCGACCAGGCTTGGAGTCGCCATTAAACCGGTCAAATCCGTTAGCGACGGGAACCTCCGGGGTTTCCCAGCAGCAAAGACCCGACCAAAGGCAACCGCTCAACCGTGAAGGGAACTACAGCTACCGCCACAGTTAGAGTTCCCAGGGCCAGCGCCTGCGGGCAAAAGGGGCTCCTCTAGCAACTACACCGCTGGGGAGCGGGTCACGGGTGGGAAGCCATCGGGGGCCAAAAACACATCAAAGGTGCAGGGAGAGACATTCACCGCCAACCTACCGAGAGTGACCACCGCAGCCGTCTGTGGGACCCGTCCATCCAGCCGTTTGTTTCACCAGAGACTCCGTGTACGTTACTGGCTGAGTGAGTACCACCGTGCCGCCTGGCACTGCGCTGCTGCCCCCGCGACCCTGCATCTCCCCAACTCCTGCCATCCACCCTCCAGTCGCTATCACCGGGCCCCGGGACCACCAAACCCCCCTACCCACGGAGGGGAGAGAAACACCTCAGCTGCTCCCTGTCACCGCTCCCGGGATCTCCATCCAGAGCAGCAGTGGTGTCCCATTATCACCACAAACCGTGGGTGGCGTCACGGACTACATCCCCAAAACCCAAACCATCCCTTTCACTCACGGGCGTGGAGCGCCGCTCGAGTCCCCGGATCCGGCCCACCGCTCGAGCCACTGAGCAGCAGCAGCAGCAGCGCCTGATCCGAGCGTGGTGAGCGCAGCGTCCCCTCCTCCGCCCGCGACAACTTGGCGTCACGAACAGGATCTTACCGTTGTACCGCCTGGTAGAAGTGCGCCTTGTGTCCCGCCGGAGGTGTCCGGACGAAAATTTTCGGCAGCCGCCAACTTGGGCGTGAAAAGTCCCCCGCTCAAGCGTCTTCCCGAGCAGTTGGAGGCGCGAAAGCTGAAGCTCCGCCCCTGAAGAGGAGGTGCCGGAAAGAAACCAAGGGGGGACAGAAACACGATGTCTGCGCCCAACGGAGCCGCTGGTGGAGCGGTGGACGTAGCCGCAGACGTGCCGGTAGATGGAAATGGGCCTGGCCGTGCTCTGGCCGCAGGAGCGGGAGGGGCTGCGGCCCCCGCCCTTGCTCAGGTGATGCCATTCTCCTTGCCCTATGTGCCCAGAGCTACCTGGCTGCCGCAGTACGATGGGAAACCTGATACCTTGCAGGTCTTCCGGAAGAAGCTTAAGGCTACTTTACACACTGCGATATCGGTCCCGATATCGCTAGTGTGGGTACCCGCCCCCATCTGTTGCGCGACACGGGCATATCGCTGCCCGTGCCGCACAACATCGCCCAGAGCCGTCACACATACTTACCTGTCCGGCGACGTCGCTGTGACCGGCGAACCGCCTCCTTTCTAAGGGGGCGGTCCGTGCGGCGTCACAGCGACGTCACTGAAACGTCACTGAACCGCCGCCCAATCGCAGCGGAGGGGCGGAGATGAGCGGGACGTAACATCCCGCCCACCTCCTTCCTTCCGCATAGCGGCCGGGAGGCAGGTAGGGAGAGCTTCCTCGCTCCTGCGGCGTCACACGCAGCGATGTGTGATGCCGCAGGAACGACGAACAACCTCGTTACTGCTGAAGTAACGATAATTGGGAATGGACCCCCGTGTCGCCGATTAGCGATTTTGCACTGTTTTGCAACGATGCAAAATCGCTAATCGATGTCACACGCAACGGCATCGCTAATGCGGCCGGATGTGCGTCACGAATTCCGTGACCCCAACGACTCCGCATTAGCGATGTCGTAGCTTGTAAAGCCCGCTTTAGCCCGCTCTTAGAACTGTACCCCCTGACTGATAAGCAGCGTGCAGCGGTGGTGCTGGGGCAGCTAACCGGCGCGGCTGAGCAGGAGATGGAGACCTGGGCCGAGGGGGACCGGTCCTCCGTGGCCACTATCTTCGAAAACCTACAGATTGCCTTCGAGATTCGCACCAGGGCTGAGCTGCGAATGCAGTTTTACCAATGCCGACAGCGACCTACCAACAGTATCAGAGACTATGCCCTGTGTCTGCAAACTTCTCTTCGGACGCTGAAGCGGGTGGATACCATCAATGATGCTGACAGTAACAAAATGCTGGTAGAGCAGTTCGTGCAGGGGATGAGATCCCCGGAGGACCGCAAACAGCTTCGGCTGTGGGCCTTAGAGCACCCGGATGTGGACTTTGCCGTGTTGAAAGAATGGGCCATTAAAGCTCTGCAGCCCCTGGCGTCCAATGTCCCTGGAGCGGCCCCGTGGCCAGCTGAGACGGCTCCCATCATGGTAGCCCCTTCTCCCCCAGCTCCTGCAGCGCCTGCATCTTCTGGCGGAATGATGGAGGAACTGGCTGCCCAAGTCCGTCGCATGGATGGAGACCTCGCAAAAATCCTCGCCGCACTCCAGCCTCCAACGAGACCCAGGCCCCCAGGGGGGTTACAGCTCACCGACCGCCCAGATGACGTCCCCTGGATGCAGCGGAGGAGGGCTAATGATCCACGGTATGGACCTCCAATCTGTTACAGGTGCAGCAAGCCCGGCCACTACTTCCGACGGTGTCCGTTAAACGAGCAACCCCTGGGGCCAAGGGCCAATCCTCAGGAGTAAAACCCAGTGGCCCTCCCGACTGGCGGGACCGGTTCATCGGGGCCCGCCCCATCATCCCTCTGGCCGTGGACGGCGTCCCGCTGATGGCGCTCCTACACTGGATCTCAGGTAACCATGATGCCATATACACTGTATCAACGGTATTGGGGGGATGATGAACTTTCCCCTCCAGACAGCAGCATGACATTGATCGCCGCTGATGGCCTCCCCTTGACCCAAGTGGGGTACAAGCGAGTGGCTATGACTGTGGGGCGGACCGAGTTGCAGCACCAAGGAATGATCGTGATAATGATTGACCCAAGCGATCATGATCCAAAGGTAGTGCTAGGAACGAATGTAATGGAGCATTGTATGAGTGAGGTGCTGACCCTACTACAACAGCTGGCCGCCACTGCAGCAGGAGGCCGACAGAGGGCTGTGCAGCGTGAGATTCGGGCCTTGATGTATCGGCAGCAAGTAAACTCTGCGGGGGGAGAGATTGGGGGAGTGAGAGTGATAGATGTGGCCCCTTTAATTGTGCCTCCTAGAAGCGAAATGATGATTTGATGTAGGGCAGCGGTAGGTCTCCAGGGGCGTGATTACCCAGCCATGGTAGAGCCCATGTCCTCCGAACACTGGCCCACTGTAATGGCTGCCCGGGGAGTGATAGACGTTAAGAAGGGGAGAGTGCCCGTGAGGGTGTTAAACTGTGGGGAGGAGGAGGATAGGCTTCCCCGGTACGCTACCCTTGCCAAGCTGCTTACCCTGGACCCCCACGCCATCCAAGAGGCCACGTCCACGACCTCCCCGCCTTCAGCCAGTCACCACACGTCCCCTGAACGGTTAGATGAGTGGTGTCGAGAGTTACACGTGGGCACTGACGATACCCCCACACATCACAGAGACTGGGTATACCGGGTAGTGCAGGAGTATGAGCAAGTTTTCAGCAAACACCCGCTGGATTTTGAGCAGATTAGAGGGGTCCAACACTACATCCCCACCGGCAAACACCTCTCCATTAAGGAGAGGTATAGACCTATTCCGTCCCCGCACACTATCAATGCGCCAAAGACATGTTGAGGAACATGAAAGAGGCGGGGGTTATTCGGGATAGCTGCTGTCCCTGGGCGGCTCCGCTGGTGCTGGTCAAGAAAAAGGATGGCACCATGAGAATGTGTGTGGATTACCGGAAGATCAACCAGATAACGCATAAAGATGCCTATCCTCTGCCCCGTATTGAAGAATCTCTAGCCGCGCTGAGAACCGCTAACTACTTCTCTACCCTTGACCTAACCAGCGGGTACTGGCAGGTGGCCGTTGCCCCCGAAGACCGTGAGAAGACCACTTTCGCTACTCCCATGGGACTCTGTGAATTCAACAGCATGCCGTTCGGGCTGTGCAACGCCCCTGGAACCTTCCAACGGCTAATGGAATGCTGTCTGGGACATCTGAATTTTGAGACCATCTTGTTGTACCTGGACGATGTAATTGTGTACTCACAGACGTATGAAGCCCACCTGGAGCACCTAGCTGAGGTGTTCGCGTCCCTTGCCAAGTATGGCATGAAATTGAAACCCTCCAAATGTCACCTGTTGAAGCCCAGAGTGCAGTACCTCGGACATGTGGTGGGCGCGGAAGGCGTCGCCCCAGATCCAGAGAAGATCACTGTCATACAAGACTGTCCGAGACCGACCACGGTGAGGAAGGTGAGACAGTTCCTGGGACTGGTGGGCTACTACCGCCGCTTCATTAAGGGGTACACGAAAATGGCTGCCCTCATGCAAGACCTCCTGATGGGACAGACCAAGGGTGGTAAACCTCCGGGAACCCCGTTGGCATGGGGGGAAAAGCACGAAGAATCCTTCCGCCAGCTGAAGACGGCTTTGACCGGGGAAGAAATCCTAGCGTACCCCGACTACAGCCTCCCATTCATCCTCTACACCGATGCCAGCAATGTGGGCTTGGGGCGGTGTTTTATCCCAGGTCCAAGACGGAAGGGAGAAGGTAATCGCTTACGCTAGCCGAAAACTCCGACCTACGGAGAGGAACCCTGAGAACTACAGCTCTTTCAAGCTCGAGCTCTTAGCACTGGTGTGGGCTATCACCGAGCGGTTCCGCCATTACCTAGCAGCAGCCAAGTTCACCGTTTACACAGACAATAACCCATTAACCCATCTGGACACCGCTAATCTGGGTGCCTTGGAGCAGCGGTGGGTGGCCAGGCTAGCCAATTACGACTTCACCATCAAATACCGGGCCGGCCGTACGAATGCTAATGCCGATGCACTCTCCCGGATGCCCCACTGGTTGGAAGAGGGGCCGGATGAGGATGACCTCGAAGAGATTGAGTTACCTGCGTTTCACCGGCCGCTAGTTGAGAGGTTACGTGTTCCTCGACCATGTGAATCTCACTCCTAGCCGAAGCGGGTATACGTATGCTCTGACCATTGTGGACCACTATTCAAGATTCATGGTGGTTGTCCCAGTCAAGGACCTGACCGGCCGTACCGCTGCTAGAGCATTCCAGGCCTATTTCTGTCGGCCGCACGGATACCCAGAGAGGGTGCTTACCGACCGGGGCCCGGCCTTTGAAGTGGAGGTATTCCAAGAATTCTGCCAGCTGTAAGGTTGCAAGAAAATTCGGACCACGCCGTACCATGCCCAAACCAATGGCATGTGTGAAAGATGAACCACTTGGTCCTGGGCCTCCTCAAGACGTTACCGCTGGAAGAGCGGAATCTGTGGCCGGAGAAGCTACCTGACCTGGTTGATATGTACAACAACATCCCTTCCAGCTCCACGAAGTGCACACCGGCATACCTGATGAGGGCTCGGCCCGGTCGACTGCCAGTGGACGTAGAAATGGGCTTGGAGGCCCCAGAAGCACTCCCCTCGACTGCAGGATGGGACGCTCGGCAAAGAGCGCAGTACCAACAGATCCAGGACTATATGGAAAAGAACTTGTGTCGGAGTCGGAGGCAGCAGGAGCAGTTCTTCAACAAGAAGGTGCCTGCAGGTCCCTTTCAGCCGGGGGATGTAGTCTTGAAGCGAAAGCGAAGGATCCATAAACTGGACAATCAATGGGAGAAGACCCCGTACATAATACAGCCCACCGATTGGGAGGATGGGAAAGCCTACCAGATTAGCCGTGACCAGGGGAAGACTTTGGCCACGGTTTCCCGGGATCACCTGAAGAGGTGCCCACCGCCATTGAGGATGGCAACTGAAGCCCCGGCCACCGAACCGGCTGAGGAGAAGGAAAAAGGGGTAATCCACACCATGATGGGCGACTTCCCGGACGATTGGCCTACACAGAACGGCGCCGTGATCCTTCCAGTAATACTGTTCCCACAACCCGTGGAGGAAAAAGAGATGGAAGTGGCTGTTAATAACCCAGCACCCAGGGATGTGCCTGTACCCAGCTCCCCTTTGCCTCTGCCTGCCCCACACGATAGCCGGGGGGAAGAACCAGCTGTGTCCTCTGCCTCACTGCCCACCACCACCGACATTGGGGCACGTAGGTCCACACGCCCCAACCTAGGTCGACCCCCGCTTAGGTACAGGGAGACTACCATTTAGGGGTGTGATCAGTTGAATGTATAGATGTGTAACCAAATGATAGGAAAGTAATCAACCGAGTAATTAACCTGATTTGCAACCGTGAGTGAACCTGCCGTTGCCGGCAACTAGTCCCCGTTGGGACTTTCTGCGCCGTTGCGTAAGAAACTGCTTACGGACAAGCCCGAGAACTTGCAGGGCAACCACAAACTAGTGGCATGTAAATAAAAATGTGGGCTTATACCATTACCACCTCCGGAGAGGAAGATTGGAGAAAGGGCCCACAGTGGAGTAGGCTGGGGCCCGGCCACCACCTGGACCGGTGGCCATCCTCCGGGGGTCAGGGGTCCCCCATGGACGTGGGTCCCCTGAAAGGGCCGTACCCGCTCGGGCAATTTGGTTCTGGACTGGGGCAAGGGGTGCTGCCCACTTCTTAGGGGCAGCATCAGGGTCAGGTTGTTTGGGCAGGGGGAGAGCGGAAGCCGTTTGTTTAATAAAATTGACTACCGTTTAGTAACGTTTAAGAAAGTGCCTCCCGTAAGGGAAGTTTTATAAAAATGCTTGTATTTTACATATTTTTACTTCTTTCAGTTGTGAAAATAAAACCGGTGTTGGACGGGCAGCCCGCGGCGGTCTGCATTTAACCAAGGGGGAATGTGGCGCCCTGGACAAGCCAGGACGTCACAAGTACAGCAACAACACACCCCACACCCCGGTTAGGAACACCAGAGTCACACACAAATCCTTGTTGCCTCCCTCCAGGGGCTGATGTCCACACCAGGTGGGGTGGAGCCAGACGGTTGGCTCCACCCACCGAGGAGTTAACAGTCCTGGAGGCGGGAAAAGGGTTCAGTCAGAACAGGAAGGGAAAGTAAAGTGGAAGGAGGAAAGTGGTAGTGGAGGAGCACACTGACCGTGTCCGGGTACGTGGCCCGGGCACCTACAACAAGGTTGGCAGACGGTGGTGACCGTCTGCAGGCGAGGTTGATTGATGCACAACCGTAAGGACCGGGGTCGGGTGGTGGCCCGCCGGTACCGGACCGGGGAGCGAAGAGAAGCCAGCACCATTCGGCAGGGCCTACGGACCCCGACCAGGCTTGGAGTCGCCGTTAAACCGATCAAATCCGTTAGCGACGGGAACCTCCGGGGTTTCCCAGCAGCAAAGACCCGACCAAAGGCAACCACTCAACCGTGAAGGGAAATACAGCTACCGCCACAGCTAGAGTTCCCAGGGCCAGCGTCTGTGGGCAAAAGGGGCTCCTCTGGCAACTACACCGCTGGGGAGCGGGTCACGGGTGGGAAGCCATCGGGGGCCGAAAACACATCAAAGGTGCAGGGAGAGACAGTCACCGCCAACCTACTGGGAGTGACCACTGCAGCCGTCTGTGGGACCCGTCCATCCAGCCGTTTGTTTCACCAGAGACTCCGTGTACGTTACTGGCTGAGTGAGTACCACCATGCCGCCTGGCACTGCGCTGCCGCCCCCGCGACCCGGCACCTCCCCAACTCCTGCCATCCACCCTCCAGTCGCTATCATCGGGCCCCGGGACCACCAAACCCCCCTACCCACGGAGGGGAGAGAAACACCTCAGCTGCTCCCTGTCACCGCTCCCGGGATCCCCGTCCAGAGCAGCGGTGGTGTCCCATTATCACCACAAACCGTGGGTGGTGTCACGGACTACATCCCCAAAACCCAAACCATCCCTTTCACTCACGGGCGAGGAGCGCCGCTCGAGTCCCCGGATCTGGCCCACCGCTCAAGCCACCGAGCAGCAGCAGCACAGGACCCGAGCGTGGTGAGCGCAGCATCCCCTCCTCCGCCCGCGACATAATCACATTGGGTTAAAGGCACAAACAGAGCAAGTATATATACATACAAAAAAGGCGCACTACTAAAAATGAGGAAAACATGGAGTGCGTCTAAAATTCCGAATATAGCTTACCTGGGGAGCTGTCTGTGCAGCTCTGAGTGCGGGGGGTGGCTGGGTGAGTGTGAGCGGCAAGGTGCCGTTCAGTGCGTGCGGGCGATCAGGTGCCTGTTGGTGTGTGCGGCGGCTGTCTCTCTGTGCTTGTGGGCAGGTGGTCAGGTGGGTGGCTGTGCAGACTGCGATGGCTGTGCTGCGGGTGTCCCAGTCTGGCTGCGGTCCTGGCTTCAAATGATAGCGCCAGGAGTCAGCGCGTGTGCAGATGGAGCTCTTGGATGAGAACTCAAACTGTGCACGCGCCGCTCCAAGCACCATCATTTGAAGCCGGGACCACGATCAGACTGGGACACTCGCCGCACCAGCCTACTCCACCACTAACCCACCGGCGCCGCTGTCACCACTGACCTGCCACTGCCACCATTGACCCGCTGCTGCCGCTGACACGACTGACCCGTCACTACTGCCACCCCTGATCTGCTACCCCTGCAGCCACCCCTGAGCCGCCGCTGCTACCACTGACCTGCCGCCGCTGCCAGCACAGCCTCTGCCGCCTGTGACCCCGCTCCACCACCGATGCCACCCCCTCCAGTAAGTCAAGACTGGAGTATAAGACGGACCCATTTTTTTTAACTTTTTTTCTCTCTAAATCTGGGGTGCGTTTTATAATCCAGTGCGTCTTATAAAACGAAAAATACGGTATGTACAGTGCCTACAAGTAGTATTCAACCCCCTGCAGATTTAGCAGGTTTGATAAGATGCAAATAAGTTAGAGCCTGCAAACTTCAAACAAGAGCAGGATTTATTAACAGATGCATAAATCTTACAAACCAACAAGTTATGTTGCTCAGTTAAATTTTAATAAATTTTCAACATAAAAGTGTGGGTCAATTATTATTCAACTCCTAGGTTTAATATTTTGTGGAATAACCCTTGTTTGCAATTACAGCTAATAATCATCTTTTATAAGACCTGATCAGGCCGGCACAGGTCTCTGGAGTTATCTTGGCCCACTCCTCCATGCAGATCTTCTCCAAGTTATCTAGGTTCTTTGGGTGTCTCATGTGGACTTTAATCTTGAGCTCCTTCCACAAGTTTTCAATTGGGTTAAGGTCAGGAGACTGACTAGGCCACTGCAACACCTTGATTGTTTCCCTCTTGAACCAGGCCTTGGTTTTCTTGGCTGTGTGCTTTGGGTCGTTGTCTTGTTGGAAGATGAAATGACGACCCATCTTAAGATCCTTGATGGAGGAGCGCAGGTTCTTGGCCAAAATCTCCAGGTAGGACGTGCTATCCATCTTCCCATGGATGCGGACCAGATGGCCAGGCCCCTTGGCTGAGAAACAGCCCCACAGCATGATGCTGCCACCACCATGCTTGACTGTAGGGATGGTATTCTTGGGGTCGTATGCAGTGCCATCCAGTCTCCAAACGTCACGTGTGTGGTTGGCACCAAAGATCTTGATCTTGGTCTCATCAGACCAGAGAACCTTGAACCAGTCTGTCTCAGAGTCCTCCAAGTGATCATGAGCAAACTGTAGACGAGCCTTGACATGACGCTTTGAAAGTAAAGGTACCTTACGGGCTGACTGAAACCAATGTCCCCACTGCCATGAGATCTTCCCGGAGCTCCTTCCTTGTTGTCCTTGGGTTAGCCTTGACTCTTCGGACAAGCCTGGCCTCGGCACGGGTGGAAACTTTCAAAGGCTGTCCAGGCCGTGGAAGGCTAACAGTAGTTCCATAAGCCTTCCACTTCCGGATGATGCTCCCAACAGTGGAGACAGGTAGGCCCAACTCCTTGGAAAGGGTTTTATACCCCTTTCCAGCCTTGTGACCCTCCACGATCTTGTCTCTGATGGCCTTGGAATGCTCCTTTGTTTTTCCCATGTTGACCAAGTATGAGTGCTGTTCACAAGTTTGGGGAGGGTCTTAATTAGTCAGAAAAGGCTGGAAAAAGAGATAATTAATCTAAACATGTGAAGCTCATTGTTCTTTGTGCCTGAAATACTTCTTAATACTTTAGGGGAACCAAACAGAATTCTTGTGGTTTGAGGGGTTGAATAATAAATGACCCTCTGAATAAACTTTTCACAATTTAAAAAAAAAAAATAAAAAAAGAAATAACATTCTTTTTTGCTGCAGTGCATTTCACACTTCCAGGCTGATCTACAGTCCAAATGTCACAATGCCAAGTTAATTCCGAATGTGTAAACCAGCTAAATCTGCAGGGGGTTGAATACTACCGTACTTGTAGGCACTGTATATATAGATATTTGTTTCAATGAAAACCACAGATTTCACTGTATTCAAATGGTGTTTGGTTCTGAGATTAATTGGAGAGTAGATAACTTCCCTACAATATATATTTTAGTTTACAGCTATATAAAGAATATATTTTTTATGTGCAAATGTGCAATATGCATGAATATCGCAATAAGGCCATGTAACATTTTTTGACGCAAAAAAAATAAAAATTAAGTTTTTGATTTCATTTTTCATTTGTTTATGAACAACCATGTTCACATACAGTATAATAATGCAACAAGTATTCAAATAAAACACTTAAATTAGCTAAAAATCAAGACTTTAATAGGTCCGGTCAATAATGACCTGAACATTATAAGTGTATAGTGGACCTGAACTGAACAGGAGGGTTAAACAAAAACTACTACCATATTGGTTAGAAAAAAAACAAATGTATAGAGAGAATTCAATGAAAATATATAAAACCCATTGGATGAGTATTATGTTTTATTTAAGTAGTAGACAATAAGAAAATGATAAGTCTGTCGCTAAAAACTGTGATAGCAGGGGTATAAAAGTGAAAAAGGAGGTGTGATGTCAACTGTGAACTGTGTAGGAAAGTATGTAAAATGTGTATGATACGTAAAAAATTAAATTGCAATAATAAGTATAGCTCGATTGCAAAGAACATGAAGCAGTGCCAGGATACTACTATGTTGGGGATTGATCCTTGTTAGGGGCAATGAGTATTTATTTCCTAAATCAATAGTTCACTTACTGTAGAGATATATGTAGTTACTAACTAAATATTTGGACCAAAGCATATAAAATATGACTTTCTATATTGTAAGTTAATACAACTATGTATTAAATAAACATTAACACCATATAACATAGACATGTCGAATTAAAATAGGTATACATGATAAAACAATCCAGGTGAACCTGCAGGATAGTCAGGGAATCCCAAAGTATAAATCATTCATGGAAGATGTCTGTAATTTCAGTAAGACCAATAAGTTTAAGTGTATTCAATTTATATATTCAAAATTTATTTTTTCTCTATTGAGAGATTACGGCCTACTGAAAATAAATTGATGAACATGCTCAATTGGAGTGATCATCATTAGGATTTTTATAGTGATATAAAGCATTATGTCTTGACAGTCCATGTAATACGAGCCCATGCTAATGTTGTGCCTGGGGGAGTTTAACCTAGTATAAAGGGTTTGGGTGGTACGGAACACATATTTGTTTATTACAGAGGCATTCTATCAAATAAATGACATGGCTAAATTGGCATGTCATTCTGGATTTATTCAGGAGATATCATTAGAGGAAACAAAGGACTCTCTTTTATCTTGGATAGACTTACAACAGAGGCACCTGGGTACTGCACATTTGAAGGCCCAAGGCGGGTTCTTATTCAGATGAATTCTAGCACTAGGGTTCTTCATTTTCCTGGGGGCGATCATGTTCCTTTAGATAGAAGCCCTTCTGAAAGTGATGTTGGTACTTTTTAAGAGGAACTGGTTCAAAATTCAACGGAATATTCCAGTACATTTGTAAAATCAACTTAATTTTCCAATTTTTAGAGCTAAAGGTGATGATCTTATTAATTTCAAACTTTCCATCAGTCAGAGAGATGAGGTCTCTCTGTTCCAAATTTTGAGCATTGGAAGTGGCTTGTTTTAGCAGTTTCTTGGGGGTAATTCTGATGCGCCCATGGGGTCTGGGGGGTTACTCATCACTGGGCGGATGTAGGGAGTGGGATTTCACAGCGGGCAGGCCCGGTTCCGTGATCCCGGCGGTGTCAAGAAATGGGGGATGATGATAGGGATAGTAGTTATTCATGACACCACTTGTGGTGTGCAGCTAAAAAAGGAGCTGCCGCTGCAAGAGGTTTCCTCTTAGGGCGGATGGTAGTGCAGCTAGGTTGGTACAGCTCTCCACAGGCAGAGCTCAGGCTCAAAGAAAGGTTGGGAGTAGTAGTCCACTCTATTAAAGGAGCGCAGGGCGTGGAAACGATTGGACGACACAGAGGTTGCAGTTAACATTCTTTACTCATTGACATGTCACCACCTTTGGAATGCTGGACTCCGCTGTCATGAGCTCCAGCCAATCCCGGATAGTTCAGAGGTCAGAACCGGTGTTTCTTTCTGCGCTGTGTGAGTCCCTGCAGCTTGAAGCTACGCTGGGACCCAAGTCCTTGGATTGGCTCCGTTTCTGTCCTGTATGGCAGGCAGCCTGAGTCAATTACTTGGTGCCGCTCTTTTGTCACAACTCCTGGCTCTATATGCTGCTGTGCCCCAAGCACTTTGTGTGGGCCAGAAGACTTGAAATCCTCTGCCCGGTGGATTCTTCTGGCGGGACGTGCAGTGTCCACCAGTCTATGATGACGCACACTGTTCTGTGCGCTCGGTCCTGAGGGAGCTATGGCACAGCTCTCCCCTTAGCGATCGTGTTCTTCCCACGTCCCACTTGTTCCCTTGTTACTGACTGTCACTGACTCAATGTCTGTATGTGTGTGTGTCGCCTTACTCCCCTGTCTCTGGTTCAACCCCCCGGGTTGCTGAACTATTGGTCAGGAGGACCACTACATTAATGATGGCCACCCCCAGGTCCCTACCCTAACCCAGTCCCAGTGGGAGGGGAACTGACTGTGTGTTTTGGTGGATTGTGGTGTTTTACCATTAATGACCTCTTCCTTACCTTCGATGAATACCGTACCTCTGGTGAGGTGCAGTACCATGTAGCGACTGAAGCCTCAGGGGCGCCACAATTCATTTCCGTGAATCTCTCTAAAATTGCCTCCTACATCCTCTTGCTGTGCTGCCTCTCAGAGCTTCCCTTCTGCAAGCAGCCTTTGGCTTGGGAATTCATAAAGAAGAATAATCTCTGAAATGCATAAACGAATAACTATCATAAAACTTACCCACTTGGACTTGGATTTATCTCCACGGCAGTGCGGTACTTGAACCCTTTGTTTACCTGCACCTATCATGAATTCTGGTGATGGCACAACACTTGTGGACATTTTGTTGGCGGGGCAACCTAAGAAGACCTCCATCCTCTCTGTGCAGGAATCCACAGGTCAATATGTTTCGCTGGCTGTCTTGCATCCCAACCGTTATCATTTTGCCCTTATGCGGGAATCTTTTAGAGTCACTTCACTCTTTATGTGTTCCAATCTGGGCAGCACCCTATTATTCCAGCTACACACCCCTGTGTTCTACTCTATATCTCCACACTCTCCAGAATTGCTGACAGTACTCCACCCCCTCCCTGGCTGACTATTAACCCTTTTCTCACTGGATACAGGATGCCACAGCTAAAAGGGGGAACACAACAGGTAACGCCAGGCAATAAAATAACATAAAACTGTGTGCAACATTGCAAATACATTTGGTGTTTTTAGGGGGAATGTGACAGTCCAACCACCTCCTTACAAGTTCATGGGTATGACTACTTTTTCAAGGCACTGTACATATAATACTCTCTTATGTACACATCCTACAAACAATTGTACTTATTATAACTTGTGTTTAGGTATTGCATCTTATTTTGAATTAACTTTATTTGGTTAAAGTTTAAAAAAATATTTTGTTTCTTCTGTCCTCTGCTGAAATTGCTGTACATGATATTACTTAGAAATAGTGATGAGTGAGCATTAAAATGATCAGCTGCTCGTTACTTGAATCGAGCAGGTTGGACTGCTTGGGAGCTTGACTCGAGTAACATGTATAATAGGACTCAATGAGAAACTTGAGCATTTTTTCCAGCAGACCCTGTCAGGTGATCTGGGGGCCAGGAAAATCACTGTAATGTATGCGACGAGGATCTTAGCAAGGTCCCCATCCATGCGGCGAACTTGAGCAATGAGCTTTTCCATCGTTCCGCTTGGGGCTGCAGGCACTGGAGGTGCTGGTGGGGTAGGGGCCACCACGACAGGAGCAGTCTCAACCGGCCACGGGGCTGGCTCAGGAGTAGAGTTGAGCGCGGTTCGCTGTTTGAGGTTCTCCAGTTCTAGGCTCGAGTGATTTTGGGGCCTGTTCTAGATCGAACTAGAACTTGAGCTTTTTGCAAAAGCTCGATAGTTCTAGAAACGTTCGAGAACGGTTCTAGCAGCAAAAAGACAAGCTAATTACTAGCTGGCTTTCCGCTGTAATACTGTAAGTCACTCTGTGACTCACACTATTATGAAATTTCAGTGTATAGTGTGCGGGAACAGCGCATTCAGATCACTGCTGTTTGGATAATGGCAATCGCCATTTTTTTATTTTTTTTTTTCCTTGTCTTCCTTCCCTAAGCGTGCGCGTGTAGTGGAGTGGGCCAGCATGTCAGCCAATCCCAGACACACACACAGCTAAGTGTACTTTTAGCCAGAGAAGCAACGACATGTGTGATAGGATGTCCATGTCACATGTCCCTGCATTATAAAAACGAGTATCTGCCCGTCCGGACGCCATTATCTCTTCTGCGTCTGGGTGTCAGTCACCGCTGGCGTAGCTCCTGTCTCCGATACTGCTGTGTATGCTCTATACACAGCGCTATACAGAATAGGGATAGATGTTTCTTTCAGCCCTTGTAAGGGCTAATACCGGCAGGATCAGAGCCATAGGTGACAGTCAGGGCCGTGAAAACAGATTTTAACAGCTACACAAGATGACAGCGTCTGTGTAGCTAAGGTCAGGGATTTCCTCGCTGCATTTCCCCATTAGGAGGGATAGAAAGGGAGGCTTCCTTTCCTCTACCCAGACCTACAACCCTGCCACTGTACCCTCCGGCCCTTTGCACACTCAAACTCATTGTTACTAAGCCATTATACTAGCAAACACTGAGGAAACTTAGTGGCATCCTAAACGTGGCTGTTGGACTTCTGTATTGTCCCACTAGTGCAAAGATATTTGCAGCATGTCTGCCTGCATTGCACACTCAAACTCATTGTTACTAAGCCATTATACTAGCAAACACTGAGGAAACTTAGTGGCATCCTAAACGTGGCTGTTGGACTTCTGTATTGTCCCACTAGTGCAAAGATATTTGCAGCACATCTGCCTGCATTGCACACTCAAACTCATTTGTTACTAAGCCATTATACCAGCAAACACTGAGGAAACTTAGTGGCATCCTAAAAGTGGCTGTTGGACTTCTGTATTGTCCCAATCTTGCAAAGATATTTGCAGCACGTCTGCCTGCATTGCACACTCAAACTCATTGTTACTAAGCCATTATACTAGCAAACACTGAGGAAACTTAGTGGCATCCTAAACGTGGCTGTTGGACTTCTGTATTGTCCCACTAGTGCAAAGATATTTGCAGCACGTCTGCCTGCATTGCACACTCAAACTCATTGTTACTAAGCCATTATACTAGCAAACACTGAGGAAACTTAGTGGCATCCTAAAAGTGGCTGTTGGACTTCTGTATTGTCCCATTAGTGCAAAGATATTTTAAGCACGTTTGCCTGCATTGCACACTCAAACTCATTGTTACTAAGCCATTATACTAGCAAACTCTGAGGAAACTTAGTGGCATCCTAAACGTGGCTGTTGGACTTCTGTATTGTCCCACTAGTGCAAAGATATTTGCAGCGCGTCTGCCTGCATTGCACACTCAAACTCATTGTTAATAAGCCATTATACTAGCAAACACTGAGGAAACTTAGTGGCATCCTAAAAGTGGCTGTTGGACTTCTGTATTGTCCCAATAGTGCAAAGATGTTTGCAGCACGTCTGCCTGCATTGCACACTCAAACTCATTGTTACTAAGCCATTATACTAGCAAACACTGAGGAAAGTTAGTGGCATCCTAAACGTGGCTGTTGGACTTCTGTATTGTCCCACTAGTGCAAAGATATTTGCAGCACGTCTGCCTGCATTGCACACTCAAACTCATTGTTACTAAGCCATTATACTAGCAAACACTGAGGAAGCTTAGTGGCATCCTAAACGTGGCTGTTGGACTTCTGTATTGTCCCTCTAGTGCAAAGATATTTGCAGCACGTCTGCCTGCATTGCACACTCAAAATCATTGTTACTAAGCCATTATACTAGCAAACACTGAGGAAACTTAGTGGCGTCCTAAACGTGGCTGTTGGACTTCTGTATTGTCCCACTAGTGCAAAGATATTTGCAGCACGTTTGCATGCATTGCACACTCAAACTCATTGTTACTAAGCCATTATACTAGCAAACACTGAGGAAACTTAGTGGCATCCTGAACGTGGCTGTTGGACTTCTGTATTGTCCCACTAGTGCAAAGATATTTGCAGCACGTCTGCCTGCATTGCACACTCAAACTCAATGTTACTAAGCCATTATACTAGCAAACACTGAGGAAACATAGTGGCATCCTAACCGTGGCTGTTGGACTTCTGTATTGACCCACTAGTGCAAAGATATTTGCAGCACGTCTGCCTGCATTGCACACTCAAACTCATTGTTACTAAGCCATTATACTAGCAAACACTGAGGAAACTTAGTGGCATCCTAAAAGTGGCTGTTGGACTTCTGTATTGTCCCACTAGTGCATAGATATTTGCAGCACGTCTGCCTGCATTGCACACTCAAACTCATTGTTACTAAGCCATTATACAAGCAAACACTGAGGAAACTTAGTGGCATCCTAAATGTGGCTGTTGGACTTCTGTATTGTCCCACTAGTGCAAAGATATTTGCAGCACGTCTGCGTGCATTGCACACTCAAACTCATTGTTACTAAGTAATTATACAAGCAAACACTGAGGAAACTTAGTGGCATCCAAAACGTGGCTGTTGGACTTCTGTATTGTCCCACTAGTGCAAAGATATCTGCAGCACGTCTGCCTGCATTGCACACTCAAACTCATTGTTACTAAGCCATTATACTAACAAACACTGAGGAAACTTAGTGGCATCCTAAAAGTGGCTTTTGGACTTCTGTATTGTCCCAATAGTCCAAAGATTTTTGCAGCACGTCTGCCTGCATTGCACACTCAAACTCATTGTTACTAAGCCATTATACTAGCAAACACTGAGGAAACTTAGTGGCATCCTAAACGTGGCTGTTGGACTTCTGTATTGTCCCACTAGTGCAAAGATATTTGCAGCACGTCTGCCTGCATTGCACACTCAAACTCATTGTTACTAAGCCATTATATTAGCAAACACTGAGGAAACTTAGTGGCATCCTAACCGTGGCTGTTGGACTTCTGTATTGTCCCACTAGTGCAAAGATATTTGTAGCACGTCTGCCTGCATTGCACACTCAAACTCATTGTTACTAAGCCATTATACTAGCAAACACTGAGGAAACTTAGTGGCATCCTAAAAGTGGCTGTTGGACTTCTGTATTGTCCCACTAGTGCAAAGATATTTGCTGCACGTCTGCCTGCATTGCACACTGAAACGCATTGTTACTAAGCCATTATACTAGCAAACACTGAGGAAACTTAGTAGCATCCTAAAAGTGGCTGTTGGACTTCTGTATTGTCCCACTAGTGCAAAGATATTTGCAGCACGTCTGCCTGCATTGCACACTCAAACTCATTGTTACTAAGCCATTATACTAGCAAACTATGCTGCCAGTTTAAGGGCCGTAGTTGCATTGTCAGGGATAATTATTGGTGTTTATTCTGCTGTTAATAAAGCTAGACCACCGCTGAAATCTACACCACCTCTCAATTTTTACTACCACATTTTAAGTGCACAATCTTGTCGCAATCAAAATGAGTGGCAAAATGACAGATGCTGGTGGAAAGGGGAAGAGGCGTGTTGGAAAAGGAAAAAAAGGGTTTGTCCGTGGGGAAGGTGGCAAAGCTCCATTAACATCTGCTGAAGATAGACCATCTTCCAGCAAAAGTAAGATGTCTACTACTTACCGTGGACAATCCGATGTGCTCCCTTTTTTACGGACACGAACAACTGGAACAAAGGTAGATGATGGCCAAAAAAGGAAAATGCTTGAATGGATCTCAAGTGGTCCAACAAGTGCCCTCTCCGCCACCTTAACTACCGCATCCAAAAAACACCAGTCCTCTGAGTTGTCAGCCCAATCACACTTGCATTCTCCCAGCTCTGAAGTCTCCATCCGCCCTGCACAGTATGGTGGAACTGAGATGGCTGAGTCTGTAGAGCTGTTCAGTCACACTATAGCCTGGAAATAAGAAGTCTGCTCCCAAGCTACAGTGAGCACAGACCAGGAAATGGTCTGCAGTGATGCCCAGAACCTTTGTGACTCCGACTCAGGCCGTGAGGACCAAGTTTCTGAGCATAATGTTGACTAGAGTTGAGCGCGGTTCGCGGTTCGAGGTTCTCCAGTTCTAGGCTCGAGTGATTTTGGGGCCTGTTCTAGATCGAACTAGAACTCAAGCTTTTTGCAAAAGCTCGATAGTTCTAGAAACGTTCGAGAACGGTTCTAGCAGCAAAAAAACAGCTAATTCCTAGCTGGCTTTCCGCTGTAATAGTGTAAGTCATTCTGTGACTCACACTTTTATGCCATTTCAGTGTATAGTGTGCGGGAACAGCGCCTTCAGATCACTGCTGTTCGTATAATGGCGATCGCCATTTTTTTTTTTCCTTGTCTTCCTTCCCTAAGCACGCACGTGTAGTGGGGAGGGCTATTATGTCAGCCAATCCCAGACACGCACAGCTAAGTGGACTTTTAGCCAGAGAAGCAACGGCATGTGTAATAGGATGTCCATGTCACATGTCCCTGCATTATAAAAACGAGTATCTGCCCGTCCGGATGCCATTATCTCTTCTGCGTCCTTGGTGTCAGACATCACTGGCGCAGCTCCGTCCTTTGTCCTATCGCCGATACTGCCGTATGCGCTCCATACACAGCGCTGGACAGCTTAGGGATAGCACTTTCTATCAGTCCTTTTAAGGGCTCGTACCGGCAGGGTCAGAGCCATAGGTGACAGTTCCTGAAAACAGAGACAGCGTCTGTGTAGCTAAGGTCAGGGATTTCCTCACTGCATTTCCCCATTGTATTGTCCCACTAGTGCAAAGATATTTGCAGCACGTCTGCCTGCATTGCACACTCAAACTCAATGTTACTAAGCCATTATACTAGCAAACACTGAGGAAACATAGTGGCATCCTAACCGTGGCTGTTGGACGTCTGTATTGACCCACTAGTGCAAAGATATTTGCAGCACGTCTGCCTGCATTGCACACTCAAACTCATTGTTACTAAGCCATTATACTAGCAAACACTGAGGAAACTTAGTGGCATCCTAAAAGTGGCTGTTGGACTTCTGTATTGTCCCACTAGTGCATAGATATTTGCAGCACGTCTGCCTGCATTGCACACTCAAACTCATTGTTACTAAGCCATTATACAAGCAAACACTGAGGAAACTTAGTGGCATCCTAAATGTGGCTGTTGGACTTCTGTATTGTCCCACTAGTGCAAAGATATTTGCAGCACGTCTGCGTGCATTGCACACTCAAACTCATTGTTACTAAGTAATTATACAAGCAAACACTGAGGAAACTTAGTGGCATCCTAAACGTGGCTGTTGGACTTCTGTATTGTCCCACTAGTGCAAAGATATCTGCAGCACGTCTGCCTGCATTGCACACTCAAACTCATTGTTACTAAGCCATTATACTAACAAACACTGAGGAAACTTAGTGGCATCCTAAAAGTGGCTTTTGGACTTCTGTATTGTCCCAATAGTCCAAAGATTTTTGCAGCACGTCTGCCTGCATTGCACACTCAAACTCATTGTTACTAAGCCATTATACTAGCAAACACTGAGGAAACTTAGTGGCATCCTAAACGTGGCTGTTGGACTTCTGTATTGTCCCACTAGTGCAAAGATATTTGCAGCACGTCTGCCTG
Organism: Anomaloglossus baeobatrachus; assembly: GCF_048569485.1. Taxonomy (NCBI): domain Eukaryota; kingdom Metazoa; phylum Chordata; class Amphibia; order Anura; family Aromobatidae; genus Anomaloglossus; species Anomaloglossus baeobatrachus. The sequence continues at coordinate 383,541,051 of NC_134358.1, forward strand.
CATTGCACACTCAAACTCATTGTTACTAAGACATTATACTAGCAAACACTGAGGAAACTTAGTGGCATCCTAAACGTGGCTGTTGGATTTCTGTATTGTCCCTCTAGTGCAAAGATATTTGCAGCACGTCTGCCTGCATTGCACACTCAAAATCATTGTTACTAAGCCATTATACTAGCAAACACTGAGGAAACTTAGTGGCGTCCTAAACGTGGCTGTTGGTCTTCTGTATTGTCCCACTAGTGCAAAGATATTTGCAGCACGTCTGCCTGCATTGCACACTCAAACTCATTGTTACTAAGCCATTATACTAGCAAACACTGAGGAAACTTAGTGGCATCCTAAACGTGGCTGTTGGATTTCTGTATTGTCCCTCTAGTGCAAAGATATTTGCAGCACGTCTGCCTGCATTGCACACTCAAAATCATTGTTAATAAGCCATTATACTAGCAGACACTGAGGAAACTTAGTGGCGTCCTAAACGTGGCTGTTGGACTTCTGTATTGTCCCACTAGTGCAAAGATATTTGCAGCACGTCTGCCTGCATTGCACACTCAAACTCATTGTTACTAAGCCATTATACTAGCAAACACTGAGGAAACTTAGTGGCATCCTAAAAGTGGCTGTTGGACTTCTGTATTGTCCCACTAGTGCAAAGATATTTGCAGCACGTTTGCATGCATTGCACACTCAAACTCATTGTTACTAAGCCATTATACTAGCAAACACTGAGGAAACTTAGTGGCATCCTGAACGTGGCCGTTGGACTTCTGTATTGTCCCACTAGTGCAAAGATATTTGCAGCACGTCTGCCTGCATTGCACACTCAAACTCATTGTTACTAAGCCATTATACTAGCAAACACTGAGGAAACTTAGTGGCATCCTAAAAGTGGCTGTTGGACTTCTGTATTGTCCCACTAGTGCAAAGATATTTGCTGCACGTCTGCCTGCATTGCACACTGAAACGCATTGTTACTAAGCCATTATACTAGCAAACACTGAGGAAACTTAGTAGCATCCTAAAAGTGGCTGTTGGACTTCTGTATTGTCCCACTAGTGCAAAGATATTTGCAGCACGTCTGCCTGCATTGCACACTCAAACTCATTGTTACTAAGCCATTATACTAGCAAACACTGAGGAAACTTAGTGGCATCCTAAAAGTGGCTGTTGGACTTCTGTATTGTCCCACTAGTGCAAAGATATTTGCTGCACGTCTGCCTGCATTGCACACTGAAACGCATTGTTACTAAGCCATTATACTAGCAAACACTGAGGAAACTTAGTAGCATCCTAAAAGTGGCTGTTGGACTTCTGTATTGTCCCACTAGTGCAAAGATATTTGCAGCACGTCTGCCTGCATTGCACACTCAAACTCAGTGTTACTAAGCCATTATTATATAAGCAAACTATGCTGCCAGTTTAAGGGCCGTAGTTGCATTGTCAGGGATAATTATTGGTGTTTATTCTGCTGTTAATAAAGCTAGACCACCGCTGAAATCTACACCACCTCTCAATTTTTACTACCACATTTTAAGTGCACAATCTTGTCGCAATCAAAATGAGTGGCAAAATGACAGATGCTGGTGGAAAGGGGAAGAGGCGTGTTGGAAAAGGAAAAAAAGGGTTTGTCCGTGGGGAAGGTGGCAAAGCTCCATTAACATCTGCTGAAGATAGACCATCTTCCAGCAAAAGTAAGATGTCTACTACTTACCGTGGACAATCCGATGTGCTCCCTTTTTTACGGACACGAACAACTGGAACAAAGGTAGATGATGGCCAAAAAAGGAAAATGCTTGAATGGATCTCAAGTGGTCCAACAAGTGCCCTCTCCGCCACCTTAACTACCGCATCCAAAAAACACCAGTCCTCTGAGTTGTCAGCCCAATCACATTTGCATTCTCCCAGCTCTGAAGTCTCCATCCGCCCTGCACAGTATGGTGGAACTGAGATGGCTGAGTCTGTAGAGCTGTTCAGTCACACTATAGCCTGGAAATAAGAAGTCTGCTCCCAAGCTACAGTGAGCACAGACCAGGAAATGGTCTGCAGTGATGCCCAGAACCTTTGTGACTCCGACTCAGGCCGTGAGGACCAAGTTTCTGAGCATAATGTTGACTAGAGTTGAGCGCGGTTCGCGGTTCGAGGTTCTCCAGTTCTAGGCTCGAGTGATTTTGGGGCCTGTTCTAGATCGAACTAGAACTCGAGCTTTTTGCAAAAGCTCGATAGTTCTAGAAACGTTCGAGAACGGTTCTAGCAGCAAAAAAACAGCTAATTCCTAGCTGGCTTTCCGCTGTAATAGTGTAAGTCATTCTGTGACTCACACTTTTATGCCATTTCAGTGTATAGTGTGCGGGAACAGCGCCTTCAGATCACTGCTGTTCGTATAATGGCGATCGCCATTTTTTTTTTTCCTTGTCTTCCTTCCCTAAGCACGCACGTGTAGTGGGGAGGGCTATTATGTCAGCCAATCCCAGACACGCACAGCTAAGTGGACTTTTAGCCAGAGAAGCAACGGCATGTGTGATAGGATGTCCATGTCACATGTCCCTGCATTATAAAAACGAGTATCTGCCCGTCCGGATGCCATTATCTCTTCTGCGTCCTTGGTGTCAGACATCACTGGCGCAGCTCCGTCCTTTGTCCTATCACCGATACTGCCGTATGCGCTCCATACACAGCGCTGGACAGCTTAGGGATAGCACTTTCTATCAGTCCTTTTAAGGGCTCGTACCGGCAGGGTCAGAGCCATAGGTGACAGTTCCTGAAAACAGAGACAGCGTCTGTGTAGCTAAGGTCAGGGATTTCCTCACTGCATTTCCCCATTAGGAGGGAATAAAAAGGCAGGCTTCCTTTCCTCTACCCAGAGCCCCACAACCCTGGCACTGTACCCTCCTGTCCTTTGCACACTCCAACTCATTAAAACTAAGCCATTATACTAGCAAACACTGAGTGAACTTAGTGTCATCCTAAACGTGGCTGTTGGACTTCTGTATAGTCCCAGTAGTGCACAGATATTTGCAGCACCTCTGCCTGCATTGTACACTCCAACTCATTATAACTAAGCCATTATACTAGCAAACACTGAGTGAACTTAGTGTCATCCTAAACGTTGCTGTTGGACTTCTGTATAGTCCCAGTAGTGCACAGATATTTGCAGCACCTCTGCCTGCATTGCACACTCCAACTCATTATAACTAAGCCATTATACTAGCAAACACTGAGTGAACTTAGTGTCATCCTAAACATGGCTGTTTGACTTCTGTATAGTCCCAGTAGTGCACAAATATTTGCAGCACCTCTGCCTGCATTGCACACTCAAACTGATAGTTACTAAGCCATTATACTAGCAGACACTGAGTGAACTTAGTGTCATCCTCAACGTGGCTGTTGGACTTCTGTATAGTCCCAGTAGTGCACAGATATTTGCAGCACCTCTGCTTGCATTGCACACTCAAACTCATTATAACTAAGCCATTATTCTAGCAAACACTGAGTGAACTTAGTGTCATCCTAAACGTGGCTGTTGGACTTCTGTATAGTCCCAGTAGTGCACAGATATTTGCAGCACGTCTGCCTGCATTGCACACTCAAACTGATAGTTACTAAGCCATTATACTAGCAAACACTGAGTGAACTTAGTGTCATCCTAAACGTGGCTGTTGGACTTCTGTATAGTCCCAGTAGTGCACAGATATTTGCAGCTCCTCTGCCTGCATTGCACACTCCAACTCATAGTTACTAATCCATTATACTAGCAATTTATGCTGCCAGTTTAAGGGCCATAGTTGCATTGTCAGGGATATTTTTTCTTTATTATTCTGCTGTTAATAAAGCTAGACCACCGCTGCAATCTACACCACCTCTCAATTTTTACTACCACATTTTCAGTGCACAATCTTGTCGCAATCAACATGAGTGGCAAAATGACAGATGCTGGTGGAAAGGGGAAGAGGCATGGTGGAAAAGGAAAAAAAGGGTTTGTCCGTGGGGTAGGTGGCAAAGCTCCATTATCATCTACTGAAGATAGACCATCTACCAGCAAAAGTAAGATGTCTACTACTTACCGTGGACAATCCGATGTGCTCCCTTTTTTTACAGACACGAACAACAGGAACAAAGGTAGATGATGGCCAAAAAAGGAAAATGCTTGAATGGATCTCAAGTGGTCCAACAAGTGCCCTCTCAGCCACTTCAAGTACCGCATCCAAAAAACACCAGTCCTCTGAGTTGTCATCCCAATCAAACTTGCTTTCTCCCAGCTCTGAAGTCTCCATCAGCCCTGCACAGTATGGTTGAACTGAGATGGCTGAGTCTGCAGAGCTGTTCAGTCACACTATAATGTCAGGGCCAGGTGGACGGGCAGACCCAGGAGGTGGATCCACTGGGCCGAACTCCTAGATGGTGGTAAGGGGTCCGGTAGCTGGAGCACTATAGACAGCAGAACAGTCCGTGCACACGAGGATAACGGAGAAGTCCCTGGGACCACGGAGTCACTGGTGGTAGTCCGGGTGACGCAGCTCAGGTTCGGAAGCCGAGATGATGTCAAGCGGGGTCCGGAACCTTTGGAGCGAGATGACGGGTCACCGCAGGGATCCGAGATGGTACGGACTGTCAGGATGGCAGATGGACAGCGTTCAGGGTTCGGGATTCGGTCAGGACCGGATGGCGAGGCAGGCACGGCTCTACAAGAGAGATAGGTGAGTATATCACAAAAACACCAGGAGACCTGACTCCTAGCTTAAGAAACACGAAGATCAGGCCCCGCCCCCTTGGACAATAAACCCCTTTATACCCTGTACCTGTTTTGCATCATTTCCTGTTAATGGACGCTGGCCCTTTAAGAAAGGGTCAGTGACCGCGCGCGCGCCCAAATGCGCATGCGCGCGGCCCGGGTGCCAGAAGCCAGGGAAGGAAGCTGAGAGGAGGACGCAGGGGAGCCGGCCAGGACCTGGGAAGTCGTCGGGCGCCGGGAGCGGAGACCAGGGGGCCTGGGAAGGACGGGCTCCGGAGGCTGGAGAGCGGGGAGCGTGGCAGGTGAGCCGGGGAGCGGAGCTGAGGACCCGGGGAGCGGAGCTGAGGACCCGGGGAGCGGAGCAGAGGACCCGGGGAGGGGAGCCGAGGACCCGGGGAGCGTGACAGTACCCCCCCCCCATGCCCCCCTCCCGCAACCGGGACATGAAGGCACGGATCAGAGGAGTGCCCACGTTCTCCCTGGGCTCCCAGGACCTATCCTCAGGACCATACCCCTCCCAGTCCACCAGGAAGAACTGTCGACCCCGTACGGTCTTCATGGCCACGATATCCCTTACCGCATAGATGTCGTCATCGGCAATAGGTGGAGGAGCCGGACTGGCAGCAGCGGAGAAGGGACCAAGGACAACCGGCTTGAGCAGGGAGACGTGGAATAAGTTGGGTATCCTCATCGTGGCCGGGAGCTGTAGCTTGTAGGAGACCTCATTGATCTTGTTGAGGACTTTAAACGGCCCGATGTAGCGAGGACCCAGCTTGTATGATGGTATCTTCAATCGGACGTACTTGGAAGCAAGCCAGACGAGATCTCCAGGAGAGAAACACGGAGGGTCCAGACGTCTCTTGTCTGCGTGTCGTTTCATCCGTAGGGAAGCACGCCCAAGGGACGCCTTGACAGAGTCCCAAATGGTTGCAAAGTCACGGGCTACAGTATCAGCAGCAGGGACATCTGAAGAAGGGGATACAGGCAATGGGACGGAGGGCTGGAGTCCGTAAACGACATGGAAGGGAGAGCTGGAGGACGACTCACTGATGTGGTGGTTATGGGAGAATTCAGCCCAAGGAAGAAGCGTGGACCAGTCGTCGTGATGGGCGTTGACATAGTGACGTAAAAAAGAGGTCAAGATTTGATTGACCCTCTCCACTTGGCCATTAGACTGAGGATGGTATGCAGATGAAAAGTTCAGAGTCACTCCCAGATGTTTGCAAAGAGCCCTCCAGAAGCGGGAGGTGAACTGAGTTCCTCTGTCGGATACGATGTGTAATGGAAAGCCATGCAAGCGGAAGATGTGATGTATATAGGCATCCGCGAGTTCTTGAGCAGAGGGCAGTCCAGCCATAGGGACGAAATGAGCCATTTTAGAGAACCGATCCACCACGACCCATATGACTGTGTGCCCGGAGGACAATGGCAAGTCCGTAATAAAGTCCATCGCTATGTGTTGCCACGGAACTGAGGGTATCGGCAGAGGCAGAAGACGGCCATATGGCAGGTGTTTGGGCGTCTTGTTCCTGGCACAAGAGGAGCAGGCAGAGACAAAAGCAGCGACGTCCGTGCGAAGGGATGGCCACCAGTAGTGACGTACAATCGCACTCCAAGTTCTCTTCTGACCAGCATGACCGGCTGCTTTCGAGGCATGACCCCAGTGTAACACTTTTTGCCTGTCTGTCTCAGAGACATAGGTCTTCCCGGGCGGTATCTGGGCCAGGGTGACAGGGGCCACCGGAATGATTTTGCTAGGACAGATGATGGGTTGGGTAGTCTCTTCCTCCTGCTCCATGGGCATGAAAGACATGGACAAGGCATCAGCGCGTACATTCTTGTCCGCGGGTCGGAAATGGAGCTGGAAATCAAACCTGTCAAAGAATAAGGACCACCTGGCTTGCCGTGGGTTCAGTCGCTGAGCGGACCGTAGGTATTCCAGGTTCTTGTGGTCCGTGTAAATAATCACGGGGTATACTGCTCCTTCCAGAAGGTAGCGCCATTCCTCCAGAGCCAGTTTGACTGCCAAGAGCTCTCGGTCACCGATGGTGTAGTTGCGTTCAGGCGCTGAGAAGCTCTTGGAGAAGAATCCGCAAGTCACCATCTTCCCGGAGGAGGACTTCTGCATGAGCACTGCTCCGGCTCCTGAGGAGGAGGCATCCACCTCCAAGGTGAACTGGCGGTTTAACTCCGGACGGTGGAGTACAGGAGAGGAGGCAAATGCCCGCTTCAGAGAGCCAAACGCGGCGTCGGCCGCAGGGGACCAGTCCTTGGGATTAGCCTCTTTCCTGGTCAAAGCGGAGAGAGGAGCAGTCAGAGCAGAGAAGTGAGGGATGAACTGGCGGTAGTAGTTGGCGAATCCCAGGAAGCGTTGGATTGCCTTCAGTCCAGAAGGAGGAGGCCAGTTGAGAATGGAGGAGACCTTCTTTGGATCCATCTGCAGTCCAGTATCAGAGATGATGTACCCCAGGAAGGGGAGAGAAGACTGCTCAAAGACACACTTCTCGTACTTGGCGTACAGGCGATTCTCTCTCAGTCTTTGTAGAACCAGTTGTACGTTCTCTCTGTGGGTCTGGAGGTCCGGTGAGAAGACAAGGATGTCATCCAGATACACTACTACACAGACGTAAAGAAGGTCCCGGAAAACGTCGTTCACCAGTTCTTGAAAGACGGCTGGGGCGTTACACAGGCCGAAGGGCATCACGCAGTATTCATAGTGCCCATCGCGTGTATTGAACGCGGTCTTCCATTCGTCCCCAGAGCGGATGCGTACCAGGTTGTAGGCACCCCGAAGATCCAGCTTGGTGAACACACGAGCTCCTCTAAGCCGGTCAAACAATTCGGGGATGAGCGGCAGAGGGTACTTGTTTTTTACAGTGATTTGATTCAAACCCCGGTAGTCTATGCATGGGCGTAAGTCGCCCTCTTTCTTCTTGACGAAGAAGAAACCTGCTCCAGCAGGAGAGGAGGATCTCCGAATGAATCCCCTTACCAGGCTCTCTGTGATGTAAGTAGACATGGCCCTTGTTTCGGCTGGAGACAATGGATATATCCGTCCTCGAGGTGGTGTTGTTCCAGGGAGCAGGTCGATGGCACAATCGTAAGGACGATGTGGCGGAAGTACCTCGGATTCCTTTTTATCAAAGACGTCTGCAAAGGACCAATAGGCCGAGGGCAGCCCCGGTAGGTTCTCTGGAACCGGAGGTCGTCGGATGGGTTGTATAGTCTTCAGGCACTTCTCATGGCACGAAGAGCCCCATCGGGTGATTTCGCCAGTGCCCCAGCTGACTGACGGTTCGTGTGTCCGTAACCAGGGAAGTCCCAGCAGGATTTGATGGGACATGTGTGGGAGGACGTAGAAAGCGATGTTCTCGGTGTGCAGGGCACCGATACGCAGTTCCACCGGCTTGGTGATCCAGGAGATGGTGTCAGAGAGGGGTCTCCCATCCACAGAGGCAATCACGAGGGGCTTGTCGAGTGGAGTAACAGGCACCTGGTACTTGTCCACCGTGGCCTGCTGGATGAAATTGCCTGCTGCCCCGGAATCGAGGTATGCCTCAGCCGTGAACCGCGTCTCTCCCGTTGTCACTTGCACAGTCCACGTAACCGGGTCTGAGAGAGTCCCAGCACCTAGGGTGGCCTCTCCTACCAACCCTAGGCTTTGGAGTTTCCCGGCCTCTCTGGACAGGAGCGTAGCAGGTGTGTGTCCTCTCCGCAGTAAAAGCAGAGGCCCTTGGCGAGCCGCTCAGCTCGACGTTGTTCAGACTGCCGCACTCTGTCGATCTGCATGGGCTCGTGAATGGGAACCCCAGCTGTCGATGACTGAAGTACGGCGGGCTTCTGCGGAGGAGAGGAATGCCGTACCGGACGTCTCTCACGGGACACTTCCTTGGATCGCTCCTGAAAACGAATGTCCACTCGAGTCGCTAGGGCGATCAGGGCATCCAGGGTGGTCGGTACGTCACGACCCGCCAGCTCGTCTTTAATTCGCCCCGAGAGTCCTTCCCAGAAGGCGGCGGTTAGGGCCTCGTTGTTCCACCCGAGTTCCGAAGCCAAGGTGCGAAACCGGATGGCGTATTGGCCCACCGTCAGAGTCCCCTGACGTAACCGGAGAAGAGACGAAGCGGACGCGGAGGCGCGTCCGGGCTCATCAAAGGTGCCACGGAATGCCTGCAGGAACTCCTGGATGTTCGTGGTCACAGGATCCCCCTTCTCCCACAAGGGGTTCATCCACGCCAGTGCCTCACCCTCTAGATGGGACATGATGAAGGCGACCTTGGCTTGGTCGGAGGCAAACAAATGCGGTAGCTGCGTGAAATGGAGGGAGCATTGGTTTAAGAATCCCCTGCAGGTCTTGGGGTCTCCGGCGTACCGGGGTGGTGAGGCCAAACGAAGTCTGGAAGTATCTGAAGATGTCGCCACGGGAGCTGGAGCCGTGGACTGACTAGTGGAAGCCCGGGATGCTGAAGACGTAACTGCCGCTTGTAGCGTGTTCAGGCGGGCGTCCACAGAAGACATGAATTGCAGCATGCGGGTCTGAGTCTCACGCTGGCGTTGGAGTTCCTCCTGTACGGCTGCTAGTGCTGCAGCGGGATCCATGGCCTGATCTTACTGTCAGGGCCAGGTGGACGGGCAGACCCAGGAGGTGGATCCACTGGGCCGAACTCCTAGATGGTGGTAAGGGGTCCGGTAGCTGGAGCACTATAGACAGCAGAACAGTCCGTGCACACGAGGATAACGGAGAAGTCCCTGGGACCACGGAGTCACTGGTGGTAGTCCGGGTGACGCAGCTCAGGTTCGGAAGCCGAGATGATGTCAAGCGGGGTCCGGAACCTTTGGAGCGAGATGACGGGTCACCGCAGGGATCCGAGATGGTACGGACTCTCAGGATGGCAGATGGACAGCGTTCGGGGTTCGGGATTCGGTCAGGACCGGATGGCGAGGCAGGCACGGCTCTACAAGAGAGATAGGTGAGTATATCACAAAAACACCAGGAGACCTGACTCCTAGCTTAAGAAACACGAAGATCAGGCCCCGCCCCCTTGGACAATAAACCCCTTTATACCCTGTACCTGTTTTGCATCATTTCCTGTTAATGGACGCTGGCCCTTTAAGAAAGGGTCAGTGACCGCGCGCGCGCCCAAATGCGCATGCGCGCGGCCCGGGTGCCAGAAGCCAGGGAAGGAAGCTGAGAGGAGGACGCAGGGGAGCCGGCCAGGACCTGGGAAGTCGTCGGGCGCCGGGAGCGGAGACCAGGGGGCCTGGGAAGGACGGGCACCGGAGGCTGGAGAGCGGGGAGCGTGGCAGGTGAGCCGGGGAGCGGAGCTGAGGACCCGGGGAGCGGAGCTGAGGACCCGGGGAGCGGAGCAGAGGACCCGGGGAGGGGAGCCGAGGACCCGGGGAGCGTGACATATAGCCTGGGAATCAGAGGTCTGCTCCCAAGCTACAGTGAGTACAGAACAGGAAATGGTCTGCAGTGATGCCCAGAACCTTTGTGACTCTGATTCAGGCCGTGACGACCAAGTTTCTAAGCATAATGTTGACCCTTTGTCACAAACTGTAACACCTGTGGTTATAGACAATGAGGAACATACTGATGAAGATGAGACGCAGATACCCGATTGGGATGACAACTTAAATATTCGGTCAGGGCAAGAAGAGGCTCGGTCTGAGGGGGAGGGGAGTGCAAACACAACAATTGATGATGAAGTTCTAGATCCCACCTACTGTCAACCCACAGTCAGGCACTCGAGGAGGTCAACAGAGGTGGTGGAGGAGGATGCAACTGATGACGAAGTTACCTTGCGCCTTCCTGGACAGAGTCGGAGTACTGGTAGCACGTCTACAACTGCATCCTCAGCCACCACTCTGCCTCTGAGCACTAGTCGGGGTGGATCAACATGTCGCATGCCCTCTAAGCCTTGCCTAGCCTGGTCCTTTTTTGACATAGCAAAAGATCGCCCAAATTATGTGATCTGTAAAATTTAAAATTTGTCATGGTTCTCTTAGTAGAGGTCAAAACCTCAGCAGTTTGACAACTTCTTCCATGAATCGTCACATGAATAAATATCATATGTCCCGGTGGGAAGCTCACCGTGCTGCAATGCGGCCTAGCGGAGCGAACCATCCACCGCCTGCCCCTTACAGTGCATCCGCGCGCTCTTCATCTTCTAGGACTGTGGGGACAGCTGTCACACCTGTTTTTCCACGCAAAACTTCAACCACTGTAACCGCAACAGGCAGTTTGCTTGGTAGGTCATCAGTTGGTTTGGAAGGGGAAACAAGTACGTGTGTACAGCTCTCTCAAACATCGATAGCACCAACGTTGGATGAAGACAACATCATGTCTCCGCCTGCACTTTCCTCACAAACCTGCATTTTTCCAGGGACACCCTACTCAATACCGTCTACACACAGCAGCCAGATCTCTGTCCCTCAGATGTGGTCAAATAAAAGGCCACTTCCTGTGACCCATGACAAATCTAAAGCTGGTGTCACACTAAACGACAGCGACAACGACGTCGCTGTTACGTCACCATTTTCGGTGACGTAACAGCGACCTTGTAAGACGCTGTTATGATCGCTGCTTAGCTGTCAAACACAGCAGAAGCAGCGATCATAAGGTCGCTGTGCTACATGTTCAGAGAGCAGGGAGCCGCGCTTAGCGCTGGCTCCTTGCTCTCCTGCAGCACACATCGGGTTAATTAACCCGATGTGTGCTGCAGCTACATGTCACAGTGCAGAGAGCAGGGAGCCGCGCGCACTGCTTAGCGCTGGCTCCTTGCTCTCCTTGCTACAGTATGCATCGGGTTAATTACCCGATGCATACTGCAGCCACATGTCACAGTGCAGGAGTCGGCGCTGGCAGCAAGAGCGGAGGCTGGTAACCAGCGTAAACATCGGGTAACCAGGGAAAGGTCTTCCCTTGGTTACCCGATGTTTACGCTGGTTACAGCTTACCGCAGCTGCCAGTGCCGGCTCCTGATCGCTTCATTTCGTCGCTCTCTCGCTGTCACACACAGTGATGTGTGTGTCACAGCGGGAGAGTGACGACCAAAAAATGAAGCTGGACATTCAGCAACGACCGGCGACCTCACAGCAGGGGCCAGGTCGTTGCTGGATGTCACACACAGCGACAGCGACGGGACGTCGCTGCAACGTCACAGAAAATGGTGACGTAGCAGCGACGTCGTTGTCGTCGTCGTTATGTGTGACACCAGCTTAAGAGGTTGACTCTATCCCTCTGTAAGCTCTTGGCTACCGAAATGCTGCCTTTCTGCCTAGTGGACACAAAGGATTTTAGAGACCTTATGTCTGTCGCTGTGCCCCAGTACCAGATGCCTAGTCGCCACTACTTCTCTAAGAAAGGTGTGCCCGCGCTACACCAGCATGTCGCACACAACATCACTGCTTTCTTGAGAAACTCTGTGTGTCAACGGGTGCATTTCACCACCGATACTTGGACCAGTAAGCATGGACAGGGACGTTACATGTCGCTGACTGGGCACTGGGTAACTATGGTGATAGATGGTGAAGGGTCTGCTGCACAAGTTTTGCCGTCCCCACGACTTGTGTGTCAATCCTCTGTCTGTCCAAGTTCCGCCACTGCTTCTGCCTCCTCCACCTCTGCCCCAAGCCTGCCTGGTCAGGCCACCAGCGTTCTCACTGCGCAGAAGGAATCACGCACCCCTTATTACTATGCTGGCAGCAGAGCGCAACGGCATCAGGCGGTCTTTAGCTTGACATGTCTTGGGAAAAAGAGTCACACAGCTGAGGAGTTGTGGTCAGCTCTGCGGTCCGAGTTTAATAAATGGTTGTCTCCACTCAACCTGCAGCCTGGTAAGGCCGTGTGCGACAATGCTGCATACCTGGGTGCGGCCCTTCGCCTGGGCAAGGTGACACACGTACCTTGTATGGCTCACGTGTTGAACCTTGTCGTCCAGCAATTTTTAACACACTATCCTGGCCTAGATGGCCTTCTGAACAGGGCACGAAAACTGTCTGCTCACTTCCGCCATTCAAGCGCCGCAGCTGAGCGACTTGCATCGCTCCAGAAGTCTTTCGGCCTGCCGGTTCATCGCCTGAAATGCGATGTGGCGACACGCTGGAATTCAACTCTCCACATGTTACAGCGACTGTGGCAGCACCGCCGAGCCCTGGTGCAATACGTCATGACGTATAGCCTGGGCCAACGAGATGCAGAGGTGGGGCAGATCACCCTGATGGAGTGGTCTCAGATCAAGGACCTATGCACCCTTCTGCACAGTTTCGACATGGCGACGAATATGTTTAGCGCTGACAATGCCATTATCAGCATGACAACTCCAGTCATTTACATGCTGGAGCACACTCTAAACAGTATTCGGAGTCAGGTGGTGGGACAAGAGGAAGGGGAAGACGTACAAGAGGATTCATATGCGGAAGGGACAACAACATCACCAAGGTCCAGACGTTCATCATCACCAACGCAGCAGGCATGGGACCATGGGGGACAGGGATCAACAAGGGCGCATAGTAGCAGGCTAAATGTTGAGGAAGGTGCAGGAGAACATGAAGAAATGGAGGACGAACTGTCCATGGACATGGAAGACTCAGCAGATGAGGGAGACATTGGTCAAATTTCAGTTGAAAGAGGTTGGGGGGAGATGTCAGAGGAAGAAAGAACGGTTAGCACCTCTATGCCACAAACACAGCGTGGACTTGGTCCGCATGGCTGCGCAAGATACATGAGTGCCTTCTTGTTGCACTACCTCCAACATGACCCTCGTATTGTCAAAATTAGAATTGATGATGAGTACTGGATTGCCACACTATTAGATCCCCGGTACAAGTCCAAATTTTGTGACATAATTCCAGCCATAGAAAGGGACGCACGTATGCAGGAGTATCAGCAGAAGCTGTTACTCGATCTTAGCTCGGCTTTTCCACCAAACAACCGTGCAGGTGCAGGGAGTGATTCTCCCAGTTGTAACTTGACAAACATGGGACGGTCTCGTCATCTTCAACAGTCTACCCGTACCAGTAGCACCGTATCTGGTGCTGGTAACAGCAATTTTATGGAATCTTTTCATAATTTTTTTAGACCCTCCTTTGCAAGGCCACCAGAGACAACAAGTCTGACACATAGTCAACGGCTGGAGAGGATGATACAGGAGTATCTCCAAATGAACATCGATGCCATGACTTTGCAAATGGAGCCTTGCTCCTTTTGGGCTTCAAATCTAGAAAAATGGCCAGAGCTTTCCAGTTACGCCTTGGAGATTTTGTCGTGTCCAGCTGCCAGCGTTGTCTCTGAACGTGTCTTCAGTGCTGCTGGGTGTGTGCTGACAGATAAGCGCACGCGTCTGTCCAGTGACAATGTGGACAGACTGACGGTCATCAAAATGAACAAGTCATGGATCCAGAAGGAATTTACTACCCCTGTGTCATCCTGTGGAGAGTAAATGCTTGTGGATTTGGAATGTGCTTGATGCAAATCAAAACATCCTGTTTGCAACTAGGGCACAAGTGCTGCCACTGATAAGGTGTCTGTGTGGGGCCCAATTTTTGGAAAAAAGGGAGGCTCCACTTGGAGTAACCCTTGCTTACATTGTTTTTAAAAGAAGCCAAGATGAACAGAGCTGGGATCAGGAAAGACTTTGCTACCTACCCCGGTGTCATCCTGGGGACGGTTAAGAATAGCGTATTTTTGAATGTGCTTGATGCAAATGTAGCTGTGAATTGTACAACTGGGGCACAACTGCTGCCACTGAAGGGGTGGGTGTGTGTGGGGCCCAATTTTTGGAAAAAAGGGAGACTCCGCTTGGAGTAACCCTTGCTTACATTGTTTTTAAAAGAAGCCAAGATGAACAGAGCTGGGATCAGGAAAGACTTTGCTACCTACCCCGGTGTCATCCTGGGGACGGTTAAGAATAGCGTATTTTTGAATGTGCTTGATGCAAACCTAGCTGTGAAGTGTACTACTGGGGCACAACTGCTGCCACTGAAGGGGTGGGTGTGTGTGGGGCCCAATTTTTGGAAAAAAGGAAGACTCCTCTTGGAGTAACCCTTGCTTACATTGTTTTTAAAAGAAGCCAAGATGAACAGAGCTGGGATCAAGAAAGACTTTGCTACCTACCCCGGTGTCATCCTGGGGACGATTAAGAATAGCGTATTTTTGAATGTGCTTGATGCAAATGTAGCTGTGAATTGTACAACTGGGTCACAACTGCTGCCACTGAAGGGGTGGATGTGTGGGGCCCAATTTTTGGAAACAAGGAAGACTCCGCTTGGAGTAACCCTTGCTTACATTGTTTTTAAAAGAAGCCAAGATGAACAGAGCTGGGATCAGGAAAGACTTTGCTACCTACCCCGGTGTCATCCTGGGGACGGTTAAGAATAGCGTATTTTTGAATGTGCTTGATGCAAACCTAGCTGTGAAGTGTACAACTGGGGCACAACTGCTGCCACTGAAGGGGTGGGTGTGTGTGGGGCCCAATTTTTGGAAAAAAGGAAGACTCCTCTTGGAGTAACCCTTGCTTACATTGTTTTTAAAAGAAGCCAAGATGAACAGAGCTGGGATCAAGAAAGACTTTGCTACCTACCCCGGTGTCATCCTGGGGACGGTTAAGAATAGCGTATTTTTGAATGTGCTTGATGCAAATGTAGCTGTGAATTTAACAACTGGGGCACAACTGCTGCCACTGAAGGGGTGTGTGTGTGTGGGGCCCAATTTTTTGAAAAAAGGGAGACTCCGCTTGAAGAAACCCTTGCTTGCTGTGTTTTTTAAAAATGATCCAAGATGAACAGAGCTGGGATCAGGAAAGACTTCGCTACCTACCCCGGTGTCATCCTGGGGACGGTTAATTATGGCGTATTTTTGAATGTGCTTGATGCAAATCTAGCTGTGAAGTGTACAACTGGGGCACAACTGCTGCCACTGAAGGGGTGGGTGTGTGTGGGGCCCAATTTTTGGAAAAAAGGGAGACTCCGCCTGGAGTCACCTTGCGGTGTTTTACATGATTTTAGAAGGGCGTGCCATGCCTATATCTGTGTGTCCTCCACTTTTTCCTTGTCCTGCTCTTTTGTTTTCGCATGAGTATATGTCCTTGTCACTTTCCCATATGTTTGTGTTGTGTTGTGAGTTGTTTGTCACCTTTTGGACACCTTTGAGGGTGTTTTCTAGGTGTTTTTATGTGTTTGTGAATGCCTGCCATTGTTTCCTATGTGGTTCGAGTTCGGTTCGTCGAACGTTCGACGAACCGAACTCGAACGGGACCTCCGTTCGGCAAACCGACCTCGAGCCGAACCGGGACCGGTTCGCTCATCTCTAATGTTGACCCTTTTTGACAAACTGTAACACCTGTTGTTATAGACAATGAGGAACATACTGATGATGATGAGACGCAGATACCAGATGTGGATGATAACTTAAATATTCGGTCAGGGCAAGAAGAGGCTCGGTCTGAGGGTGAGGGGAGTGCAAACACAACAATTGATGAGGAACTTCTAGATCCCACTTACTGTCAACCCACAGTCAGGCACTCGAGGAGGTCAACAGAGGCGGTGGAGGAGGATGCAACCGACGACGAAGTTACCTTGCGCCTTCCTGGACAGAGTCGGAGCACTGGTAGCACGTCTACAACTGCATCCTCAGCCACCAGTCTGCCTCTGAGCACTAGTCGGGGGGGCTCAGCAGGTCGCATGCCCTCTAAGCCTTGCCTAGCCTGGTCCTTTTTTGACATAGCAAAAGATCGCCCAAATTATGTGATCTGTAAAATTTGTCGTGATTCTGTTAGTAGAGGGCAAAACCTCAGCAGTTTGACAACTTCTTCCATGAATCGTCACATGAATAAATATCATATGTCCCAGTGGGAAGCTCACCATGCTGCAATGCGGCCTAGCAGAGCGAACCATCCACCGCCTGCCCCTTCCAGTGCATCCGCGCGCTCTTCATCTTCTAGGACTGTGGGGACAGCTGTCACACCTGGTTTTCCACGCACAACTTCCACAACTGTAACCGCAACAGGCAGTTTGCTTGGTAGGTCGTCAGTTGGTTTGGAAGGGGAAACAAGTACGTGTGTACAGCTCTCTCAGACATCGATAGCACCAACGTTGGATCTCTGTCCCTCAAATGTGGACAAATAAAAGGCCATTTCCTGTGACCCATGACAAAGCTAAGAGGTTGACTTTATCCCTCTGTAAGCTCTTGGCTACCGAAATGCTGCCTTTCCGCCTGGTGGACACACAAGATTTTAGAGACCTTATGTCTGTCGCTGTGCCCCAGTACCAGATGCCCAGTCGCCACTACTTCTCTAAGAAAGGTGTGCCCGCGCTACACCAGCATGTCGCACACAACATCACCGCTTCCTTGAGAAACACTGTGTGTCAACGGGTGCATTTCACCACCGATACTTGGACCAGTAAGCATGGACAGGGACGTTACATGTCGCTGACTGGGCACTGGGTAACTATGGTGATAGATGGTGAAGGGTCTGCTGCACAAGTCTTGCTGTCCCCACGACTTGTGTGTCAATCCTCTGTCTGTCCAAGTTCGCCACTGCTTCTGCCTCCTCCACCTCATCTGGGTCCTCCACCTCCGCCCCAAGCCTGCCTGGTCAGGCCACCAGCGTTCTCACTGTGCAGAAGGAATCATGCACCCCTCATTACTATGCTGGCAGCAGAGCGCAACGGCATCAGGCGGTCTTTAGCTTGACATGTCTTGGAAATAGGAGTCACACAGCGGCTGAGTTGTGGGCAACTCTGGAGACTGAGTTTAATAAATGGTTGTCTCCTCTCAACCTGCAGCCTGGTAAGGCCGTGTGCGACAATGCTGCAAACCTGGGTGCGGCCCATCGCCTGGG
Organism: Anomaloglossus baeobatrachus; assembly: GCF_048569485.1. Lineage (NCBI taxonomy): Eukaryota > Metazoa > Chordata > Amphibia > Anura > Aromobatidae > Anomaloglossus > Anomaloglossus baeobatrachus. The sequence continues at coordinate 383,558,625 of NC_134358.1, forward strand.
CAAGGTGACACACGTGCCTGGTATGGCTCACGTGTTGAACCTTGTTGTCCAGTAATTTTTAACACACTATCCCGGCCTAGATGGCCTTCTGACCAGGGCACGAAAACTGACCTATGCACCCTTCTGCACAGTTTCGACATGGCGACGAATATGTTTAGCGCTGACAATGCCATTATCAGCATGACAATTCCAGTCATTTACATGCTGGAGCACACGCTAAACACTATTCGGAGTCAGGGGGGGACAACAGGAAGGGGAGGAATTACAGGAGGATTCATATGCGCAAGACACAATAAAATCACCAAGGTACAGATGTTCATCATCACCAACGAGGCAGGCATGGGACCATGGGGGACAGGGATCAACAAGGGCGCATGGTAGCAGGCGAAATGTTGAGGAAGGTGCAGGAGAACATGAAGAAATGGAGGACGAACTGTCCATGGACATGGAAGACTCAGCAGATAAGGGAGACCTTGGTCAAATTTCAGTTGAAAGAGGTTGGGGGGAGATGTCAGAGGAAGAAAGAACGGTTAGCACCTCTATGCCACAAACACAGCGTGGACTTGGTCCGCATGGCTGCACAAGACACATGAGCGCCTTGTTGCTGCACTACCTCCAACATGACCCTCGTATTGTCAAAATTAGAAGTGATGATGACTACTGGCTTGCCACACTATTAGATCCCCGGTACAAGTCCAAATTTTGTGACATAATTCCAGCCATAGAAAGGGACGCACGTATGCAGGAGTATCAGCAGAAGCTGTTACTCGATCTTAGCTCGGCTTTTCCACCAAACAACCGTGCAGGTTGTAACTTGATAAACATGGGACGGTCTCGTCATCTTCAACAGTCTACCCGTACCAGTAGCACTGTATCTGGTGCTGGTAACAGCAATTTTATTGAATCTTTTCATAATTTTTTTAGACCATCCTTTGCAAGGCCACCAGAGACAACAAGTCTGACACATAGTCAACGGCTGGAGAGGATGATACAGGAGTATCTCCAAATGAACATCGATCCCATGACTTTGCAAATGGAGCCTTGCTCATTTTGGGCTTCAAATCTTGAAAAATGGCCAGAGCTCTCAACTTACGCCTTGGAGATTTTGTCGTGTCCAGCTGCCAGCGTTGTCTCTGAACGTGTCTTTAGTGCTGCTGGGTGTGTGCTGACAGATAAGCGCACGCGTCTGTCCAGTGACAATGTGGACAGACTAACATTCATCAAAATGAACAAGTCATGGATCCACAAGGAATTTACTACCCCTGTGTCATCCTGGGGAGAGTAAATGCTTGTGGATTTGGAATGGGCTTGATGCAAATCAAAACATTGTGTTTGCAACTAGGGCACAAGTGCTGCCACTGATGGGGTGTCTGTGTGGCCCAATTTTTGGAAAAAAAGGGAGACACCGCTTGGTGTAACCCTTGCTTGCTGTGTTTTTTAAAAGGAGCCAAGATGAACAAGTCATGGTTCAGCAATTACTTTATCTACCTACCCCAGGGTCATCCTGGGGACGGTTAAGTATGGCGTATTTTTGAATGTTCTTGATGCAAATCTAGCTGTGAAGTGTACAACTGGGGCACAAGTGCTGCCACTGAATGGGTGGGTGTGTGTGGGGCCCAATTTTTGGAAAAAAGAGGAGACTCCGCTTGGAGTAACCCTTGCTTGCTGTGTTTTTTTAAAAAGAGCCAAGATGAACAAGTCATGGTTCAGCACAGACTTTATCTACCTACCCCAGGGTCATCCTGGGAACGGTTAAGTATGGCGTATTTTTGAATGTGCTTGATGCAAATCTAGCTGTGAAGTGTACAACTGGGGCACAAGTGCTGCCACTGAATGGGTGGGTGTGTGTGGGGCCCAATCTTTGGAAAAAAAGGGAGACTCCGCTTGGAGTAACCCTTGCTTGCTGTTTTTTTTTAAAAGGAGCCAAGATGAACAAGTCATGGTTCAGCAAAGACTTTGCTACGTACCCCGATGCAATCCTGAGGACGGAAAAGGATGGCGTATTTTTGAATGTGCTTGATGCAAATCTAGCTGTGAAGTGTACAACTGGGGCACAAGTGCTGCCACTGAATGGGTGGGTGTGTGTGGGGCCCAATTTTTGGAAAAAAATGAGACTCCGGTTGGAATAACCCTTGCTTGCTGTGTTTTTTAAAAGGAGCCAAGATGAACAAGTCATGGTTCAGCAAAGACTTTGCTACCTACCCCGGGGTCATCCTGGGAACGGTTAAGTATGGCATATTTTTGAATGTGCTTGATGCAAATCTAGCTGTGAAGTGTACAACTGGGGCACAAGTGCTGCCATTGAAGGGGTGAGTGTCTGTGTGGCCCAATTTTTGGAAAAAAGGGAGACTCCGCTTGGAGTAACCCTTGCTTGCTGTGTTTTTTAAAAGGCGCCAAGATGAACAAGTCATGGTTCAGCAAAGACTTTGCTACCTACCCCGGGGTCATCCTGGGTACGGTTAAGTATGGCGTATTTTTGAATGTGCTTGATGCAAATCTAGCTGTGAAGTGTACAACTGGGGCACAAGTGCTGCCACTGAATGGGTGGGTGTGTGTGGGGCCCAATCTTTGGAAAAAAAGGGAGACTCCGCTTGGAGTAACCCTTGCTTGCTGTGTTTTTTAAAAGGAGCCAAGATGAATAAGTCATGGTTCAGCAAAGACTTTGCTACCTACCCCGGTGCAATCCTGAGGACGGAAAAGGATGGCTTATTTTTGAATGTGCTTGATGCAAATCTAGCTGTGAAGTGTACAACTGGGGCACAAGTGCTGCCACTGAATGGGTGGGTGTGTGTGGGGCCCAATTTTTGGAAAAAAAAAAGGAGACTCCGGTTGGAGTAACCCTTGCTTGCTGTGTTTTTTAAAAGGAGCCAAGATGAACAAGTCATGGTTCAGCAAAGACTTTGTTACCTACCCCGGTGTCCTCCTGGGGACGGTTAAGTATGGCGTATTTTTGAATGTGCTTGATGCAAATCTAGCTGTGAAGTGTACAACTGGGGCACAAGTGCTGCCACTGAAAGGGTGGGTGTGTGTGTGTGGCCCAATTTTTGGAAAAATGGGAGGCTCCGCTTGGAGTCACCTTGTGGTGTTTTCCATGATTTTAGAAGGGCGTGCCATGCCTATATCTGTGTCTCCTCCTCTTTTTCGTTGTCCAGCTCTTTTGTTTTCGCATGAGTATATGTCCTTGTCACTTTCCCATGTGTTTGTGTTGTGTTGTGAGTTGTTTGTCACCTTTTGGACACCTTTGAGGGTGTTTTCTAGGTGTTTATATGTGTTTGTGATTGCCTGCCATTGTTTCCTATGCGGTTCGAGTTCGGTTCGTCGAACGTTCGCCGAACTGAACTCGAACGAGACCTCCGTTCGATGAATCGAACTCGAGCCGAACCGCGGCTGGTTCGCTCATCTCTACTCAGGAGCTTCAAATGCAGGGGGTTGCAGAGCTTTGATGGCCAGTTCTTTTAATACGGCAAAGTCCACATCAGGGTGTTCTAGGGCCCACAGCCAAAGCTGATTGCGGTCCTCTGAGGACCTCATCCCCTGCACAAACTGCTCACTTAACATTTTGTTACTGTCCACACTGTTGATGTGTCCACCCGCTTCAGTGTGCGGAGTGCGGTTTGCAGGCGCAAGGCATAGTCCCGAATGCTATCTGCGGGCCATTGTTGGAATTGATAGAACTGCATCCGCAACTCTGCCTCGGTACGGGTCTCAAAGGCAGTCTGCAGCTTTTCAAAGATGGTGGCTACAGAGGACCGGTCCAGGTCTCCGCCTCTTGCTCAGCCGCGCCGGTTAGCTACACCAGCACTAGCGCTGCACGTGGCTTATCAGTCAGGGGGTACAGTTCTAGTAGCGGACTACGTTTTTTCCGGAAAACCTGCAAGGCATCAGGTTTCCCATTGTACTGCGGTAGCCAGGCAGCTCCGGGCACATAGGGCAAAGAGAACGGCATCACCTGGGCGAGAGCTGGGGCCGCGGTGCCCCCCGTCGGCGCGGCCCGGACTTGGACAGGCCCATTCCCATCTATGGGTGCTCCCACGGCTGCGTCGGGCGCACACATCTTGTTTCCATCCCCCTTAGTCTCTTTCTGGCTCCTCCTCTGCAGGGGCGGGGTTTTGGCCTTCGCGCCTCCACTACTCGAGGAGACGCTCGAGCGGGAACTTTTCGCGCCCAAGATGGCGGCTTCTCAAATTTTCCGGCCGGACACCTCCGGCGGTAACAAGGCGCACCTCTACCAGACGGCAGAGCGGTAAGATCCTGTTCATGACGCCGAGTTGTCGTAGGCGGAGGAAGGGACGATACGCTCTCCCACTGCTCGGGTCCGGCTGCTGCTGCCGTTGCTCGGTGGTGGCTCGAGCGGTGGGCCGGATCCTGGGGACTCGAGCGGCGTTCCTCGCCCGTGAGTGAAAAGGGGATTTGATTGGATGGTGGGGATTTGGTGATTGTCCGTGACGCCACCCACGGTTGTGGTGAAGTTGGTGACACTACCGCTGCTCTGGACGGGGATCCTGGGAGCGGTGACAGGGAGCAGCTTTGATGTTAGTTCTCCCCTCCGTGGGTAGGGGGTTGGTTGTCCCGGGGCCCGGTGATGGGGTAGGGATGGATGGCAGACGGGTTACGGGGCCTGGTGAGGTGCAGGGTCACGTGGGCAGCGATGTGCCGCACGGCACGGTGGTACTCACTCAGCCAATGATGAGGACACAGTTCTCGGTAAAACACACGGCTGGATGGCCGGGTCCCACAGACGGCTGTGGTGTTCTTTCTCCTGGCAGGTTGATGGTTACTGCCTTTCCCTGCACCTATGTACTGTAAACGGTTCCAATGGGTTCCCACCAGTAACCCGCTCCCCGGCTTGGATGTGGGCCGGAGGAGCCCCTTTTGCCCGCAGGCTCTGGCCCTGGGAACGGTAGCCTTGGCGGTGGCTGTGTTTCCCTCTCACGGTTGGACTGTTGCCTTCTGTCAGGACTTGGCTGCTGGGAAACCCAGGAGGTTCCCTTCGCTGACGGATTTGGCAAATTCACGGCGACTCCTAGCCCTGCCGGGGTCCGTAAGCCCCTGTTAGATGGTGCTGACTTCTCTTTATGTACCGGTCCGGTACCGCCGGGCCACCGCCCGTCCACGGTCCTTACGGTAGACTCCGATAGGCCACTCCTGAAGACGGTCACCACCGTCTGCCAACCTTGCTGATCCGTCCGGGCCACACACCCGGACCAACCTCAGGCTGCTTAACTGCCACTTTACTCCTCTCACTTTCACTTCCAACTCTAAACTCTAAACTCAACTCTTTTCCCGCCTCCAGGACTGTGTACTCCTCGGTGGGTGGGACCAACCGCCTGGCCCACCCCCCTGGTGTTAACATCAGCCCCTGGAGGAAGGCAACAAGGGTTTTTGTCTGACTTTGATGTGCCTGACCGGGAGTGAGGGGTGTTGTTCTCTGTGGCCTCTGGCTTGTCCAGGGCGCCACATTCCCCCTTAGTAAAATGCAGACTGTCCGCGGGCTGCCCGTCCATCACCGGTTTTATTTTCACAACTGAAAAAGATAAACGGTAAAACAGAGATTACAATTAAAATAACATCTTCCCACATTGGGAGGTACTCTTACTTTAACGTTGCAAACGGTAACGGCTTCTGCTCTCTCCCACCCAAGCAACCTGGCCCTGATGCTGCCCCTAAGCAAACAGGCAGCACCCCTTGACCCCAGTCCAGCACAAGTTGCCCGAGCGGGTTCTGTCCTTTTCAGGGGACCCACGTCCATTGGGAACCCCTGAAACCCCCAGAGGATTGCCACCGGTTCCGGTGGTGCCTGGGCCCCAGCCTGCTGCACTGTGGGCCCTTCCTCCAATCTGCCTCTCCGGAGGCGGTAACGGTGAAAGCCTTAAAATAAAATTTTTATTTACAAGCCACAAGTTCGTGGTTGCCCTGCAAGTTCTCAGGCTTGTCCATAAGGAGTCCCTTATGCAAAACTTGTAGACAGTCCCCACGGGGACTACGGTGCTGGCAACGACCGGTCTCAATCAGGTTTGTCAATCAGGTAAATCTTCGGTTATCATTTACTTATCATTCTTTTAAACGGTACTTTCAACACACACACAGACACAATTTTTCCCCCTTTACAGAACAGTTTCCCTGTACCTAAGTGCGGGTCTACCTAGGTTGGGCTGAGTGGACCTCCGGGGTCCAGTGTCAGTGGGGACAGGCAGTGGGGCAGAGGGAACAATCAGTTCCTCTTCCCTGCTATCGCGTGGGGCAGGCGGAGGCATAGGGGAGCTGGGAACAAGTTCATCCCTGGGCACTGGCTCCTGGTCGACCACTTCCATCACTTCTTCATCCACAGGTTGTGGGAACAGTATCACTGGAAGGATCACCGCACCATTCTGTGTAGGCCAGTCTGCTGGAAAGTCACCCATCACAGTGTGGATTACCTCTTTTGCCTTCTCCGCCGGTCTAGGAACCTGAGCTTCAGCCGCTGCCCTCAATGCTGGTGGGCACCTCTTCAGATGGTCCCGGGAAACCGTGGCCAAAGTGCCCCCTTGGTCACGAATGATCTGGTAGGCCTTCCCCTCTTCCCATCCTGTGGGCTGTATGACATATGGGGTTTGTTCCCATTGATCATCCAGCTTGTGGGTCCTCCTTTTTCGCTTCAGCACTACATCTCCAGGCTGGAAAGGACCAGCAGACGCCTTCTGGTTGAAGCGCTGCTCCTGTTGTTCCCGACTCCGACTCAAATTCTTTTCGACATACTCCTGAATTTGTCGGTACTGCACCCTTCGCCGAGTGTCCCATTCAGCTGTCGAAGGGAGTGCTTTTTAAGCTTCCAATCCCATTTCCAAATCCACCGGTAGCCAGCCGGGGCGAGCCCTCATCAGGTATGCTGGGGTGCATTTCGTTGAGCTGGAATGGATATTGTTGTACATGTCGACTAGGTCAGGTAGCTTCTCCGGCCACAGGTTCCACTCTTCTAGCGGCAACGTCTTGTGGAGGCCCAGGACCAGGTGGTTCATCTTTTCACACATGCCGTTGGTTTGGGCATGGTAAGGTGTGGTCCGGATTTTCTTGCAGCTGTAAAAACTGGCAAAATTCATGGAATACCTCCGCTTCAAAGGCCGGGCCTTGGTCAGTAAGCACCTTATCAGGGTATCCATGTGGCCTACAAAAATAAGCCTGGAACGCTCTAGCGGCGGTACGGCCAGTTAGGTCTTTGACTGGGACAACCACCATGAACCTCGAATAGTGGTCGACAATGGTTAGAGCGTAGGTGTACCCACTTCAGCTGGGGGTGAGCTTTACATGGTCCAGGGCGACCAGCTCCAGCGGTTGATGTGTAACGATCGGGTGTAGGGGCGCTTTCTGGCTGGCCTCGTCCTTCCTTCTCAGCGTGCAAGCGCCACACTCTCGGCAGCAGGCCTCTACAGATTCGCGCATTCCACTCCAATAGAACCGCTCTTTCAACAGCATTTCTAGTTTCTTCCATCCGAAGTGTCCAGCACCATCATGGTATGCTTGCAGGACGGTGGGCACATTAGCTTGGGGAATCACCAACTGGCGGATTTTCTCATGGGTCTTCGGGTTAATCAGCTCACGGTACAACTTCCCCTGGTGTAGAGACAGCCGGGTCCGTTCTCGCCACAGGCGTTGGGCTTCAGCAGGGGTGGCAGGGTCTATTCCCGCAGCGCCTTGTTCCACCAAGATCTTGACTAAGTGGACAGCGGGTGCCTGGTCCTGAGCTTCTTCCCACTCCTGGCTGGGCAGTGGGTCCAGGTTTACCCGTTGTTGATAGACATGCAACTTCTCAGTCGGTGGCTGATGAAATGCGGGCAGCTCAATCTCTTTGAGGTCATCATCCTCAGGCCCGTCTTCCAAAAAGTGGGGCATCCGAGAGAGTGCATCGGCATTAACGTTGGCACGGCCAGCCCTGTACTTGATGGTGAAATCGTAGTTGGCTAGCCTAGCCACCCACTGCTGTTCCAACGCGCCCAGGTGAGTCAGCGGGTTATTATCCGTGAAAGCGGTGAACTTAGCCACTGCCAGGTAATGGCAGAACCGCTCGGTGATAGCCCACACCAGTGCCAGTAGTTCAAGCTTGAAAGAGCTGTAGTTCTCGGGGTTCCTCTCAGTCGGTCGAAGCCTTCGGCTAGCATAAGCAATCACTTTTTCTTTTCTGCCTTGGACCTGGGATAGGACTGCCCCTAAGCCTACATTGCTGGCATCAGTGTAAAGGATGAAGGGGTGGTTGTAATCAGGGTATGCTAGGCTTTCTTCTCCGGTCAGGGCCGCTCTCAGCTGACGGAAAGATTCCTCATGCCTTTCTTCCCACACCAATGGGGCTCCTAGGGGTCCACCACCTTTGGTCTGTCCCACGAGGAGGTCTTGCATGGGGGCAGCCATCTTCGTGTACCCTTTGATGAAGCGACGGTAATACCCCACCAGGCCCAGGAACTGCCTCACCTTCACCGTGGTCGGCCTCGGCCAGTCCTGAATGGCGGTGATTTTATCAGGGTCAGGGGTGACACCCTCTGCACCGACCACATGCCCTAGGTACTGCACTTTGGGTTTCAGCAGATGACACTTTGAGGGCTTCAACTTCATCCCATATTTGGCAAGGGACGCGAACATGCCCTAGGTACTGCACTTTGGGTTTCAGCAGATGACACTTTGAGGGCTTCAACTTCATCCCATATTTGGCAAGGGACGCGAACACCTCAGCTAGGTGCTCCAGGTGGGCTTCATATGTCTGGGAGTACACAATCACATCATCCAGGTACAGCAGGACGGTCTCAAAGTTTAGATGCCCCAGACAGCATTCCATCAGCCGTTGGAAGGTTCCAGGGGCATTGCACAGCCCGAACAGCATGCTATTAAACTCGCAGAGTCCCATAGGGGTAGCAAATGCAGTCTTCTCTCGGTCTTCTGGTGCTACAGCCACCTGCCAGTACCCACTGGTGAAGTCAAGGGTGGAAAAGTAATTAGCGGTTCTCAGCGCAGCCAGAGATTCCTCAATGCGCGGCACAGGGTAAGCGTCCTTATGTGTTATCTGGTTAATTTTCCGGTAATCCACACACATCCGCATGGTGCCATCCTTCTTCTTAACCAGTACCAACGGGGCGGCCCAGGGACTACAGCTGTCCCTAATGACCCCTGCCTCCTTCATGTTCCTCAACATGTCCTTGGCACATTGGTAGTGCGCAGGGGGAATAGGCCTGTACCTCTCTTTGATAGGGGGGTGCTCACCGGTGGGGATATGGTGTTGGACCCCTTTAATCTGCCCAAAGTCTAGGGGATGTTTGCTAAAAACTCGCTCATACTCCCTTACCACCCGGTATACCCCTTCTTTGTGATGTGTAGGGGTATCGTCAGTGCCTACGTGTAGCTGTCGACACCACTCGTCTAACTCCCCTTGGGATGGGTGAGTGCTGGCAGTGGGTGGTGAGGTTGGGGGAGTGGCCTCATGGATGGTGTGAGGATCCAGGATGAACAGCTTGGCAAGGGTAGCGTACCGAGGAAGCCTGACTTCTTCCTCCCCGCAGTTCAGCACCCTCACGGGCACTCTCCCCTTCTTTACATCTACCACCCCTCGGGCGGCCATTACTGTGGGCCAGTGTTCAGAGGGCATGGGCTCTATCATGGCGGGGTAGTCCCGCCCCTGGGGCCCTACCGCTGCCCTACACCAAATCATCATCTCGCTTCTGGGAGGTACAATCAAAGGGGCAACATCCATCACTCTCACCCCACCAATCTCTCCTCCTGTCGAGTTCACATGTTGGCGGTACATCAAGGCTCGGATCTCACGCTGCACAGCTCTCTGTCAGCTCACCGCCGCCGTGGCGGCCAGCTGCTGCTGTAGGGTCAGCACGTCACTCATACAGTGCTCCATCATGTTGGTCCCTAGCACTACCTTCGGGTTATGATCACTGGGTTCATTCCTTATCACAATCATACCCTGGTGTTGCAGTTCAGCTCGCCCCACAGTCATGGCCACTTTTTTGTATCCCACTTAGGTCAATGGGAGCCCATCAGCAGCAATCAGTGTCATACTGGCGTCTGGGGGAGCCAGTTTGTCTTTTCCCCAATACCGTTGATACAGTGCGTATGGTATGGTGGTTACCTGTGATCCAGTGTCCAGGAGAGCCATCACCGGTATGCCGTCCACAGCCACGGGGATGATGGGCCGGGCCCCGATGTACCGGACCCACCAGTCTGGGGGGCCATGGGGTTCTACTCCTGAGGATTGGCCCGTGGCCCAAGGGGTTGCTCGTTTAACGGACACCGTCGGGAGTAGTGGCCGGGTTTGCTGCACCGGTAACAGATTGGGGGTCCATTCCGTGAGTCATTGGTCCTCCTCCGCTGCATCCAGGGGACGTCCTCAGGGCTGTCGGCGAGCTGCATCTTCACCGGGGCCTGGGATCTGGTTGGAGGCTGGAGTGCGGCGAGGATCTTAGCGAGGTCCCCATCCATGCGGCGAACTTGAGCAGTGAGCTCTTCCATCGTTCCGCTTGGGGCTGCAGGCACTGGAGGTGCTGGTGGGGTAGGGGCCACCATGACAGGAGCAGTCTCAACCGGCCACGGGGCTGGCTCAGGAGCTTCAAATGCGGGGGGTTGCAGAGCTTTGATGGCCCGTTTCTTTAATACGGCAAAGTCCACATCAGGGTGTTCTAGGACCCACAGCCGAAGCTGTTTGCGGTCCTCTGAGGACCTCATCCCCTGCACAAACTGCTCACTTAACATTTTGTTACTGTCCATACTGTTGATGGTGTCCACCCGCTTCAGTGTGCGGAGTGCGGTTGGCAGGCGCAAGGCATAGTCCCGAATGCTATCTGCGGGCCGTTGTCGTCATTGATAGAACTGCATCCGCAACTCTGCCTCGGTACGGGTCTCAAAGGCAGTCTGCAGCTTTTCAAAGATGGTGGCTACAGAGGAACGGTCCCCATCGGCCCAGGTCTCCGCCTCTTGCTCAGCCGCGCCAGTTAGCTGCCCCAGCACTAGCGCTGCACGTTGCTTATCAGTCAGGGGGTACAGTTCTAGTAGCGGACTAAGTTTTTTCCGGAAAACCTGCAAGGCATCAGGTTTCCCATTGTACTGCGGTAGCCAGGCAGCTCCGGGCACATAGGGCAAAGAGAACGGCATCACCTGGGCGAGAGCTGGAGCCGTGGAGCCCCCCATCGGCGCGGCCGGGACCTGGGCAGGCCCATTCCCATCTACGGGTGCTCCCACGGCTGCGTCCGCTGCTCTTCCAGCGGCTCCGTCGGGCGCAGACATCTTGTTTCCGTCCCCCTTAGTCTCTTTCCGGCTCCTCCTCTACAGGGGCGGGGTTTTGGCCTTCGCGCCTCCACTACTCGAGGAGAAGCTCGAGCGGGAACTTTTCGCGCCCAAGATGGCGGCTTCTCAAATTTTCCGGCCGGACACCTCCGGCGGTAACAAGGCGCACCTCTACCAGACGGCAGAGCGGTAGGATCCTGTTCGTGACGCCAAGTTGTCTCGGGCGGAGGAAGGGACGCTACGCTCTTCCACTGCTCGGGTCCGGCTGCTGCTGCCGCTGCTCGGTGGTGGCTCGAGCGGTTGGCCGGATCCCGGGGACTCGAGCAGCGTTCCTCGCCCGTGAGTGAAAAGGGGATTTGATTGGATGGTGGGGATTTGGTGATTGTCCGTGACGCCACCCACGGTTGTGGTGAAGTTGGTGACACCACCGTTGCTCTGGATGGGGATCCCGGGAGCGGTGACAGGGAGCAGCTTTGATGTTAGTTCTCCCCTCCGTGGGTAGGGGGTTGGTTGTCCCGGGGCCCGGTGATGGGGTAGGGATGGATGGCAGGCGGGTAAAGGGGCCTGGTGAGGTGCAGGGTCGCGGGGGCAGCGCTGTGCCGCACGGCACGGTGGTACTCACTCAGCCAATGATGAGGACACAGTTCTCGGTAAAACACACGGCTGGATGGACGGGTACCACAGATGGCTGCGGTGTTGTTTCTCTCGGCAGGTTGATGGTGACTGCCTTTCCCTGCACCTATGTACTGTAAACGGTTCCAATGGGTTCCCACCAGTAACCCGCTCCCCGGCTTGGATGTGGGCCGGAGGAGCCCCTTTTGTCCGCAGGCTCTGGCCCTGGGAACGGTAGCCTTGGCGGTGGCTGTGTTTCCCTCTCACGGTTGGACTATTGCCTTCTGTCGGGACTTGGCTGCTGGGAAACCCAGGAGATTCCCTTCGCTGACGGATTTGGCAAATTCACGGCGACTCCTAGCCCTGCCGGGGTCCGTAAGCCCCTGTTAGATGGTGCTGACTTCTCTTTATGTACCGGTCCGGTACCGCCGGGCCACCGCCCGTCCACGGTCCTTACGGTAGACTCCGATAGGCCACTCCTGCAGACGGTCACCACCGTCTGCCAACCTTGCTGATCCGTCCGGGCCACACACCCGGACCAACTTCAGGCTGCTTAACTGCCACTTTATTCCTCTCACTTTCACTTCCAACTCTAAACTCTAAACTCAACTCTTTTCCCGCCTCCAGGACTGTGTACTCATCGGTGGGTGGGACCAACCGCCTGGCCCACCCCCCTGGTGTGAACATCAGCCCCTGGAGGAAGGCAACAAGGGTTTTTGTCTGACTTTGATGTGCCTGACCAGGAGTGTGGGGTGTGTGGGTGTTGTTCTCTGTGGCCCCTGGCTTGTCCAGGGCGCCACACAATCGCAAGATCTGAAGATTGCATCACAGTTGCATGACCCTCGGCTGACGCACACAGGCGAGGGTCATTAGCATATTTCCTCCAATAAGTCTCGCATCAGAAGCTGTACGCAAGTGGAACAGTACCCTAACACAGTTACTGGCATAAAAAAAAAATCAATCAGTTGAGATGAGAGTCATTCAGTATCATGATGAACAAATTACAATAAAAAAATGCAGTGTACGTATCTTGTGTTTTTATGTTAAAATATCATATCACACTATTCTGAGCAAATTTATTTCATTACTGATATTTTATCAAATTTACCAGCATACTTCGTCCATTACTAAAGTTTATGTGGATTTGACTTGTTTATACTCGTAGTAACACAGCACCACCAGCTGGTGTACAATGTAATGACTAGATGTTGATACAAGTAAAATATATCTTTGTACCATGTTAGCCAGTAGAGATAAAAAAAATGTTTAAAAGAACTGAAGTCCTCAGCGGTTGATACCTTTTAATGGTATCTGAAAAGATGGTAATAATTGCAAGCTTTCAAGACTACTCAGGTCTCTTCATCAGGCATGGTATAACACAAAATCTGAAGAGTCACATATTTATACACAACAGGACTTAGAATAGTGCAGTAAGAAAAAAAAAAAAAGTTATATAAAACAGAACTCTCACTATGGCAGGGGGGCAAACTGTTGTGGCCATACATTTTGCTGCAGTTCAGTGTGAAAGTTTTATTGTCCTCTGATAAGTGTCTGGTCCGGGCTGTGACGCGCTCGGATGGTCAGAGCAGCACATCTTTTAACTGATGTAAAAAGACGTGAATCCATGAGACACATTCATTCCTGCTCTGAATGTGTCAAAGGTCATCATACGTTTGTACTCCCATAGTCTCCTATCTCTCTGGGACTTGAAATTTCCTTTCAATACCAGCAATTTCATGTCCATGATGCTGTGGTCTGAGTTACAAAAATGTAAATAGTTAGCTGTGGCCAAACATTTTTGTAACTCAGACCACAGCATCATGGACATGAAATTGCTGGTATTGAAAGGAAATTTCAAGTCCCAGAGAGATAGGAGACTATGGGAGTACAAACGTATGATGACCTTTGACACATTCAGAGAAGGAATGAATGTCTCATGGATTCACGTCTTTTTACATCAGTTAAAAGATGTGCTGCTCTGACCATCCGAGCGTGTCACAGCCTGGACCAGACACTTATCAGAGGACAATAAAATGTTCACACTGAACTGCAGCAAAATTTATGGCCACAACAGTTTGCCCCCTGCCATAGTGATAGTTCTGCTTTATATAACTTGTTTTGTTTTTTTTTTGTTTTTTTTCTTACTGCACTATTCTAGAGTCCTGTTGTGTATAAATATGTGACTCTTCAGATTTTGTGTTATACCATGCCTGATGAAGAGACCTGAGTAGTCTCGAAAGCTTGCAATTATTACCATCTTTTCAGTTTGCCATTAAAACAGGGGTGGGGAACCTTTTTTCTGTTGGGGGCCATTTGGAAATTTCTACCAACCTTCGGGGGCCGCACAGAATTATCAATGTTTAAATGACCCTGCTATATTGGGTGAAACAATTAATTAACTGGGGGCATGGGGCTGGGGGCACAGGCACCACACGCGGGGCTGGGGGCACAGGCACCACACGCGAGGCTGGGGGCACAGGCACCACACGCGGGGCTGGGGGCACAGGCACCACACGCGGGGCTGGGGGCACAGGCACCACACGCGGGGCTGGGGGCACAGGCACCACACGCGGGGCTGGGGGCACAGGCACCACATGCGGGGCTGGGGGCACAGGCACCACACGGAGGTTGCGCTGCACACAGGACTGGGGGCTGGGCTGCACACAGGACTGGGGGCTGGGCTGCACACAGGACTGGGGTCTGGGCTGCACACAGGACTGGGGGCTGGGCTGCACACAGGACTGGGGGCTGGGCTGCGCACAGGACTGGGTGATGGGCAGCACATAGGACTGGGTGATGGGAAGCACATAGGACTGGGGGGGCTGCACACAGGCCTGGGTGATGGGCAGCACATAGGACTGGGGGGCTGCACACAGGACTGGGTGATGGGCAGCACATAGGACTGGGGGGCTGCACACAGGACTGGGGGGGCTGCACACAGGATTGTGTGGGGGGTGCACACAGGACATTGGGGGGCTGCACACAGGACTGGGGGAGGGGTGCACACAGGACTGGGTGATGGGCTGCACATAGCACTGGGGTGGCTGCACACAGGATTGTGTGGGGGGTGCACATAGGACTGGGGGGGCTGCACACAGGATTGTGTGGGGGGTGCACATAGGACTGGGGGGGCTGCACACAGGATTGTGTGGGGGGTGCACACAGGACATTGGGGGGCTGCACACAGGACTGGGGGAGGGGTGCACACAGGACTGGGGGAGGGGTGCACACAGGATTGTGTGGGGGGTGCACATAGGACTGGGGGGGCTGCACACAGGATTGTGTGGGGGGTGCACACAGGACATTGGGGGGCTGCACACAGGACTGGGGGAGGGGTGCACACAGGACTGGGGGAGGGGTGCACACAGGACATTGGGGGGCTGCACACAGAACTGGGGGAGAGGTGCACACAGGACATTGGGGGGCACACTGTGCTGAGAGTTTCATGCAACTCTGGGGGAGAAGGTTTACAGAACTGGGGTTTAGGCACAAAGCATTGGGCAGGGCACATAGCAGCAGAGGGTCGGTGCTGGACTCACAGCAGCATTGCATTCACATCACCAGAGTGCAGGAGCCGGACACACAGCATCAGAAGGAGAAGGCGGGCACTGATCTCCGGAGGGCAGAGGGCGGACACACAACGCTGGAAGCTGTGAGGCTGCTGTGGACCCGCCCACAAAGTAAGCACTGGCCGACGGGAGAACACATTGCAGCACAAACAGCAATGTGTGGATTTAAAGGGCCGGCGGCAGCAAGACCGCGGTGACAGCACCAGCACTGCCTCCCCCGGGAATCTGCCCGGGGGCCACATAAAAGGTCAAGGCGGGCCGCATGCGGCCCGTGGGCTGGAGGTTCCCCACCCCTGCATTAAAAGGTATCAACCACTGAGGACTCTCTGTTCTTTTATACAATTTTTTTAGATGTTGATATAAACTGTATGGTATAGTCACTCTTTTACTTAGAATAGAATGAGGGGATTGGAGTTCATATTCTATAAATTTATTTTTGCTCTTGCATATAATGGTTCTGCAAAGTTTTGTCGAAATTTCTGTATTTTTTTCTTATTGTCTTGCAAACTGTAGCTGATCATATTTTTCATTTTATAATTTGTAAACACATTGATCTTTTTCTTGAGAGTAAACCAAAGCTGTTTTACTTTTGACAAATTACTGTAATAAATAAAATATTTATTACATATTAATGACAACTAGTCATTAAGCAGTACCGTGCTTGGATGCTCGGTACTCGTAACGTGCAGTTGGATAATCGAATGGGTGCAACTTGAGTACCTGAGTATAATGGCAGCCAAGAGGTAACTTGAGCATTTTTACGGAATCTAAGATGTTCCCTATTGGTTTCCATTATACTCAAGTACTCGAGTGAGTACATGATGACCAGTAGCCTATGGGGGTGCATTAAACAGTATGTGGGCTGCATAATACAATATGAAGGACTATGAGGCTGAATTATAATACATGGAGGACTATTCGGTGCATTAAATGGTATGGGGGCTGTATAATACAATATGAAGGACAGAAGGCCTTATTTAATAGGACTATTCACGCCAGTCTTGATGAGGAGATGTGCTGGAGTCAAACGCTCCTGATTCATGAAGAGGCATATACCTTTTCATAAGTTAATTGCATAATTGCATTAGATGAGTTGCATACACTTCTGTTTTCATCTCTCCACAAATCTTACTCCAGTCCCTGCTCCAGTCCCCATTACCAGTATCACCATAACCCCACCTGCTTAGTTAGAGCTGGAAAAAAATGGCATAACAATGAAAATTTTA
Source organism: Anomaloglossus baeobatrachus (assembly GCF_048569485.1). Lineage (NCBI taxonomy): Eukaryota > Metazoa > Chordata > Amphibia > Anura > Aromobatidae > Anomaloglossus > Anomaloglossus baeobatrachus. Next base: position 383,575,279 of record NC_134358.1, read on the forward strand.
CCCAAATACAATTTTAGTGCAGCTTCCAGTGGCACAAAAATGATGCGACTTCTAAATGTTTTTACCCCAGAAAATTGATGTAAATGCTTTGCTGAATCAATCCCATAGTTTTAAAAAAAACTGGAGACCATATGGAGAAACGTGACTAGTAGGGTCAGAATGATCATGGTTACAGAGGGTGCTGCATGGACATCTAAAGATGCATATTCAGCTAAAACGTATTGCAGCACAGAGACCCACTGGATTCCTGCTGGGTCCCTGCACTGCAATACACACCACTGGCCAAACACAGACCAGCAACTGATGTTGGCATACCAGTCACAGGTCCATGATGTCACATGGCAGAGACATCATACATCACCCCAGGAAAGAGACCAAGATGGGGGAAATTATTACTGGAAGGGGACTAGATGGAGAGATTTTACCAGGATGGAAGACATTTTACCCAAAAGAGGCCAAGGATAGGGGATATCATACCAGCAAGGAGCCCAGGATGGGGGATGTAATTACTTGAAGGAGATTTAATGAGAATATTGTACCAGGATGGGGACATTATAACAGGATGGTGGACAATAATACTTGTGGGGACTAGAGTTGAGCGCGGTTCGTGGTTCGTGGTTCTCCAGTTCGCGGTTCGAGTGATTTTGGGGGGTGTTCTAGATCGAACTAGAACTCGAGCTTTTTGCTAAAAGTTCGTTAGCTCGAGTTACGTTCGAGAACGGTTCTATCAGCAAAAAGCCTAGCTAATTACTAGCTGGCTTTTCACTGTAATAGTGTGAGTTGTCGCGGGCGGGGAGGAGGGTGTCGGCACACTACGCTCACCCCTTCTGCTCGGGTCCGGCAGCCGCTCAGTGGTGGCTCGAGCCGTGGGCCGGATCCCGGGGTTTTCTCGAGCGACACTCCTCGCCCGTGAGTGAAAGGGGGATTTTGTGGTTGGGTGTGGGGATTGTTATAGTTCGTGACACCACCCACGGTTGTGGTGATTTCACCACCGCTGCTCAATATGGGGATCCCGGGGATGGTGATGCGGAGCAGCCAGTTGTTATGTTGCCCCTCCGTGGGTAGGGGTTGGTGATCCCGGGGCCCGGTGATGGAGAAGTAGGTGCGGGGCCTGATGGGCGCAGGGACGCGGGGGCAGCGCTGTGCCTTGCGGCACTGTGGTACTCACTCAGCCTGAGACACGGACACAGTTTGTACGGTAAACCAAACGGCTGGTAGGACGGTCCCACAGACGGCTGCACCTGCACTCCCGGTAGGTGACGGTGATGTCCCTCTTCCTTGCACCTATGTTGTACTGGTGGTAGCGGTGGATTCCCTCCGGTTCCCCGCTCCCCGACTGCAATCTGGGCCGGAGGAGCTCTACACTTTGCCCGCAGGCGCTGGCCTTGAGGAAACTGGTGCCCTGGCGGTGGCGGTGTCTCCCCTGTAATGGTTGGGCTGTTGCCGTCAATCGGGACTTGGTTGTTGGGGGATCTACGTCCCCTTCACTGACGGATTCGGCAAATTTGGCGACTCCTAGCCTTGCCGGGGTCCGAGAGGCCCCTGCCCTGGTGCTGACTGTCCTTCGGAACACTGCTCCAGACCACCGGGCACACAGCCAACGGGGTCCTTCCAGGAACTTCCAAACGGTCCCCCTCCAGACAGTCACCGCCGTCGCTGACCTTGCTGATCTGGCCCTTCACAAAGCTGGACCCTTCAGGCTTTCTTTCTCTTCTGTCACTTTACTTCCTTCACTTTCACTTAGCTGTTGTTTACTCTCTCACTTTAGCTCCTCACACTTGCTCTGCCTGGGCTAATCTCTCCTCTCTCAAGCTCTTCCCTGAGCTGACTGCCTGGTTTTCCCGCCTCCAGAGTTGTGAGCTCCTCGGTGGGCGGAGCCAACCGCCTGGCCCACCCCCTGGTGTGCATCATCAGACTCCTGGAGGAAGGCAACAAGGATTTGTAGGTTAGCTGTGATGTTCCTACCTGGAGTGTGGGGTGTGGTGGTGTTGTGACCTGTGTCCCCTGGCTTGCCCAGGGCGACACATTCCCTCTTAGCAAAATGCAGACCGTCCGCGGGCTGCCGTCCTACACCGGTTTTATTTTTCTGTAAAAAAGGGATAACAGGGTTAAGAAAACATGAGTACATTTTTAATCAAAACTCTTCCCAAGACGGGAGGCACATTTCTTAAACGTTGCAACGGTTTACGGCTACGGTTTCCGCTCTCTCCCACCCAAGCAACCTGGCCTTGATGCTGCCCCTAAAGCCCAGGCAGCACCCCTTGACCCACAGTCCAGCACAAGTTACCCGAGCGGGATCTGTCCTTCCCCTCCAGAGGGTAGCCACCGGTTCCTTTGGTGGCTGGGCCCTAGCCTGCTCTGCTCAGGGCCCTCCCTCCAACCTGCCTCTCCGGAGACGGCATTGCGGAAACGGTAACGGTAACCAACATATTTACAAGCCACTTAACGTTTGTGGTGCCCTGCAAGTTCACATGCTTGTCCATGGATAGTTCCCATGCATTTTAAACGGTCCCCACGGGGACAACGGTGCCGGCTCCTGCCGGTTGCAAATCACGAGGCAAATCAGATAATTGTTCGGTATAATCATTTTCCTCTTATCATTTGCAGAACTTTTTCAAACAACACACAGCAAACAAGCAACTCAGTGGTGGTCCCAATGAGGACGGTGCAACGGGCATCCGCTGCCCTACTCCGGTCCTTCTGCTGCTTCATCCGAGGGAGGGGGTGCAGAGCTCACCTTGCTCTCCGGGCTGCCCCTCAGCTTTACATCCAGGGCAAACCACCCCCTCTCTCCGCAGTGCCGAGTATACCGCACCATGTCTCCCGGTATAAGATTACGGCCAGGATGCTCCTCGGGCAGGTGGGCATTCACATCTCGCCGGGCTACAAACACCTCGGCCTCCAGGCCCGGTTCGTATATGAACCCGTAGCCCCGGCGGACATCAAACCGCCTCACCTGCCCCTCGTAGAACGGGCCCCGGACACGGAAGGTCGCTTGCCACAAGTTCTCTTTTTCCCGTATAGCTCGGGCCACCAGCTCGGCTTTCCTTCGCTCCCTCTCCGCGATTTCCAGGCCCAGCGGTACCGGCTCCCTATCCCAGTACGGCGCTGCTGCCAGCGCCGGCGCACGGGTCGGGCCCCGTGGGACATCCAAAACGTTACCCACTGTCAGGAAGGTGGGCGGCGTATCCCGCGGTGTCATGGCCTTGGGCGCTGCCTTGCAACAACAACCCGGCGCCACCTCAGCCGAGGTGTGGGGGATGGGCATAGGGGCTTTCCGCTGCCGGGCCTTGGGCTCGGAACGGGTCATCGGCTCCGGCTCGGGAACCTGCTCTGGGACTGTCTCTGGCACAATCTTCGGGGCCTTCCATGGCAACACCTCCGGTTTGCTACGGGCTCCGGCTACAGGTCGGTCCGCTGGGGCGGACGGGCTGGGTATCGCTACCGATGGCGGTGGTAGCGGGCCTAGTGGCGGGGACACGGCCTCCGGGACGGGTGGCGAGGGAGGCAATGGGGGGAGAGGGCTTGGACCGGGTCCCTCAGCCGCAGCGACCGGTCCCTCCGGGACATAGGGGCGTGGGTCACTCACCCTCCCTTCCTCCGCTTCCTCCTCGCGTCTCCGCACGGTGGCTATAACATCCGCCATGTCGGTCTCCCACTCCTCCAAGAGGAGCTGCATTTTGACCTGCAGCCTTAGATGGAGCTGCGCGGTCCGGATTTCCACCCACGCTGCGGTTCCCGGTGCGGGGGCCACGGTGTTTCGGAACGGCATCCACATGGTGTCTTTCTCTCTTTCTTCCAGGAACGGTATGCTTGCAAGGTCCTGGCGTCCCTGCTTTTATATTCGCGACTACATGCCGCCAGCCACCATCGCGTCCCCCTTAGCTCTTTTCGGCCCCTCCTCTCTCGGGGCGGGGTTTTGGCCTTCGCGCCTCTACTGCTCGAGAAGACGCTCGAGCGGGAACTTTTCGCGCCAAAGATGGCGGCTTCTGAAATTTTCCTGCCGGATACCTCCGGCGGTAACAAGGCGCACCTCTACCTGACGGCAGAGCGGTAAGATCCTGTTCGTGACGCCAAGTTGTCGCGGGCGGGGAGGAGGGTGTCGGCACACTACGCTCACCCCTTCTGCTCGGGTCCGGCAGCCGCTCAGTGGTGGCTCGAGCCGTGGGCCGGATCCCGGGGTTTTCTCGAGCGACACTCCTCGCCCGTGAGTGAAAGGGGGATTTTGTGGTTGGGTGTGGGGATTGTTATAGTTCGTGACGCCACCCACGGTTGTGGTGATTTCACCACCGCTGCTCAATATGGGGATCCCGGGGATGGTGATGCGGAGCAGCCAGTTGTTATGTTGCCCCTCCGTGGGTAGGGGTTGGTGATCCCGGGGCCCGGTGATGGAGAAGTAGGTGCGGGGCCTAATGGGCGCAGGGACGCGGGGGCAGCGCTGTGCCTTGCGGCACTGTGGTACTCACTCAGCCTGAGACACGGACACAGTTTGTACGGTAAACCAAACGGCTGGTAGGACGGTCCCACAGACGGCTGCACCTGCACTCCCGGTAGGTGACGGTGATGTCCCTCTTCCTTGCACCTATGTTGTACTGGTGGTAGCGGTGGATTCCCTCCGGTTCCCCGCTCCCCGACTGCAATCTGGGCCGGAGGAGCTCTACACTTTGCCCGCAGGCGCTGGCCCTGGGGAAACTGGTGCCCTGGCGGTGGCGGTGTCTCCCCTGTAATGGTTGGGCTGTTGCCGTCAATCGGGACTTGGTTGTTGGGGGATCTACGTCCCCTTCACTGACGGATTCGGCAAATTTGGTGACTCCTAGCCTTGCCGGGGTCCGAGAGGCCCCTGCCCTGGTGCTGACTGTCCTTCGGAACACTGCTCCAGACCACCGGGCACACAGCCAACGGGGTCCTTCCAGGAACTTCCAAACGGTCCCCCTCCAGACAGTCACCGCCGTCGCTGACCTTGCTGATCTGGCCCTTCACAAAGCTGGACCCTTCAGGCTTTCTCTTCTGTCACTTTACTTCCTTCACTTTCACTTAGCTGTTGTTTACTCTCTCACTTTAGCTCCTCACACTTGCTCTGCCTGGGCTAATCTCTCCTCTCTCAAGCTCTTCCCTGAGCTGACTGCCTGGTTTTCCCGCCTCCAGAGTTGTGAGCTCCTCGGTGGGCGGAGCCAACCGCCTGGCCCACCCCCTGGTGTGCATCATCAGACTCCTGGAGGAAGGCAACAAGGATTTGTAGGTTAGCTGTGATGTTCCTACCTGGAGTGTGGGGTGTGGTGGTGTTGTGACCTGTGTCCCCTGGCTTGCCCAGGGCGACACATGAGTCACTCTGTGATTCACACTATTATCAAATTCCAGCATATAGTGTGCGGGGGCTGCTCGTTTAGATCACTGCTGCTGGGATAATGGCGATCACCATTTTTTTTTTCTAAGCGCGCGTGTAGTGGGGCGGGCCAGCATGTCAGCCAATCCCAGACACACATTAAGGAATAACGTTTGGAACTCCATTCTATGTCTGAACTGGGTGCAAAAAACCTAAAAAACATCACTATGGGGAGATAAGTTATGCACACCAGTGACTATGGAAGGGGAATTCCCCTTCCATAGTCACTGGTGTGCATAACTTATCTCCCCATAATCCCAGACACACACACGGCTAAGTGTACTTTTTCCCAGACAAGCAAGGGCATGTGTCATAGGCAGTCCATGTCACATGTCCTTGCATTATAAAAATGGACATTTTCCCTCAGGACGCCATTATCTGCCTTCTGCGTCTGGGTGTCAGTCACCGCTCACGTAGCTCCTGTCGCCGGTCCTGCTGTGGACGCTATACACACAGCGCTCTACTCATTAGGGACAGAAGTTTATTTCAGTCCTTTTAAGGGCTAATTGCAGCTGGCTCAGAGCAATAGGTGACAGTCAGGTCTGTGGAAACGCTGAATACAGCTTCAGATTACAGCGTCTGTGTAGCTAAGCTCAGGAAATTCCTTGCTGCATTTCACCATTAGGAGGGATAGAAAGTGAGGCTTTCTTTCCTCTACACTGACCCACAACCCGGCCACTGTACCCTCCTGCCCTTTTTTGCAAAGCCATTTTAATTGCAGAGTGCTGCCAGTTAGTTCCATCCAAAGAGTGGCTGCTGTACTCCATTATTGTGCCACTTGTGCCAAGCAAGTTTCACCACCTCTGCATTCTCCCCTCCTGCACATTTTTGCAAAGCCATTTTAATGTAAAAGAGTGCTGCCAGTTAGTGGCATCCAAAAAGTGGCAGTTGTACTCCATTATTGTGCCACTTGTGCCAAGCAAGTCCCACCACCTCTGCATTCTCCCCTCCTGCACATTTTTGCAATGCCACTTTGATTTAAAAGAGTGCTGCCAGTTAGTGCCATCCAAAAAGTGTCTGTTGTACTCCATTAGTGTCCCACTGGTGCCAAGCAATTTCCAGAACCTCTGCATTACACCCTCCTGCTCATTTTAAATATGCTATTATAATAGCAAAAAATGCTGAAACTTAGTGGCATTCAAAAAGTGGCTGTTGTACTCCACTTGTGTCCCTCTGGTGCCAAGCAATTTCAAGCACCTCTGCTTTGCACCCTCAAGCTCATTTTTACTAAGCCATTATAATAGCAAACACTGAGGAAACTTAGTGGCTGTTGTACTCCATTAGTGTCCCACTGGTGCCAAGCAACTTCCAGCACCTCTGCATTACACCCTCCTGCTCATTTTTACTAAGCTATTATAATAGCAAAAAATGCTAAAACTTAGTAGCATCCAAAAAGTGGCTGTTGTGCTCCATTGTGTCCCTCTGGTGCCAAGCAATTTCCAGCACCTCTGCATTGCACCCTCCTGCTCATTTTTACTAAGCTATTATAATAGCAAAAAATGCTAAAACTTAGTAGCATCCAAAAAGTGGCTGTTGTGCTCCATTGTGTCCCACTGGTGCCAAGCAATTTCCAGAACTTCTGCATTACACCCTCCTGCTCATTTTAACTATGCTATTATAATAGCAAAAAATGCTGAAACTTAGTGGCATTCAAAAAGTGGCTGTTGTACTCCACTTGTGTCCCTCTGGTGCCAAGCAATTTCAAGCACCTCTGCTTTGCACCCTCAAGCTCATTTTTACTAAGCCATTATAATAGCAAACACTGAGGAAACTTAGTGGCTGTTGTACTCCATTAGTGTCCCACTGGTGCCAAGCAATTTCCAGCACCTCTGCATTACACCCTCCTGCTCATTTTTACTAAGCTATTATAATAGCAAAAAATGCTAAAACTTAGTAGCATCCAAAAAGTGGCTGTTGTGCTCCATTGTGTCCCTCTGGTGCCAAGCAATTTCCAGCACCTCTGCATTGCACCCTCCTGCTCATTTTTACTAAGCTATTATAATAGCAAAAAATGCTGAAACTTAGTGGCATCCAAAAAGTGGCTGTTGTACTCCATTAGTGTCCCACTGGTGCCAAGCAATTTCCAGAACCTCTGCATTACACCCTCCTGCTCATTTTATCTATGCTATTATAATAGCAAAAAATGCTGAAACTTAGTGGCATTCAAAAAGTGGCTGTTGTACTCCACTTGTGTCCCTCTGGTGCCAAGCAATTTCCAGCACCTCTGCTTTGCACCTTCCTGCACATTTTTACTAAGCCATTATAATAGCAAACACCGAGGAAACTTAGTGGCTGTTGTACTCCATTAGTGTCCCACTGGTGCCAAGCAATTTCCAGCACCTCTGCATTACACCCTCCTGCTCATTTTTGCTAAGCTATTATAATGGCAAAAAATACTAAAACTTAGTAGCATCCAAAAAGTGGCTGTTGTGCTCCATTTGTGTCCCTCTGGTGCCAAGCAATTTCCAGCACCTCTGCTTTGCACCCTCCTGCTCATTTTTACTAAGCTATTATAATAGCAAAAAATGCTGAAACTTAGTGGCATCCAAAAAGTGGCTGTTGTACTCCATTAGTGTCCCTCTGGTGCCAAGCAATTTCCAGCACCTCTGCATTACACCCTCCTGCTCATCTTAACTAAGCTATTATAATAGCAAAAAATGTTGAAACTTAGTGGCATTCAAAAAGTGACTGTTGTACTCCATTAGTGTCCTTCTGGTGCCAAGCAATTTCCAGCACCTCTGCTTTGCACCCTTCTGCACATTTTTACTAAGCCATTATAATAGCAAACACTGAGGAAACTTAGTGGCTGTTGTACTCCATTAGTGTCCCACTGGTGCCAAGCAATTTCCAGCACCTCTGCATTACACCCTCCTGCTCATTTTAACTAAGCTATTATAATAGCAAAAAATGTTGAAACTTAGTGGCATCCAAAAAGTGGCTGTTGTACTCCATTAGTGTCCCTCTGGTGCCAAGCAATTTCCAGCACCTCTGCTTTGCACCCTCCTGCTCATTTTTACTAAGCCATTATAATAGCAAACACTGAGGAAACTTAGTGGCTGTTGTACTCCATTAGTGTCCCACTGGTGCCAAGCAATTTCCAGAACCTCTGCATTACACCCTCCTGCTCATTTTTACTAAGCTATTATAATAGCAAAAAATGCTAAAACTTAGTAGCATCCAAAAAGTGGCTGTTGTGCTCCATTTGTGTCCCTCTGGTGCCAAGCAATTTCCAGCACCTCTGCATTACACCCTCCTGCTCATTTTTACTAAGCTATTATAATAGCAAAAAATGCTGAAACTTAGTGGCATCCAAAAAGTGGCTTTTGTACTCCATTTGTGTCCCTCTGGTGCCAAGCAATTTCCAGCACCTCTGCATTGCACCCTCCTGCTCATTTTAACTAAGCTATTATAATAGCAAAAAATGTTGAAACTTAGTGGCATTCAAAAAGTGGCTGTTGTACTCCATTAGTGTCCTTCTGGTGCCAAGCAATTTCCAGCACCTCTGCTTTGCACCCTCCTGCACATTTTTACTAAGCCATTATAATAGCAAACACTGAGGAAACTTAGTGGCTGTTGTACTCCATTTGTGTCCCTCTGGTGCCAAGCAATTTCCAGCACCTCTGCATTACACCCTCCTGCTCATTTTTACTAAGCTATTATAATAGCAAAAAATGCTGAAACTTAGTGGCATCCAAAAAGTGGCTGTTGTACTCCATTAGTGTCCCACTAGTGCCAAGCAATTTCCAGCACCTCTGCATTGCACCCTCCTGCTCATTTTTACTAATCTATTATAATAGCAAACACTGAGGAAACTTAGTGGCATCCAAAAAGTGGCTGTTGGACTCCATTAGTGTCCTACTGGTGCCAAGCAATTTCCAGCACCTCTGCATTGCACCCTCCTGCTCATTTTTACTAAGCTATTATAATAGCAAACACTGAGGAAACTTAGTGGCATCCAAAAAGTGGCTGTGGTACTCCATTAGTGTCCCACTGGTGCCAAGCAATTTCCAGCACCTCTGCATCACACCCTCCTGCTCATTTTTACTAAGCTAATATAATACCAAAAAATGCTGTAACTTAGTGGCATCCAAAAAGTGGCTGTTGTACTCCATTTGTGTCCCTCTGGTGCCAAGCAATTTCTAGCACCTCTGCATTGCACCCTCCTGCACATTTTTTACTAAGCCATTATAATAGCAAACACTGAGGAAACTTAGTGGCTGTTGTACTCCATTAGTGTCCCACTGGTGCCAAGCAATTTCCAGCACCTCTGCATTACACCCTCCTGCTCATTTTTACTAAGCTATTATAATAGCAAAAAATGCTGAAACTTAGTGGCATCCAAAAAGTGGCTTTTGTACTCCATTTGTGTCCCTCTGGTGCCAAGCAATTTCCAGCACCTCTGCATTGCACCCTCCTGCTCATTTTAACTAAGCTATTATAATAGCAAAAAATGTTGAAACTTAGTGGCATTCAAAAAGTGGCTGTTGTACTCCATTAGTGTCCTTCTGGTGCCAAGCAATTTCCAGCACCTCTGCTTTGCACCCTCCTGCACATTTTTACTAAGCCATTATAATAGCAAACACTGAGGAAACTTAGTGGCTGTTGTACTCCATTTGTGTCCCTCTGGTGCCAAGCAATTTCCAGCACCTCTGCATTACACCCTCCTGCTCATTTTTACTAAGCTATTATAATAGCAAAAAATGCTGAAACTTAGTGGCATCCAAAAAGTGGCTGTTGTACTCCATTAGTGTCCCACTAGTGCCAAGCAATTTCCAGCACCTCTGCATTGCACCCTCCTGCTCATTTTTACTAATCTATTATAATAGCAAACACTGAGGAAACTTAGTGGCATACAAAAAGTGGCTGTTGGACTCCATTAGTGTCCTACTGGTGCCAAGCAATTTCCAGCACCTCTGCATTGCACCCTCCTGCTCATTTTTACTAAGCTATTATAATAGCAAACACTGAGGAAACTTAGTGGCATCCAAAAAGTGGCTGTGGTACTCCATTAGTGTCCCACTGGTGCCAAGCAATTTCCAGCACCTCTGCATCACACCCTCCTGCTCATTTTTACTAAGCTAATATAATACCAAAAAATGCTGTAACTTAGTGGCATCCAAAAAGTGGCTGTTGTACTCCATTTGTGTCCCTCTGGTGCCAAGCAATTTCTAGCACCTCTGCATTGCACCCTCCTGCACATTTTTTACTAAGCCATTATAATAGCAAACACTGAGGAAACTTAGTGGCTGTTGTACTCCATTAGTGTCCCACTGGTGCCAAGCAATTTCCAGCACCTCTGCATTGCACCCTCCTGCTCATTTTTACTAAGCTATTATAATAGCAAAAAATTCTGAAACTTAGTAGCATCCAAAAAGTGGCTGTTGTGCTCCATTTGTGTCCCTCTAGTGCCAAGCAATTTCCAGCACTTCTGCATTGCACCCTCCTGCTCATTTTTACTAAGCTATTATAATAGCAAAAAATGCTGAAACTTAGTGGCATCCAAAAAGTGGCTGTTGTACTCCATTTGTGTCCCTCTGGTGCCAAGCAATTTCCAGCTCCTCTGCATTGCACCCTCCTGCTCATTTTTACTAAGCTATTGTAATATCAAAAAAGGCTGAAACTTAGTGGCATCCAAAAAGTGGCTGTTGTACTCCATTAGTGTCCCTCTAGTGCCAAGCAATTTCCAGCTCCTCTGCATTGCACCCTCCTGCTCATTTTTACTAAGCTATTGTAATATCAAAAAAGGCTGAAACTTAGTGGCATCCAAAAAGTGGCTGTTGTACTCCATTAGTGTCCCACTGGTGCCAAGCAATTTTCAGCACTTCTGCATTACACCCTCCTGCTCATTTTTACTAAGCTAATATAATAGCAAAATATGCTGAAACTTAGTGGCATCCAAAAAGTGGCTGTTGTACTCCATTAGTGTCCCACTGGTGCCAAGCAATTTCCAGCACCTCTGCATTACACCCTCCTGCTCATTTTTACTAAGCTAATATAATAGCAAAATACAGTTAGGTCCAGAAATATTTGGACAGTGACACAATTTTCGCGAGTTGGGCTCTGCATGCCACCACATTGGATTTGAAATGAAATCTCTACAACAGAATTCAAGTGCAGATTGTAACGTTTAATTTGAAGGTTTGAACAAAAATATCTGATAGAAATTGAAGGAATTGTACACATTTCTTTACAAACACTCCACATTTTAGGAGGTCAAAAGTAATTGGACAAATAAACCAAACCCAAACAAAATATTTTTATTTTCAATATTTTGTTGCGAATCCTTTGGAGGCAATCACTGCCTTAAGTCTGGAACCCATGGACATCACCAAACGCTGGGTTTCCTCCTCCTTAATGCTTTGCCAGGCCTTTACAGCCGCAGCCTTCAGGTCTTGCTTGTTTGTGGGTCTTCCCGCCTTAAGTCTGGATTTGAGCAAGTGAAATGCATGCTCAATTGGGTTTAGATCTGGTGATTGACTTGGCCATTGCAGAATGTTACACTTTTTTGCACTCATGAACTCCTGGGTAGCTTTGGCTGTATGCTTGGGGTCATTGTCCATCTGTACTATGAAGCGCCGTCCGATCAACTTTGCGGCATTTGGCTGAATCTGGGCTGAAAGTATATCCCGGTACACTTCAGAATTCATCCGGCTACTCTTGTCTGCTGTTATGTCATCAATAAACACAAGTGACCCAGTGCCATTGAAAGCCATGCATGCCCATGCCATCACGTTGCCTCCACCATGTTTTACAGAGGATGTGGTGTGCCTTGGATCATGTGCCATTTCCTTTCTTTTCCAAGCTTTTTTCTTCCCATCATTCTGGTACAGGTAGATCTTTGTCTCATCTGTCCATAGAATACTTTTCCAGAACTGAGCTGGCTTCATGAGGTGTTTTTCAGCAAATTTAACTCTGGCCTGTCTATTTTTGGAATTGATGAATGGTTTGCATCTAGATGTGAACCCTTTGTATTTACTTTCATGGAGTCTTCTCTTTACTGTTGACTTAAAGACAGATACACCTACTTCACTGAGAGTGTTCTGGACTTCAGTTGATGTTGTGAACGGGTTCTTCTTCACCAAAGAAAGTATGCGGCGATTATCCACCACTGTTGTCATCCGTGGACGCCCAGGGCTTTTTGAGTTCCCAAGCTCACCAGTCAATTCCTTTTTTCTCAGAATGTACCCGACTGTTGATTTTGCTACTCCAAGCATGTCTGCTATCTCTCTGATGGATGTTTTCTTTTTTTTCAGCCTCAGGATGTTCTGCTTCACCTCAATTGAGAGTTCCTTAGACCGCATGTTGTCTGGTCACAGTAACAACTTCCAAATGCAAAACCACACACCTGTAATCAACCCCAGACCTTTTAACTACTTCATTGATTACAGGTTAACGAGGAAGACGCCTTCAGAGTTAATTGAGTCCCTTGTCCAATTACTTTTGGTCCCTTTAAAAAGAGGAGGCTATGCATTACAGAGCTATGATTCTTAAACCCTTTCTCCGATTTGGATGTGAAAACTCTCATATTGCAGCTGGGAGTGTGCACTTTCAGCCCATATTATATATATAATTGTAATTCTGAACATGTTTTTTGTAAACAGCTAAAATAACAAAACTTGTGTCACTGTCCAAATATTTCTGGACCTAACTGTATGCTGAAATTTAGTGGCATCCAAAAAGTGGCTGTTGTACTCCATTTGTGTCCCTCTGGTGCCAAGCAATTTCCAGCTCCTTTGCATTGCACCCTCCTGCTCATTTTTACTAAGCCATTATAATAGCAAACACTGAGGAAACTTAGTGGCATCCAAAAAGTGGCTGTTGTACTCCATTAGTGTCCCACTGGTGCCAAGCAATTTCCAGAACCTCTGCATTGCACACTCAAGCTCATTTTTACTAAGCTATTATAATAGCAAAAAAATGCTGAAACTTAGTGGCATCCAAAAAGTGGCTGTTGTACTCCATTTGTATCCCACTGGTGCCAAGCAATTTCCAGCACCTCTGCATTACACCCTCCTGCTCATTTTTGCAAAACCATTTTAATTGAAAAGAGTGCTTCCAGTTAGTCCAATCAAAAGAGTGGCTGCTGTACTCCATTATTGTGCCACTGGTGCCAAGCAAGTCCCACCACCTCTGCATTTTCCCCTCCTGCACATTTTGCTACACAAATTTTATAGCAAACTCAGGGAATTCCTTGCTGCATTTCATCATTAGGAGGGATAGAAAGTGAGGCTTCCTTTACTCTCCTGGTACCCACAGAACACAGTCACTGTACCCACCTGACCACTTTTGCCACGCTATTTAATTTGCCCAAAGAGCTGACTCTTTTTCTGCCATCCTAAAATTGTCTGGAATACTAAGTTAGTGTTCCTTTGCTGCCAAGCAAGGTGCAACACATGTGCATTCTACACTCCTTTCCATTTGTGGAACGCAATTATTAACTGCAGGTAGTCCAGCCAATCTTTGACGAAGGTGCAGGCGTGGATATAATGTTGCCTTCATCCAATGGTGGTTCTCTCGATGTCTGACAGCTAAACAATACCATCTGTTTCCACTTCCAAAACAAGTGACGACCTGCCAATCACACTCCCGCTTACGGGTATTAGGGTGGAAGTTCAGTGTGAAAAAGCATGTGTGACTGCTGGGACAGTCACAGTCACAGAGGATGAAGAGCAACGCAGATGCACTTGATGGGGCAGGCGGTGGTTGCACAGCCCCGCTAGGCCGCATTGTAGCACAGTGAAATTCCCATTGCGACTTATGCTTCATTTTAAGTCTTGTACTTGGTGGGCTCCCTAGTATGCAGCAAAACCACGCAACAGGAAAAGCACTCTAGGCAGTGTGGTTGATAAATGATTGTTTAACTTTCCCAAAACAAACAATAAGAACCATGAATAAAATTGAAATAATAGATAAATCTATTCAGTTGTCCACTACTTGCTAATCCCTCTGCGTAGCAGCAGTAATTGTGTGTTTGTGCGTGTGTGTGTGTGCGTATGTGTGTGTATGTGTGCGAACACGACTTACCTGTGGCGCATCACAAGAGCTTCAAAGTTATCTACCTAAACATAGACAAAACACATTACCCCCACTGAATACCCTTGTTAGCTGAAGCCCCACAGATAAGGCAGATGATAACAGTGTGAATGCAAACCACACAGCTCTGCAACACAGTCATGGAAATCTTGAAAAGCAACAGTCAATGCAAACATGTGTCGCTGTCCCTCTATGATTTAAACTGTACGTGACAATTTGACAGTACAGAGGCAGCAAGTCTTATTGTCTATATAGTCAGCCTACATAGAACAGATATGTGTTTTGCTAATAAAACAAAGTGTTTTGTGCACGCATTACTGTCTGGGTACAGCCTACCGTACCCGGGTACTGTGATGTCCAGTTGCCATAAATACAGACTTTACGCTCCTCTCATGGTAAACAGTATAGACAGCACCGGAAGAATGTTGACCTGTGGCACAGGATGCTGCTCACTGGCGTTACGGTCCTCCTCACCAAACTCCAACACGACTCCCCTCACAATTGAACGAAGTGTTTCCGCGGTGGCTCCTTGCTGTAACACACACCTTTAACTTTTCCTTCTGTTCATAGACAGCATCTCCAAGTCCACACCCAAAGATCGTTTTGCTATTGCTATAGTGACCAAACAGACAAAGGCAGATCCAAAAAAACAGCAGCCCCTTGTGTGTAGTCTGCAAATATGCAGGCAATGAATGGCAAATAAGCATTTTGCATTGACAGTGGCTAAAGCTGAGCAATAAATCCTCACGCTATCAATTCATATCCATGTGACACTTCATGGTGGAAGTACTCAAAGTTGAGATTTTTTGCTTTCTACTTAGAGATTTTTACAGATTACATGACTTGGGTGATCCTTTGCTATGTTCAAAAAGTCCCAGGCTAGGCAAGGCTTACAGCCCATGCTACCTGCATAGCCAACATGACTTATGCTCAGAGGCAGAGTTGTAGCCGAGGATTCAGTTGTTGATGGGCTTCCAGTACTTTGTCTCTGTCCAGGAAGACACAACGTAAACTCGTCGTCAGTAGCATCCTCCTCCTCCTCCTCTGCTGACGTCATCGACTGGCTGACTTTGGTTTGACAGTAAGTGGTGTCTCCAACCTCATCATCACCCTGTGTGTTTTCATTCCCCTCGTCCTGAGTCCTCTGTGACAACCTCTTCCTGCCCTGACCGAATAGCAAAGTTGTCGTTACAATCAGGTATCTGAGTCTCCTCATCATGTTCCCCATTGTCTCCACCAGGATGATGTACGGTTTGGAAATGAGGGTGTACATTATGCTCCGCACATTCTTTATCGGGGCCTGGATCCGACTCACAAAGCTTTTGGCAATATGTGCAGATCATTTCCCCTGTCTCCTGGAATTCGCTGCCTCAACACACCAGATTATCTGCTACACCCGCAAGGTTCAAACGGAACCTGAAAACTCACCTGTTCAGAAATGACTATAACCTTCAATGACCCCACCACCGTGCGGAGCTGACGCCCAACCTACACCCCACCTACTGTCTCCTCCCCAAAATACTTTACAATGTTATCCCGCAAGGGCTGGGCCCTCTTCCCTCTGTACCAGTTTGTCTATTGTTACTTGTATATGTATTGTGTATGTAACCCCCTTCTCATGTACAGCACCATGGAATCAATGGTGCTCTAAAAATAAATAATAATAATAAGTTCTTTGTCTGTACTCACTGCAGCTTTTGAGCAGACCTCTGATACACAGGCTATAGTGTGACTGAACAGCTCTGCAGACTCAACCATCTCTGTTACCCCATACTCAGCAGGGCTGGTGAAAACTTGAGAGCTGTTATGAAGCAAGTGCGATTGGGTTGACACCACAGTGGAATGGAGTATTTGTGATATTGAACTTGAGGTGGAGGAGAGGCCACTTTATGGCGCACTTGAGATCCGTTGAAGCAGCTGCTGTTTTGGTGCCTCATCTACATTTGTTAGCAATGGTCGTGTCGGTGAAAAAAGGATCATATCAGATTATCCACGGGAAGAAGTACACATGTTATATTTTTGCTGTTATTTGTTGTTACGAATCGGTGTCGCCGTAAACGCAAGCAACCTGCTGCGGTTCCAGTTGCGCCCAGGTGTCAGCTGCCATTTAGGGCTGTGCCTCTGGTTGTCCAGTTGGCTGCTTTCTCCACCACGTCTAAGTGTGGAGAGGCGGCTAGTGGGCATGCGTGTGCCGATTTACCCCAGCCTAACTCCAGTGTTTCGCCTACTGAGTATGCTCAACCTGACTGTGCCATTCCTGAGGCTAAGTCTTCATTTCAGGCTACAGCACATGCTTGTTTGGACTGTGTCTGAGTCATTCTGCGACCTGTGGTTCCACACACTTACAGAGGGCCCTGGGGCTTGCCTCACTCACGGGTGGCCACTACAACTAACTGCACCCAACATCAGCCCCAGGTGTCCCCTTACACTGCAGTGGCGGTCCCCACTGACTGCAATACCGAGAGTTGCGTCACAAAACTACATATAAAGAAGCAACCTACCTGTGACCAGACTGTTCCTCCACGTGAAGTCCCTGAAGGTAACGCACCGACAACACCTGTGGGGCTTCACACTTAGAGCGAAAAGCCTCTTTGCACAGGTTCTTGCACTCCGTGCCGGGTCTAAGTCCTGTGTTGTGCCTAGACAGCATGCTGAAGCGGATAGTCTTTTTTTGGAGACTGTATTTCATGCTACTGAGTATGCTCAGGCACTTACTGCATCAGAGGCTAGTTCCGGTAATGAACTCTTTGGCCCTGTCCCTGATGTGGGGGGCCCATATAGACCACAGGGCATCAGGTGTCCTGACGATGTGGCCAGGCCACTCCCAACTGGCTTGCAGAGGCCCGCCCCTATGACTTGTCACCTAATTATTGTGGGTCAGACGATGACTGGTGAGGTGTTTGGGTCGTGGCAGCCATGAGGTCATTATTGAAGTTGCGGTTCCGAATAGGATGCTAGTTATGCCACTCATGACGTGTCACTCTGCTTTTGTCTCCAGGAGGTGCATTGTGGTCCACCCTGGTTTGGGGTGGACCAAGGTTATAAAAGGAGCTGGAGCCAACAAGGATGTGCGCAGTCTTCTATTATGCTCCGAAAGAGCACACCTCCATGTGTTGAACCCATTGCGGCTTTAGTCCAGAGGTAGGCAGGGATAGGGCGTCAATGCAGGCTGCCACCACAGTTGGTAACGCAGAATGGTTAAGACCAGCTCATGTCCTACCAGTAAACAGAAGAACGATCCAAAGTACTATAGCAGGGCATATCATATTGTAAAACAAATAGGTAAATAACCCACCACAGGCATAATTCAACAAAAAAAAACGGAGAATTGTGGTTTAAGGGATAACAATAAATATTTTATTAGCTAGCAAATACCATAAGATAGCACTCATAATTTGCATATGGAGAGCAGGGGTCAAAAAGGGTATCCATGTATTCAGTATATAGTTAATTAAATCACATTATTGCTACAAGGAAGTACATGTCCACAAAGGATACAGGGAATAAAGTGTCATGTGCAATACAATTACTATTACCACAGAAACAGGGGGATTACATAAACATTGCACACAGTCCCATATAAAGTGCTATGCATATCCTAGTGGATCAGACAAGAGTTTTAGCAGCACATATATAACAAATCAAGTAACAGTCATATGTATACCAGTACCCAGAGGTGGAGGGGATGCACACCAAGCCTAAGGAACGCACGTTTCGCGGGTAGCTTTATCAACCAGGCGAGGTAAGAGTGGCTGCTAAAACGCTGACCATCTGGACCTTGTAGATCTTGTTATCCCTTTCGCATATGACTCCTCCTGTACTTCCTTACTTCCTCCCCTTCCTCTTGTCCCAACACCTGACTCCGAATAATGCTTACAGTGTGCTCCATCATGTAGATGACCAAAATTGTCACGCTGAGAATGGCATCGCCAGTGCTAAACATCTTCGTCGACATTTGTAAACTGTGTAGAAGGGTGCATAGGTGCTTGATCTGACACCACTCCAGCAGCGTGATCTGCACCACCACTGGATCAAGTTAGCCCAGGGTATATGTCATAACGTATTGCAGCAGGGTTCGGCGGTGTTGCCACAGACGCTGCAACATGTGCAGATTCAAATTCCTGCGTGTCGGCACATTGCATTTCAGGCTTTTAACCGCCAGACCTAAAGACTTCGGGAGCGAAGAAAGTTGTTGAGCTGCTGGGTGCGAACGATGGAAGTGAGCACATAGCGAGTGTGCCCGCTGCACAAGGCCATGTAGGCCGGGATGGTGTTTTAAAAATTGCTGGAGAATCAGATTCAACACGTGAGCCATACAAGGCATGTGTGTCACATTGCTCTGATGAAGGCCCACAGCCAGGTTTGCATAATTGCCACACACGGCTGTTAAGTCACCACCGGAGTCCGCTCAATCAATTTGTACTCCGGTCGCCAGGTGACAACGTGTTCCTTTTGGGCATAGTGCTGATGATGGGAAAGGAGTCAATGCCAGCGGCGCAGGTGGACGCAGGTTATGCTCACCCACTGGGCTGCGTTACCTTGACAGATGCAGAACCACAGGCTGAATGTAGGTGGTATGTATCTCACAGATGAAGTACCATCATTCAGCTACAACCAATGGGAAGACACCACAACCTTTTTTAGGCCCATCCTGTCTGCAGACCACTGCCAGACAAAGCTATGAACCTCTTGTTACTGTTACCCCCAGTTCAGTTTTATGATTTTGAGTGCTTGTTACCTGACTACTTTTCCTGCTTGCTGTTTATGTACCTCATTGGCCGATCCGCATTTCACCTATGCTTGTTTTCTGATTAAGTCCTGGCCGTCCCATTCTGTTTCTCTTCCTCAATTAATGTTTTGACCCTGCATGACTACTATTCTCTGGAACTGCAGCCTTCCACAAGTATTGATCAACTGGGGCCCTGTGTAATTCCAAATCACTGTATAGGGGTTAAAGCGTTTCAGGGTTCTGGGGGTCCACCTTGCTGAGTGGCTTCCCTCTAGCCTATCCTTTACAGCCCGTCTGAGTGTGTTGATCCAGGCAGGCGTTACACCGTCCCCACTGCAGAAGGCCATATAGGCCGGGATAGTGGTTTAAAAATTGCTGGACAACCAGGTTCAACACATGAGCCATATGTCACGCTCCCCGGGTCCTCTGCTCCGCTCCCCGGCTCACCTGCCACGCTCCCCGCTCTCCAGCCTCCATTGGCCGCGCTTCCCAGGCCCCCTGGTCCCCGCTCCAGGCGCCCGTCGGCTTCCCAGCCCCTGGCCGGCTCTGCTGCTTCCTCCTCTCAGCTTCCTGCCCTGGCTTCTGGCACCCGGGCCGCGCGCATGCGCATTAGGGCGCGCGCGCGGTCACTGACCCTTTCTTAAAGGGCCAGTGTCCACTGACAGGAAATGATGCACACAGGTACAGGGTATAAAGGGGATTAATGTCCAAGGGGGCGGGGCCTGTTCTTCGTGTTTCCCAAGCTAGGAGTAAGGTCTCCTTGTGTTCCTGTGAGATACTTACCTCTCTCTCTTTTAGAGCCGATCCTGCATTGCCATCCGGTCCTGCTGTATCTCGAACCCCAAACGCTGCCTATCTACCATCCTGACAGTCCGTACCATCCCGGTTCCTTGCGGTGACCCGTCATCTCGCTCCAATGGTTCCGGACCCCGCCTGACATCATCCCGGCTTCCGAACCTGAGCTCCGTCACCCGGACCACCATCAGTGACCCCATGGTCCCAGGGACTTCTCCATTGTGTTCTAAGTGCACGGACTGTTCTGCTACCTAAAGTGCTCCGGCTACCGGACTCCGTTCCCTCTTCGGGGAGTTCGGTCCAGTGGATCCACCTCCCGGGTCTGCCCATCCATCTGGCCCTAACAGTAAGAACAGGCCATGGATCCCGCTGAAGCACTAGCGGCCTTGCAAGAGGAACTCCAACGCCAGCGTGAAGTCCAGACCCGCATGCTGAACTTTATGACTTCCGTGGACGCCCGCCTGAACACGCTACAAGCCTCGGTCACATGTTCTGCGCCTCGGGTCTCCACTAGTCAATCCACGGCTCCCGCTCCCGTGGCAGCCTCTTCGGATGCTTCCAGACTTCGTTTGGCTTCACCACCCCGTTACGCCGGAGATCCCAAGACCTGCAGGGGGTTTATAAACCAATGCTCCCTTCATTTCACGCAGCTGCCGCATTTGTTTGCCTCCGACCAAGCCAAGGTCGCCTTCATAATGTCTCACCTAGAGGACGAGGCACTGGCGTGGATGAACCCCTTGTGGGAGAAGGAGGACCCTATGACCAAGAATCTCCAAGAGTTCCTGCAGGCCTTTCGCGGCACCTTTGACGAGCCAGGACGCGCCTCCGCGTCTGCTTCATCTCTTCTCCGGTTACGTCAAGGAACTCTGACGGTGGGTCAATACGCCATCCGTTTCCGCACCTTGGCTTCAGAACTCGGGTGGAATAACGAGGCCCTAACCGCCGCCTTCTGGGAAGGACTCTCGGGTCGAATCAAAGATGAGCTGGCTGGACGTGACGTACCGTCCACCCTGGACGCCCTGATTACTCTAGCGACTCGAGTGGACATTCGCTTTCAGGAGCGGTCCAAAGAGGTGTCCCGTGAGAGACGTCCGGTACGGCATGCCTCTCCTCCACAGAAGCCCGCCGTACTCCAGTCAACGACCTCTGGTGCCTCCGTCCATGAGCCCATGCAGATCGACCGTGTGCGACAGTCTGAACAACGTCGAGCAGAGCGACTCGCCAAGGGTCTCTGCTTCTACTGCGGAGAGGGCAAACACCTGCTACGCGCCTGTCCAGAGAGGCCGGGAAACTCCAAAGCCTAGGGTTGGTAGGAGAGGCCACCCTAGGTGCTGGGACTCTCTCAGACCCGGTTACATGGACTGTGCAAGTGACAACGGGAGAGACGCGGTTTACGGCTGAGGCGTACCTCGATTCTGGGGCAGCAGGCAATTTCATCCAGCAGGCCACGGTGGACAAATACCAGGTGCCTGTTACTCCACTCGCCAGACCTCTTGTGATTGCCTCTGTGGATGGGAGACCCCTCTCTGACACCATCTCCTGGATCACCAAGCCGCTTGAACTGCGTATTGGTGCTCTGCACACCGAGAACATCGCTCTCTACGTCCTCCCACACATGTCACATCAAATCCTGCTGGGTCTTCCTTGGTTGCGGACACACGAACCTTCAGTCAGCTGGGGCACTGGCGATATCACTCGATGGGGGTCTTCTTGCCATGATACCTGTCTGAAGACCATAAAACCCATCCGACGACCTCCGGTTCCAGAGACCCTACCGGGACTACCCTCAGCCTATTGGTCCTTCGTAGACGTCTTTGATAAGAAGGAGTCAGAGGTACTTCCGCCACATCGTCCTTACGATTGTGCCATTGACCTGCTCCCGGGAACTACACCACCTCGAGGAAGGATATATCCATTGTCTCCAGCCGAAACAAGGGCCATGTCTACGTACATCACAGAGAGCCTGGCTAGGGGATTCATTCGGAGATCCTCCTCTCCTGCTGGAGCTGGCTTCTTCTTCATAAAGAAGAAAGAGGGCGACCTACGACCATGCATAGACTACCGGGGATTGAACCAAATTACCGTAAAAAACAAGTACCCCCTGCCGCTCATCCCCGAATTGTTTGATCGGCTCAGAGGAGCTCGTGTCTTCACCAAGTTGGATCTTCGGGGTGCCTACAACCTGGTCCGTATTCGCTCGGGGGACGAATGGAAGACCGCGTTCAACACTCGTGATGGGCACTATGAATACTGCGTGATGCCCTTCGGCCTGTGTAACGCACCAGCCGTCTTCCAAGAATTAGTGAACGACGTGTTCCGGGACCTTCTCTACGTCTGTGTGGTGGTATATCTGGATGACATCCTTGTCTTCTCTCCGGACCTCCAGACCCACCGAGAGAACGTGCAACAGGTTCTACAAAGACTGAGAGAGAATCGTCTGTACGCCAAGTACGAGAAGTGTGTCTTCGAACAGTCTTCTCTCCCCTTCCTGGGTTACCTCATCACCGAGACCGGACTGCAGATGGACCCAAAGAAGGTCTCTGCCATTCTCAACTGGCCTCCTCCTTCTGGACTGAAGGCAATCCAACGTTTTCTGGGATTCGCCAATTATTACCGCAAGTTCATTCCTCACTTCTCTGCTCTGACTGCTCCTCTCTCCGCCTTGACCAAGAAGGGGGCTAATCCAAAGGACTGGTCACCTGCGGCCGACGCCGCGTTTGGCTCTCTAAAGCGAGCCTTTGCCTCCTCTCCTGTACTCCACCGTCCAGAGTTAAACCGCCAGTTCACCTTGGAGGTGGATGCCTCCTCCTCAGGAGCCGGAGCAGTGCTCATGCAGAAGTCCTCCTCCGGGAAGATGGTGACTTGCGGTTTCTTCTCCAAGAGCTTCTCCGCCCCTGAACGCAATTACACCATCGGTGACCGAGAGCTATTGGCAGTCAAACTGGCTCTGGAGGAATGGCGCTATCTTCTGGAAGGAGCAGTGTACCCCGTCATTATTTACACGGACCACAAAAACCTGGAATACCTGCGGTCTGCTCAGCGACTGAACCCCCGGCAAGCCAGGTGGTCCTTGTTCTTTGCCCGGTTCGATTTCCAGCTCCATTTCCGACCAGCGGACAAGAATGTACGCGCTGATGCCTTGTCTAGGTCTTTCATGCCCATGGAGCAGGAAGAGGAGACATCCCAACCCATCGTCTGTCCAAGTAAGATTATTCCGGTGGCTCCTGTCACCCTGGCCCAGATACCGCCCGGGAAGACCTATGTCTCTGAGACAGACAGGCATAAAGTGCTACACTGGGGCCATGCCTCGAAAACAGCCGGTCATGCTGGTCAGAAGAGGGCATGGAGTGCGATTGTACGTCATTACTGGTGGCCATCCCTTCGCACGGACGTCGCCTCTTTTGTCTCTGCTTGCTCTTCTTGTGCCAGGAACAAGACGCCCAAACACCTGCCATATAAACGTCTTCTGCCTCTGCCCATACCCTCAGTTCCCTGGCAACACATTGCGATGGACTTTATTACGGACTTGCCATTGTCCTCCGGACACACAGTCATATGGGTCGTGGTGGATCGGTTCTCTAAAATGGCCCATTTCGTCCCTATGGCTGGACTGCCCTCTGCCCAGGAACTCGCGGACGCCTATATACATCACATCTTCCGCTTGCACGGCTTTCCATCACACATTGTGTCCGACAGAGGAACTCAGTTCACCTCCCGCTTCTGGAGGGCTCTCTGTAAACATCTGGGAGTAACGCTGGACTTTTCTTCTGCCTACCATCCTCAGTCGAACGGCCAAGTGGAACGGGTCAATCAGATATTGACCTCTTTCTTACGTCACTATGTCAACGCCCATCATGACGATTGGTCCACACTTCTTCCTTGGGCTGAATTCTCCCATAATCACCACGTCAGTGAGTCCTCCTCCTGTTCTCCCTTCCATGTCGTCTACGGACTTCAGCCGTCTGTCCCATTGCCTGTATCCTCTTCCTCGGACATCCCTGCTGCTGATGCAGTACTCCGTGACTTTACAACCATTTGGGACTCAGTTAAGGCGTCCCTTGCACGTGCATCCCTGCGGATGAAGAGACACGCGGACAAGAGACGTCTGGATCCTCCATGTTTCTCTCCGGGAGATCTCGTCTGGCTTGCTTCCAAGTACGTCCGATTGAAGTTACCATCCTACAAGCTGGGACCTCGCTACATCGGACCGTTTAAAGTCATCGGCAAGATCAATGAGGTCTCCTACAAACTGCAGCTTCCGGCCACGATGAGGATACCCAACTCCTTCCACGTCTCTCTGCTCAAGCCGGTTGTCCTTGGTCCCTTCTCCGCTGCTGCCAGTCCGGCTCCTCCTCCTATTGCTGAGGACGACATCTATGTGGTAAGGGATATCGTGGCCATGAAGACCGTACGAGGCCGACAGTTCTTCCTGGTGGACTGGGCAGGGTATGGTCCTGAGGATAGAACCTGGGAGCCCAGGGAGAATGTGGGCACTCCGCTGATCCGTGCCTTCCTGTCCCGGTTGCGGGGAGGGGAGCGTGGGGGGGGGTACTGTCACGCTCCCCGTGTCCTCTGCTCCGCTCCCCGGCTCACCTGCCACGCTCCCCGCTCTCCAGCCTCCATTGGCCGCGCTTCCCAGGCCCCCTGGTCCCCGCTCCAGGCGCCCGTCAGCTTCCCAGCCCCTGGCCGGCTCTGCTGCTTCCTCTTCTCAGCTTCCTGCCCTGGCTTCTGGCACCCGGGCCGCGCGCATGCGCATTAGGGCGCGCGCGCGGTCACTGACCCTTTCTTAAAGGGCCAGTGTCCACTGACAGGAAATGATGCACACAGGTACAGGGTATAAAGGGGATTAATGTCCAAGGGGGCGGGGCCTGTTCTTCGTGTTTCCCAAGCTAGGAGTCAGGTCTCCTTGTGTTCCTGTGAGATACTTACCTCTCTCTCTTTTAGAGCCGATCCTGCATTGCCATCCGGTCCTGCTGTATCTCGAACCCCGAACGCTGCCTATCTACCATCCTGACAGTCCGTACCATCCCGGTTCCCTGCGGTGACCCGTCATCTCGCTCCAACGGTTCTGGACCCCGCCTGACATCATCCCGGCTTCCGAACCTGAGCTCCGTCACCCGGACCACCATCAGTGACCCCGTGGTCCCAGGGACTTCTCCATTGTGTTCTAAGTGCACGGACTGTTCTGCTACCTAAAGTGCTCCGGCTACCGGACTCCGTTCCCTCTTCGGGGAGTTCGGTCCAGTGGATCCACCTCCCGGGTCTGCCCATCCATCTGGCACTAACACCATACAAGGCACGTGTGTAACATTGCCCTGAAGAAGGGCCGCAGACTGGTTTGCATCATTGTCGCACCCGGCTTTCCCTGGCTGCTGGTTGAGTGGAGACAACCATTGATGAAACTCGGTCTCACTCTCCAGAGCTTACCGTCCACAACTCCTCAGCGGTGTGACTCACATTTCCCAGACATTTCTAAGTAAAGAGTCGACCGCATCATGCTCTTGAGCTTGCTGCCAGCATAGTAAGGAGGTGTGTGGGATTCCTTGGGCGCAGTTACAAGGAAGGGTGGTCTGACCACACAGGGTTTGGGCCGAGGTGGAGGACCCACACAAGGTTGAGGAGGCAAAAGCAGTGGAGGAACTTGGACATATAGAGGAAGGATTGACACACAACTCGTGGGGACGGCAAGACTTGTACAGCAGACCCTTCTCCATCTCTCACCATAGTTACCCAGTGCACAGTCAGCAACATGTAACTCCCCTGTCCATGCTTACTGGTCCAAGTATCTGTGGTAAAATGCACCCTGTTACACACAGAGTTTCTCAAGGAATCGGTGATGTTGTGTGCGACCTGCTGTGGTAGCGTGGGCACGCCTTTCTTGGAGAAGGAGTGGCAACTGGGCATCGGCTCTTGGGGCACTGCAATGGGCATAAGGTCTCGAAAATCCTCGGTCTCAAAAGGGTGTAAAGGCAGCCTTTCTGTAGCCAACAATTTGCAGATGATGAAACTCAACCTTTTAGGCATGTCATGCCCTTCGAAAATCATGTAAAACACAGCGAGGGGACACCAACCACAGTCTCCCTCGTTTCCACTAATTGGGCCAAACACACCCCACATGACTGGCATCAGTTGACCCCCCTTTTCAAAATGAGATAGATGCTTTGCATGAAGCACTCTCAAAAATACGCGTGCCTTTCGCCTCCCCTGGATGACCCAGGGGAAGAAAAGTCCTCTGAGAGCCATGACTTGTTCATCTTGGCTCTTTTAGAAACACAGCGAGGGGACTCCAACCACAGTCTCCCTCGTTTCCACTAATTGGGTCACACACACCCCACTTGACTGGCATCAGTTGACCCCCCTTTTCAAAATGAAAAAGATGCTTTGCATGAAGCACTCTCAAAAATACGCATGCCTTTCACCTCCCCTGGATGACCCAGGGGAAGAAAAGTCCTCTGTGACCCATGACTTCCTCATTTTGGTGAACGTTAGTATGTTCACATTGTCAGTGGACAGACGCGTGTGCTTATCTGTCAGCACACCCCCAGCAGCACTGAGGACACGTTCCGAGAGAACGCTGGCTGCGGGATACGACAAGATCCCCAAGGCGTACGTGGTGAGCTCAGGCAATTTATCCAGATTGGAAGCCTAAAATGAGCAAAGCTCAAGTTGCACAGTAATGGCATCGATGTTCCCTTGCATATACTCATGTATCTGTGTCTCCTCCTCTTTTTCCTTGTCCAGCTCTTTTGTTTTTGCATGAGTATATGTCCTTGTCACTTTCCCATGTGTTTGTGTTGTGTTGTGAGTTGTTTGTCACCTTTTGGACACCTTTGAGGGTGTTTTCTAGATGTTTTTATGTGTTTGTGATTGGCTCCCATTGTTTCCTATGGGGTTCGAGCGGTTCGCCGAACCGAACTCAAACGCGACCTCCGTTCGGCGAACCAAGCTCGAACGTATCTCTAGTGGGGACCCTGAAGAGGGGGGCATGATTTAGGAGTCCAGAATGGGTTAAATTATACTTGGAAGTGGCCCATGATGGAGCACATTATTACTGGTAGGAGTGCTGTATGAGGGACATTACAACTAGAAAAGGCCCAGGATAAGGGACATTATACAAAGAAGGAGTCCAGGATGGGGTTCATATATATTGGTGAATAGGGTCGAGATGGGGAATATTCTTACTGGAAAGAACACAGGATGTTGGACATTATTGCTGTAAGGAGCCCTGGATGGGGAACATTAGTACAGGAAGTGGTCCAGGATGGGGGACATTATTATTGGAAGGGGTCCCGGATGGGGGACATTATTATGGGAAGGGGTCCAGGATTGAGTACATTAAACCAGTAAGGTGACCTAGATGGATGACATTAGTATATGACTATGCAAAGTGTATCACCACCCTTCATGCCCAATTAGACAAATGTTCGCAAGACTGCTTGTTCACAATTGTCAGAACAGGTCAATATTCCAATGATCACTCAGGTGCATTTTCCTACTGACAACTAAATTGTACAAAACTATGCAAAGTTTTTGTCAGATGTGGAAAAAAGTTACAAAGTAAGAAGGCTATCAAAAACACAAGTGTTAATGGTTTATTTTAATCGATTAATGAAAAGAAAATCAACACAAGATTCATCTAATTCAAATCATCATTTAGTATGCATCACGCTGGAGTCACATTAGCGTATGGCATCCAATGCGAGAGCATCGGATGCGATATGCTAATGACCCTCGACTCAGGCTTTGCTGCGAGCCTGACTAGAGTGTCATGCGACTGTGACCCGATCTGAGATCAGGTCACAGCTGCGAAGCTGAGGGCGGGCGCTGTGGAGGAGAGGGAGGGGTATATCGTACTGCACTGGGATAACATCCGAGTGCAGTCCGGTGTTTCTCTTGCACCCGTTCACTTGAATGGATGCGAGTGATACAGCTCACGCAGAAAATCGCAGGATGTTGCGACTTTTCTCGCATCCAATATCTGCATGCGAGAAAAGCTGACTAACTGCTCTCCTTCATTGACTAACATTGATCAGAGTGCAATGTGAGATTTTCTCGCATTGCACTGGTCCGTTTTTCACGCTCGTGTGGGTGTGCCCTCAAGGTAATTTTTTGAGGTACATTGTCACACACGTTTTGAAGTAACTAGGCAGAGACCCTGTTCTAAACATCTTGAGGAACTAACCTTAGATCTACTGTGGACATAAGCTGGTAAAAACCTTCTTGTCTGTTAATGTAATCACACACAGATTTGATAATGCTCAGTTCAGGGACATGTGTGTGCCATATTGTCATTTCCTGGATATCATGTTCTTCTTTACATTGAAGGTAGTTCTTAATAACATTCATTGTATATTTGGATTACCGTACTTGTCCTGATGCAGGATACATTTGGATCTAATCAGATGCCTCCTTGATGGTACTAAATTATAAATAATTATTGGTCTGTATTTCTCGATATTGAGGGAACCAAAAATGGACAACATTGAGGACAATAGCTGCAGTGGTTTGCCAAGGAAAGTTACAGCAACAGGTGAAAGACACATCATGCTTACGTCCCTTTGAAAATGAAAGATATGAAGCATTGCCATTAGTGCAGACCGAGAAGAAATCAGTGGATCCTTATCTACTGTTCAGAGTAGTGGCCAGAATTGGTCTTCATTGAAAAATTGTGTCCAAAAACCACATCTTTGACATTGAAACAAAGCACAATGAATAAACTGTACATGGAAGCATAGTAAATAATAACGCTCTGTGAACATGTTGCATTTTAGCCACTTTTTTATGCATTTTTGCTGGCAGATTTGTCACAAAATTGGAAGAAAATCCTGATGCCAGCTAAGTCAATGATAATCCTGATATGTAGCCAGGTGCGGATAAAGGGTAACCAAGGCCCCGGACTGTTCAGGATCTGTGGGCCCCCCTTCCTTACACACGGGTCACATGACGGGTCCATCATCATACACCTGAAACAGATAATTTCTAAAAAATATTTGCCGAAACTATAAACTTAAAGATATCCGCTAATCTAATAAATATACCCTTCAGTTTAAAAACAAAACAATAAGGCTGAGTATTAAACAGTCCAACTTTAATCTGTAAACAAGTCTATTGCAAATTTTCACAAGTTTTTCATATAGAAAGTGCAACATAGAATATAGTGCAAAACTGCTGGGGAGTTTCACCCATGGAGTTTCAGTCCTCCATTCCCAATTTATACATACACAGTGTGCTGGGGCATTTCACCCATCTATACATACACAGTGTATGGATTGGGAATGGAGGATTGAAACTACATAGATCAGATGCCCCAGAACACTAATAGAAGACACCCTCATCCCCACCTTATAGAAAATTACAATCCCCCCCTTTCACATAGTGTGCCGCCGCTGCCTGCTACTAGTGAACAGGTAGCTAATCACCTGATGAAGACAGCATTCTAGCTGTCGAAACGCATTGTGGCCATTAGAGGGTATTATAATTTAATAATAATTTAACATCAAAAACTTTTTGGTCCCTTGGTCTCGCTGCTTAGCGCTCCTATCTGACCGTTTAAGATTTTAACTCCTCAATTCCTCTATCCCTTCAAGGGATTAACGGCAGGAGCAGCTTTGGCAGTAATATACCTCTTTAAACCCGTTTAATCCCTGTTCTGCTCCCCTTCCTGGCTGCTTTGGACTTTTGGCAGCCCACAACAAGGAGGCCTGCGATCCTAATCACTGGGCTTTGCATGTTCATGTCATCCATCTGGAAGTAACACTCCATGTGATTGCACATAGCTTCAGGCTCCAGCGGGACTCCGCTTGTCTTTAAACCACATTAACCGGGGTTGTGCATGGGTGCACAACCCTTAAAGGTAAGCAGTGTCAGGTTAAACCTAACCCTCCTGTCACCGGGTACCGCTTAGCGCGTCTCCCCCTTCTTTTCTCTCTTACTAGTGAACAGGTCGGCAGGCACCTCCAGAGAACAGGTCACCGCAGGGATGTATCTAGGCTTTCTGGCCCTGGGGCAAGAATTCTGTTTGGCGCCCACCCCCCCAACCCCCCGCAGTTTGGTTAGTCGTCATGTGACCGCTCATGATTTGCATGATTACTCATGTACTGCTCTTCCTAATTCTCTCAATGTTCAATAAAAAACAGAGAAGTAGATAGAGAAGCGAATTGTCACATGACTAAATATGAAAATTGCATGTGAGTGGAGCAGACATGTGATGACTGCTAGAGCCAGAATGAAGAGCTGAATCCTAACAGTGAGTACATTACATACTGTTAGGATTGGGCTACAGGGCTTAATTTTATAATTAAAGGGGTTGTCCAGGTTTACAGCGAAAGTCTCCAGTCACTCTAGGT
The DNA here is from genome assembly GCF_048569485.1 of Anomaloglossus baeobatrachus. Taxonomy (NCBI): domain Eukaryota; kingdom Metazoa; phylum Chordata; class Amphibia; order Anura; family Aromobatidae; genus Anomaloglossus; species Anomaloglossus baeobatrachus. The sequence goes on from NC_134358.1 coordinate 383,605,565, forward strand.
GACTGCAGACTTCTCAATTCCCACAACGCATGCGCTGCACACTTAGGATTCTACCATGCAGGAGGCAAGAGTGGACGATCTTGTGAGCTCAAGTATGCCGAGTACTACACATCCGCCTCATTGATTTGAATAGGGGCGGATGTACAGTACCCAGCCGTGGCCACGATCACAAACTGGAGCCGATCCGGATTTGAGCGTTAAATTGGGGACTATAAGTGGTAACAAATGAAATCGTTTTATTTTTGTCATTATAACATTTATTCTCCTTACTTCCCCTCCCTTTCGGTTTTTCTTTTAATAAATCCTCTCTATTTTTCTGTTCCACAACTCTAATTAATTAATGCCCTATCTAATTAATGCCCATTCTGGATATTTTCTTTCTCTTAATCTCTGAATTGTTATTTGTTTTTCAACTTGCCAATTCTCTGGATTATTAGTATTTCGTTTAATTCTAGTTAATTCTCCTATGGGGATATTTCTGATAGTATGGCTTTGATGACAGGAATCAGCCCTCAGAATATTATTACAAGAAAATTCCTTTCTGAAGGGGGAAATTTCCAACCGATTATTCTCCTTTCTTTTTAAAGTAATATCTAAAAAAATCAATTTGGGATTCCTGAATATTCATAGTAAACCTGAGGTTCATGTTATGTCATGTTGATGTAATTCTGAAAAACAGACACATCCTCCTTCGTCCCTTCCCAGATAAATAAAATATCATCCAAAAATCCAAAAATCTCCCATACCATTTGATCTTTGTTTTGAATGGATTTTCCATTGAAAGAATAGATTTTTTTATCCCAAAGTAACATATAGATATTAGCCATAACTGGGGAGAAACTAGCTCCCATTGGTGTTCCAAGCCTGTGTCTATAAAATATACCATCATAACTGAAATAATTTCGACAAAGCAAATATTCAGTAGCGGAGCACACAAATTCACAAAAAGTACCGTGTTTTTCGCTTTATAAGACGCACCGGATTATAAGACGCACCCCAAATTTAGACATATAAAAAAGGTAAAAAAAAGAAAAATGGGGTCCGTCTTACTGTATACTCCGGTGTTCTCTTACCGGAGGGGGGCAGCAGTGGTGGTGAAGCAGGGTCACAGGAGGCACGGCGGGTCAGTGGCAGCGGGGTCCGTGGTTGCAGGTGCCGTGGCGTCCATGGTTGCAGGCACGGTGGCGTCCGTGGTGGCAGGAGCCATGGGGTCCATGGTGGCAGGAGCCGTGGGGTACGTGGTGGCGGCAGCAGCGGCGGCGGGTGAGCCGTGCAGCAGGCTGGTGCAGTGTCCGCGGTCCCGGTTCAGTGGTGGCAGCGGCGGTGACTGCTCAGCGGTGGCAGCGGCGAGGACTGCTCAGTGGTGGCAGTGTGTCCGCAGTCCCGTTTCAAGTAATGGCGCCCGGAGCGACGCGTGCGCAGATGGAGCTCTCATCCAAGAGCTCCACCGGCGCCATCATTTGAAAGTGGGACCGCATGCAACTCGTAACTTGCTGCACAGCCGCCTGCCCCGCACGCACAGAGTGGCAGCCAGCAGGCTGCCCGCTCACCCTGCGTGCAAGCGGCCGGGTACCTGTGCTTGCGTGCGGTGGCAGCCGGGTACCCGTGGCTGTGTGCGGGCGGCAGCCGGGTGCTGTGTGCGGGCGGCACCTGGGTGCCTGTGTGAGGGCAGCAGCTGGGTGCCTGTGTGAGGGCGGCAGCCGGCTGCCGCCCGCACACAGCACTCGGCTGCCGACCCCACACAGCACCCGGCTGCCGCCCGCACACAGCCACGGGTACCCGGCTGCCACCGCACGCAAGCACAGGTACCCGGCCGCTTGCATGCAGCCACAGGCACCCGGCCGCCCGATCGCCTCAGACAGGACCCCCCCAGGTACCGCTATATAAGACGCACCCCCCATTTTCCTCCTAATTTTTTGGTAGGAAAAGTGCTTCTTATAAAGCGAAAAATACGGTATGTTCAAAAGTACTATACTTATCCATGAAAGACCGCAAACAATCGATAACAACATGGTGAATCATTGAGGAATACAAGGCCACTATATCACACGTTATCAACAATAAATTATCCCCAGTCTGAAAACCATTCAAAGAAGAAATCACGTGTTTGGTATCTCGTAAATAACTCGTGGTATCTACAATCAAGGGTTGAAGGAGTGAATCCAACCACATACTCAATCTCTCCCCAAGGCTACCAATGCCAGCCACAATGGGTCTCATTGGCGGTGGAAAAATATTCTTGGGAGCCTTGGGGAGAGAATGGAATACGGGTCTGATAGGACAATCCACATACAATTCCTCCATTAATTTCTCAGATAATACACCTAAATGATTGCCCCTTATCAATAATTCATGGAGGCGTCGTTGGTATCTCAATGTGGTATCACCACCAAGTGTCTCATACGTGCAAGTGTCCTGCAACATTTCCAAATTTAATATGTGGTATAACCCAGCATTGAGAACCACAATCATACCTCCTTTTTCGGACTGTCTAACAACAAGATCCCTGTCCGATTTAAGTTCTAACATAGCCTGTTTCTCTCTTTTTGACAAATTATTCTTTTTAAAGTGCATATCTTTATCCAATTTATCCTTCAATTCCGTTAAATAATTTTCCACTAGTTCCTGGAATACATCAAGAGAACTAGGTCTAGAATTAATTGGGTAGAAAAAAGGATTCCTCTTTTTATAATTGGATTTAGGTATGCACTTTTCAGTTCTTTCTTCCATTGATAATTGTTTCAAAATTAAAAGACATGTTTGTTCATCAAAAGGGCCGATAGGTTGCAAAGTTGCATGCTCTTCAATATTCTCCTGTTCCATCCCCATATTCTCCTCCTCCACTCCAGAAAAATGGCAAATCAATGTGAGAGATCTCGCAAATCTATTAATGTCCAGAATTGTTCTGAATAAATCAAATTCATTTGTAGGGGCAAAGTTCACCCTTTAGATAATAAATTGATCTGATCAGATCAATTTTTTATTTATTATCTAAAGGGTCAGCATGCACCACTCCAACCGATAGTCACCAAGCAACCCCTGGAGATTGTAGCTTTGGATCACGTCAAGCTAACCGCAAGCAGGAGTGGTTACATGTATGCACTCACGATGTTGGACCACTATTCCCGGTTCCTGGTGGTGGTACCTGTGAAAGATTTAACTGCCAGCACAGCAACAAAGGCTTTTCAAGAACACTTCTGCAGGCCGCATGGGTATCCCGATCAAGTCCTCACCGATCAAGGTCCAGCGTTTGAGGCTGAAATCTTTAAGGAATTTTGTAGTCTGTATGGGTGTAAGAAGATACGCACTACACCCTACCATGCTAGACAAATGGGATGTGCGAGAAGATGAACCACTTGGTGATCAACCTGCTGAAGACTCTTCCACTTGAGGAGCGGAACCAGTGGCCTGAAAAACTGCCAGATCTCGTTGACATCTACAATAACATTCCTGTGGGATCCACTAAATGTGCATCCGCTTACCTGATGAGAGCCTGACCTTGGAGACTACAAGTGGACTTAGAGATGGAGGATGAACTGCCTGAAACTTACTCGCCCGACATGGATTGGGACTCACGTTATCAGATCCAGTATAAGCAGATTCAAGAATATGTTGAAGAGAATTTGAACTAGAGTAGAGAGAAGCAAGAAAGGAACCTCAACAAGCAGGCAAAAGCTACCCCTTTCTTACCAGGTGAGATGGTACTGAAGAGGAAGAGAAAACTACACAAACTGGATAACCAATGGGAGAAGGAACCTTACGTAGTGCAACCCTCCAACTTTGACAATCAGAAGACCTATGTTACGGGGGCTGTCTGATTATAAAAACCAAAGAGATATCAGACAGTCAGGGTCCACCGTGCAAAGTCTCTGCTGCAGACTATGGCAGAGGATAAGGGGTATCTTGTACCACGAAAACAGTACTGACACTGATACGTCCCAGTGACACTAGAGCCAATCACAGCGTATACTGTTAAAGTCACAGCGACTACCGTATTTAGCATCAACATAAAAGGGATATGTTAATGAGTGAGGAAGAGTAAATAAGGGTGCAGCTGTAAATAGTAGTAGCACACGTGCAGGGTGCAATACCTCTGTTAAACTCACAGAGGAATAGAGTTAGGAAATAAAGTAATTCCTCCCTTACTCAGAGGGTGTGTGGTATGGTCTCTGTTAATGGTCACAGAGACAAAAGCAGTGAATGTGAAATGGCACCTACCTAGGTCCGTTTCCTCTAGCGGTGCCAGGAGACGGGCAGCAGTGTAAGCCGCACAAAGCTCCTACCTGCGTTCGCTCCACTAGTGTGCGAGGACACGAACCACTAGATATGGCACCTGCCTAGGTCCGCTCCACTAGTGGTGCAAAAGAGACGGACAGCAGCACAAGCTCCTACCTGCGTTCGCTCCACTAGTGTGTGAGGACACGAACCACTAGATATGGCACCTGCCTAGGTCCGCTCCACTAGTGGTGCAAAAGAGACGGACAGCAGCACAAACCGCACAAAGCTCCTACCTGCGTTCGCTCCACTAGTGTGCGAGGACACGAACCACTAGATATGGCACCTGCCTAGGTCTGCTCCTCTAGTGGTGCAAAAGAGATGGACAGCAGCACAAGCCGCACAAAGCTCCTACCTATGTTCGCTCCCCTAGTGTGCGAGGATACGAACAACTGCCAGACGCAGTATAAGGAACCGTTACCCTAGCGGCAACGTCCACCTACGAGTAGAATCACAAGACCCAGCCTGACCATGTGCCTCAGGCACCTGCCTATGTCCGCTCCAATAAGAGGCAAGGATACGGACCGCAGCCGAAGCTGTAAGGTACAAGAATGCTACCCTGCCGGTAGCGCTCACCTAGCATAGACAGAGAGATGCCTAGAGGGACGTGCACAGAGTGTCTACTCTCATGCATGAACCAAGAGGACTGAGCGCCGAGCAGCGTGCGTCAGGGTCTTATATAGACTCTGTGCCTCATCCAAGATGGAGGACACCAGAGCCAATCCGCTTCCAGAATGACAGCAATGACGTCACGCTGCCCTATCACCGAGCAAGGAGTCACAAGCACATGACCAGCGTCCAATCGGCTTAGAAGGTGTCAGAGACATGTGACCTCGTGTCACAAGCACATGACCAGCGTCCAATCAGCTTAGAGGGTGTCAGAGACATGTGACCTTGTGTCAGTGATGATGTCACTCGCACGTGTGCAATGGCTCCAAGATAGGACTTAGTCTCCAGCGCTCGCACATGTGCAGTAGCAAGAAATCCGAACATAGTCTCCAGTGCCACAGCAAAGGCAAGGAGACCCGCAGATACCCAGAAACGGGAACCGTAACAACCTGCCTTATCAGCAAGAATCAGGGAAGAACCACGTCTACCATCTCCTGGGATCACTTAAACAAGTGTCCAGAGCCTTTAAGAGTTGCAGATGAGCCCCAGCCCCAACCTCAGCCAGTGGAAAGGAAGAAGAGGATGATCCGTACCATTCTAGGTGATTTCCCCAAAGATTTGCCCATGCAAAACGGAGCAGTGATAGTCCCTGTGCTAACATTCCCACAACCCGTGGAAGAACCAGAACAGGAAAGGCTTATTGACACTGCACCCACTCCAGCACAAAGAGTAGTACCCATACCCCTACCACGAACAAGTAGAGTCCTACCAGCCACACCTACCACTGAGGGCGAGGAACCTGTAGGAGTCATTGCCACATCACAGGGGGAAGAAGAGGGTCCAGAATTGAGAAGGTCCACCCGGATTAACTTTGGCCAGCCCACACTGAGATGTAGAGAATAAGGGTAGCAGTACCGGGCTATCCAAAAGTTCATGTTAAATCTGTGTTTTCTTTTATTTTTTTTCTTAGTTTGTTATTTTCTTGAAAAAATGATAAGTGGTGTTTATATGAAAAATGATGATTACCGGGTTTTAATCAACTGAGTACCTCACCTAATTGAAAAGTTTACATAATGTTTGCACTTGGTGCATGGACTCTTTCCCCATATTTTAGTAGTAAAAATAGACCATGGCTGCGGGACTGGTTGCGGCCAGCACAAACTTGTGCTCTTTGTAAATAAGTTGCACCTCCTGTGCCTACCAGAGTCGTCCTTTTAAATCCGGGAATTTAACCCTGTACCGGACGCCAAGTAGAAATGCAGCGGGTCAGGTTTGTTTGGGTGGCAGATTGATGGGATCCGGGACATTGGAACTGGACTGTCGCAGGAAGGGGCTGCAACGGAGCAGGTTGAGCCCCCGCTATCAATACAACTGGTAGCGTTCCACGGACTTTACAAATGATGAACTCTAAAGGGTGCTTTACACACTATGACATCGCTAATGATATATCGTCGGGGTCACGGTGTTTGTGACGCACATCCGGTGTCGTTAGCGACATCGCAGCATGTGACAGCTAGAGGCGATGATCAACGATCGCAAAAACGTCAAAAATCGTTGATCGTTGACACACCGCTCCTTTTCATAATATCGTTGCTGCTGCAGGTATGATGTTGTTCATCGTTCCTGCGGCACCACACATCGCTATGTGTGACACCGCAGGAACGATGAGCATCTCCTTACCTGCGTCCACTCGCAATGAGGAAGGAAGGAGGTGGGCGGGATCTTCCGCCCGCTCATCTCCGCCCCTCCGCTTCTATTGGACGGCTGCCCTGTGTCGTCGCTGTGACGCCGCACGAACCGCCCCTTAGAAAGGAGGCGGTTCGCCGGCCAGAGCGACATCGCAGGGAAGGTAAGTCCGTGTGACGTGTGTAAGCGATGTTGTGCGCTACGGGCAGCGATTTGCCCATGTTGCACAACTGACGGGGGCGGGTACACGCTCTAGTGATATTGATAGCGATATCGCAGTGTGTAAAGTGCCCTTAAGAGTTTGTTAGAGATGAAACATTTAAGTAATGTGCCTCCCCTGTGAGGGATGAAAAAGAGAATGCTAATAGAAATGTTATTTCTTTTTGTTCTTCCAGTTACAAAATAAACCTCTGGATGTCCTGTAGCTCGGAGACAAGCTACGTTTAACCAAGGGGTAATGTGATGCCCTAGACTATTTGGGTCGTAACAGGGTTCTGCACAATCTGCCCTCCCTGTGCAGGGCTCAAACCCCCATGGTTCTGGGTCTCCATCCTGCAGTATTGCCTCCACCAGCATTCACAAATCCTAGATACACTTTGCACCACACCTGTCAGGCACACCAGTGGGCTCCTTAAGCAGGAATAGGGCCGCCCACCTAAGGGTCAGACAGGGGGGTAGGAGGTGTTAAGTGAGTTGAGTAGGAACCCTCGAGCTGTGAGGAGCTCTGAGGAAGCTGGGAGTTGTAGCTCCCAGGGGAGAAGCAGACTAGGTCGCAGATGGTGGTCTGGACCTAGAGGAGTCGGACCCCCGGTCGCAGGGGATTGAGGCTAGATGCCTGGAACCCGTCAAGGAGGGCACACTATAAAGAAAAAGACATGGTTCGCACATCCCAAAAAATACATTGATCTAAAGCCGCTAGGCAAAACAATTAAATAGAACATGAGGTTCTTTGTTACCATTCTGATCAGATTCTATTAGGTCGGGGAGAAGCTTTAGGTGACCCAGCAATTAACTTGCGGAGGACAGTGCCTTTATGGACTGTTCCCACGAAGCTCAGAGATCGGGGGCACTAGCACAACGAGGGGGATAGGGCTTTCCTAGCAAGAGGCCCACTTAAATCTCAAGCGTGAACTCCTGAGAACAGGCTCCTTCACTTAGCCATAGTGGGGAGCGGGGCCCGGAAAGCTCCAAGCTACCGGGCCACAATAGACAATCTAATTTTTGTGCCAGGAGGCAGGTCACGGACCACCAGGCAGTGCTGCAGGGGACAGGACTCGGACGAGCTCCCCTCAGGAGACAGCGGCAGTCAGAGACTTGGTTTACCCCGTTGTCAGCATCTGCTTCATTGCTGAGTGAGTACCCAACTGACCCCCCTGCACTGCATCCCCGCATCACCATTTAGAGTCCCGGGGCCTACCGCTACCCATGGAGGGTAACATCCTCTTGCTGCCCCACTCCATCATCCCGGGTACTCCCAACGGCAGTGGCGGTACTCCCAATTACCGTACACGACGGGTGGCGTCACGCACTATATCTGTCCCCTGTAAATAGTCCCCTCTTTCATTTAAGTGTGGCCCCTAGCCCCCGGGTCCGGAGACCCTCGAGCCATGAGCAATCACCACCCCCGGATCCGAGCGGTTCAATCCGCTGCAAGGGTGGCACACATCCAGGATGGATGTATGTTGGCAGCAGCGACTGGCATGGATACTTGCAGCAGCTTGTATAATAAGAGACAGCCGGCATGGATGGTAGCAACAGCGTCAGCAGAGATAGGGAGACACTGTAACAGAGATACAGTCAACAACAGCAATATACTTAAACAGTAACAGCAGCAGTACTGAGGACCTGAGATCTAACAACTAAATTAACGCGTTGAACAGGCACCTCCCATAGGGAGGGGTGTGGCAACAGGCACGTCCTATGTCCAGATGCCGGACGCCTGAAAGGTACACAGACACTTCGGGAGACAGCAGCATTGGATAGAGATGGGACCACTGTTGCAGGATGCCCAGAAAGGTGAGGATTCCGACGTCCTTACCAGGGGAGGGGGGCAGGACAGTGCGAGGACGTCGGTGTGGGCATTAGAGGAGGTATAGGTGGAGATGTAATGGTGGATTGAGAAACTGGTGGTGTGCTCAGATTCTCACATGGGTCAAAAACACTAGGCATGGTCCCTTCAGTAGCAGCTGACATTCTCTCACTCCCCCATCAACTGTGGCGGGTAAAGAAATGGAGGTTCTGCGTTCAGAGACCTGAGTGAGAATTGTTTTGACAGTGACTCAGAAGGATGAAGAAGCAGAAGACACAATAGATTTGGTGGCCGATGGTTGGGTAGGCCCAGTAGTCCAATTTTAGTGTAGTAAGATTCCTACAGTAATACATGTTGGTTGCGCATGTGCAGATTCATGCATGTAATAGTACATTTTTTTTAATTCTTGCCTCTACTGAGTCGTTGTTTATAACGTTAGCAGACAACGAAAGTTGGGTCGTCCTTTGTGGTCTCAAAAAAGGCCCATGTTTGTACAGGAATTGCTAAAGTAACCTTCTCGTCTTCCAGCTCCTCCTCCTGATCTGCTGAGCTACTCATCTGCATGCCTCTGGGTTTACACTAAGTGATTTCTACAACTTCATCCTCATGCTCTATGTTGTCCCACTCCTCTTCCTTACCTAACAGGACAGTACGCATGCACCTCAGGTATCTAAGGTAAGATTTTGTGCTTTGGTGCAGATGCTTTCCTTCTCTTGAGTATGGGAATCTTTGTAGCAGACCACTGATGCCCATGGGATAGAATGTGTGAATAGCTCTGCAGACTTGCCCACGTGTGGTTTCCCACAATCAGTTTGGTGCTCAGAGATTTGTGACGCAGGGGAAACAAGTGTAATTGGGGTGGCACCTCTGAGAAATGAACTGTGTGTGATGTTGAGCTGCAGGAAGAAAAGGAGAGGCCACTTGATGCAGCACTTACCATCTATTCTAGCACATGCTGTTTCAAAGAATTCTAGAGGAGTAAGCTGTCCGGTAACGGAAGCTGTTCTCATTTTTCTTGGGATAGGATGAGCCGTTGTTTGCTCGGTAGAGCTTTGACTAACATTAGAACATCCCACATGTATACCTCGAACACCGCGTCTATGCACTTTTCCTCTACAACCTCATTGTCATTTACCACTCATTGCTGATGTACTCTTCCCCTTTGAAACAGATGATTCACAACCCTATGCTCACACTTATCAGACACCTGACACAATAGATACATTCTTTATTTCTTTCCTGAGATGGCAATATTGGGAAGCACTAAAGGTACCAATACTTAGAAATGTGGTTCACTGACTCATTTTGAGCAGGCACTAATAAGTAGCAACACCTATTTAGATTCTTTACTGGAAACTCTTTAGCAGGCACTCACAAGTAGCAATCCCATTTTAATTAATGAAATGCTGATTTGTGGCACACGCCTTTCCCTACAATGCATGTCCCTATTCTACACTAGCACTCTCCGATCTATCTCAACTACCTGTAATTAAACCTCTGGCTAAGCTAATGGTTTAGCAGCAGCGGCAGCAGAACCTTCCCTAAGCTTTAACATTCACAAGATGGAACTGAGGCCATAGATTCTCATTTCTTATGCAGAGGGTCGTGTGACTTAGGCAGCCAATAACACAAGCTCTTGTGTCTGAACCTTGTGGATGTTTTCTGTTCCATGATTGGCTACAGAAATATTCACAAAGAAAATAACAAAAAAAAGTGCTCATGTCCTCTGGCTTCTCACAACTCCCTACCCCCTCCACTCGTTAGGCAGATCACCCTATTTATTATGATAACACAAGGAAAAAACACAGTATTAGGCTAAAAAATTAGATTTTATTGAATCAACACACGTTTTTTAAAAAAAGACAAACAGTGAAGATAAAGTATTTCAAAATATGTAAGTAGCACCACAATCCTATCCAAAAGCATACCATGTTATTAGAAAATGCAATTAGTTATCGAGCAAAACAAACATTGCCGACTTTTGAGGAAAGTGCTCATGTTGCGAAGCCCAAGCCAAACTGGCTAAAGGCCCTGTTACACGCTATGATATATCGGACGATATGTCGTCGGGGTCACGGATTCCGTGACGCACATCCGTCATCATTTGACATATCGTAGCGTGTGACAGCTATGAGCGACTGTTAACGAGCAAAAATGCTCACCTTATCGTTGCTCGTTGACACGTAGTTCATTTTCAAAATATCGGTCAAATTCCTGGATGCAGGTTGTTCATCGTTCTTGAGGCAGCACACATCGCTCCGTGTGATACCTCGGGAACAACGAACACAGCTTACCTGCATCCTGCCGGCAATGAGGAAGGAAGGAGGTGGGCGGGATGTTACGTCCTGCTCATCTCCGCTCCTCCGCTTCTATTGGGCGGCCGCTGTGTGACGTCGCTGTGACGCCGAACGTCCCTCCCCCTTCAGGAACAAGATGTTCGCCGCCCACAGCGAGGTCGTTCGGGAGGTAAGTACGTGTGACAGGGGTGACCGACTTTGTGTGACACGGGCAACAAATTGCCCGTGACGCACAAATGATGGGGGCGGGTGCGATCGCACGATAAATCGACACGTGTAACGGGGCCTTAAGGCTGGTACTGAATTTGAGATTGGCGAGCCTTTATCACACAAGTTCTCTCATGATGTGTCTTTTTGCTTAATTCTGTTCTTTATTTTTTTTTTCTAGATATCTGGAGAAATTTGTGTAGTTTTGCTAGCTTACTGACTGCTTTTCACAATTTGCTTGAAATTCTGTATCCAGATTTGACATTTCAAGATAATGTCATGAGACAGGATATCCCTGCTGAGAAACGGCTGCTCATCATCTTGCTATAATTCTTATTCCATTTTTTTTTTAACAATAGTGATGAGCAAGCACTAAAATGCTCAGATGCTTGGTACTCGAATCGAGCAAATCGGAAATCTCTGGTGGTCATCTCAAATAACGAGTATAATGGCAGTCAATTGGAAACTCAAGCATTTTTTTCCTCAGACCGTCCCAGGAGGTCTGGGAAAGCAGAAAAAAAATTAAAAAAACTCACCATAAAAAAAGCCACAAGCCAACTCAGGTCAAAATGGCAGATGCACTCGCAGGATGCAGCCGGCCCCCTATGATAAAGGTGGGGGTAACGTGCAGAATACCGATGAGACAACCAACCACAGCCTACCAACTCATGGAGGGGGTTGTTGCTGGTATTAAACATCCACACTAATGAGGTTTTACATAGGGCGCCAGTCACACAGGTACGTGCAATGCACAGTGCCTATTGATGACGCCCATACTATAAGATCAGGCGGGCTGCCCAGCACCATATAACTGCATTGACACACAGGACATACACCTCAAAGGGGCCCAGCTGCATCCTGCGAAAAAGTGTGGAATAGAAAATGATATAAAATGATAATAAATGTGAGGTATTGGTCATATTTTGACCAAAATACATAATCTCGTAACCCAAACATCAAGGGTCCCCACGCTTACGAGTCCCTACACTATATTTAAAGTAATTCACCGAAACGGACATAAATTAAAAAAAAAAACAAAACAAAAAAAAACACTCACGAGAAAAAAAGACACCAGTCAACACAAGTCCAAATGGCAAATATCCAAAATATATAACCCGATTTCAGCACTATTCGCTACTCACACGAATTCGGGTTACTCGTTAAATTGCGAATATTCACGATTGACATGCATTGTACATGCTATTCGGAACGAATATGCGAGTAGTAGACAGTAGTCAGTATTGCGTGTACGAATAGTTAGGTCCTGGCTCAACTCTAGTCATTCTCCATTTGAAAGACCTATTGCCACCCAAGCTTTAAGCTCCTGGTTGGTGTCTTGAGATGTTGCTTCAGTATAGCCACATAATCTTCTTTCCTCATGATGCCATCTATCTTTTGAAGTGCACCAGTTCCTCCTGCAGCAAAACAACTCCATAATATGATGCTGCTACTCTTGTGCTACTCTTGTGTTTCACAGTTGGGATGGTGTTTTGTGGCTTCACAGCTTCTCCCCTTTTCCTCCAAAAATAACAATGATCATTATGGCAAAATAGGTCAATTTTGATTCTATCAGACTTCCTGACATGTCTCTGAAAATTAAGGTCTTGGCTCCTGTGAATTTACAAACCTTATTTTGATTTTTTTTTATGTTTCTTTTGGAGTAATTGCTTCTTCCTGACAGAGTGACCTTTCAGCCCATGTTGATAAATTACTTGTTTCACTGCGGATAATGAGACAATCTTACCAGCTTCCTCCATCATCATCACAAGGACTTTTGCTTTTGATATCTGGTTGATATGCACATGTATGATCAAAGCACATTCATCTCTGGTACACAGAACCTATCTCCTTCCTGAGCAGTATGGTGGCTGGACATTCCCATCTGGTTTATACTTACATATAATTGTTTATACACATGAATGAGGCACCTTCAGGTATCTGGAAATTGCATGCAAGGATGAAACAGATTTGTGCAAGTCCACAATTCTCTTCCTGAGATCTTGGTTGATTTCTTTTGACTTTCCCATGATACTACACAAAGAAGCAGTGTGTTTCTGGTGTGCATTAAAATACATCCACAGGTGTCTCTCTAATTAACTGAGATGTTGCCAATAAACCTATCAGAATTTTCCAGAAACATGACATCATCACATGAGCTGTCTCATATTGTTTAATGGCATAGTACTATCAGTGTATGGAAACACATTCTCTCTCTCTCTCTCTCTCATTATTCTGGCATTTGGCAAATATACATTATTTTCGTAATCCTAATTAACCTAAAATGGGAAATATTTATTCTGATTTTCATGTCACATAGTGAGAAAAACATGCATAAGTGTCTTTTTAGATAACGTATGTAAACGTCTGGTTTAAATTGTATATGGATAAATACATGTACTGTTAATATATAAGACTGGCACATGACTTATTCCACATAAAGGCAATACTAAGACACAAGGGGCACTCACTCAAAGATCAGCAATTTCAACAGCTAAGTTAAAAAGGCTTCTTTACAGTTAGAGCAGTCAGACTGTGGAATGCCCTACCACAAGAGGTAGTAATGGCAGATACTATAACAGCTTTTAAAAAAGGGCTGGATGATTTCTTCAGTACTTATAACATTGTTACAAAAGATTTAGTGATGAAATGTATAGTTGGTCATGGAAGGTTGAAGTAGATGGACCTAGGACTCTTTTAAACCTCTGTTATTAGAACTGTAACTGTAATTTTAATTAGTATATTTCATAGACCTGTAATGCAATTCAAATTTCATATAGTCAATGTTTGCATATGTGTCGCCCATGGAATGGGGTACTCAGTCCCGGGTAGTGTATAACTGGAGAATGTCACTTTGGTGGCCGTTGCCTGGTCCTATGCCCTAGGTGCTTTTTAATGGGGAGTATTTACAGGGGAGATTAAAGTCATTTGTGTGACGCCACCTGCAGGTTGCGGTTAAGATGGTATAACCGCCGCTGCTGAGTTGATTATCCCCAGGGCTGATGGTAATGGCAGCTGTGGTGGTAGGCCCTCCGCAGGTAGGGCTGAGCCTGGGGGATGTATGATGGAGTAATAAGGGAGGCCACACCGTGGGTTGTGGTTAATAGTCTCTACTCACTCTTGACCCTCGGATGGCTGGTTCAGATCCCTGTAGTTCCAGTGCCATTTGATGACTCGGTTGCTCATTCCCCAGCACTCTCAGTGTGGTTCGTTCGTAGCGTGGAGCGATTTGGAGCCCAACTGTCCCTTTTTGGTGGCAGTCTCCTTGTCTGTACGACGGGCAGTATAGGGCTGGTCTGTGTCCCGAACTCTGATCCTTCCTTTACTGCTGGTGCTCCCGGATCTGTGGGTCAGTGAGATCCGTGAAGGTTCCCTCACTGTGCAGGTATTTTCCAGGCTGTATGAAACTGACGCCTAACCTAGGGCCCCGTGCCCCGTCGGTGCTCTGATCCCAGTGGTTCTCGGGTGTACCCGCCCTGGCAACCACTCTCCTGTGCCCACGTGCCACCGTTACACGACCCAGCTCTAGGCACGTCTTTCCACTTTCACTCACTACTACTGACTTCTGTAGACTGACTGCTGTCCCCTCCCACCAGGTTGTCTAGTCCTCTGGTCTGGCTCAGCCCTGTAGGTGGCCATCCCTTTGAGTCTGACTAACCAATTACCCCTGGTGTGATGTGGTAACTAGTATTTTGGTGTGTCTAGGTGTTGCTGGCACTGGTGTTCCAGGTCCCTGGGGGGTAGGCCCTGCATCCCCGTGAGGATGCAGTTCCTAGTAGTGCCCTGAGTGGCTCAGGGGCGCTACACATATATCTTGGCGTTTAGGGAGTGGTGCTGTGTCCCTTTATTTGTATATTATGCAATCATTGCAACTTGCACCTCTTAACACTTGCTTTATTCTGTTTGAAGGTGCTGGTCAGTTTTTATTTTAATATATGTAAATTTTGTATTGCTGATTACCCACTTGCTAGCTATTGTACAGTAAGAGCAGAGGGGTCTGGGTGCACAGTGTCCTATTTACGTCCTGTTAAAGTGAACCTGTCAGGTGCAATATGCACCCAGGACCACGAGCAGTTCTGGGTGCATATTGCTAATCCCTGCGTAACCTTCCCTGTATACACTAGCATAGATAAAGAGATCTTTGAAAAAAGTGTTTAGGGTACTTTACATGCTGCAATATCGGTATTGATATCGCTAGCAAGCGTACCAACCCCCGTCGGTTGTGCGACACGGGAAAATCGCTGCCCATGCTGCACAACGTCGCTTACACCCGCCAAGCGGATTTACCTTCCCTGCGACGTCGCTCTGGCCGGCGAACCGCCTCCTTTCTAAGGGGGCGGTTCGTGCGGCGCCACAGCAACGTCACACTGCAGCCGTCCAAAAGAAGCAGAGGGGCGGAGATGAGCGGGCAGAAGATCCCGCCCATCTCCTTCCTTCCGCATTGCTGGTGGACGCAGGTAAGGAGATGTTCATCGTTCCTGCAGTGTCACACACAGCGATGTGTGGTGCCGCAGGAATGACGAACAAAATAGTACCTGCAGCAGCAACGATATTAAGGAAAGGAGCGACGTGTCAACGATCAACGATTTTTGACGTTTTTGCGATCGTTGATCGTCGCTCCTGGTGTCATACGCTGCGATGTCGCTAACGGCGCCGGATGTGCGTCACTAATGACGTGACCCCGACAATATATCGTTAGCGATGTCGCAGCGTGTGAAACACCCTTTTCTAAAGATCTTTTATAATACGCTAATAAGCTTGGGGACTAGTCACAAGGGCGTTAGTTCCCCTGGCAAGTCGACTCCATTTTCATGTTAATGAATGTGCAGCGTTATAGGATGATCTCACTCACTTCTCCGCTACAATCGCCTCCTGACACTGGATTTCAGCTCCGTGCACATGACCCCAGAGTTTTGTTCATGCACACTATAAAGCCGAGTGTACACATCCCGCCTTCAAACTGAAGTAGCGCGCATGACAGAAACTCCAGGGTCATACATGTGGCACCATGGACAAGCCAGGACGTCACAGATACTGCAACAACACACCCCACACCCCGGCTAGGAACATCAAAGTCAGACAAAAATCCTTGTTGCCTCCCTCCAGTGGCTGATGTCCACACCAGGGGGTGGAGCCAGGTGGTTGGCCCCACCCACCGAGGAGTTCACAGTCCTGGAGGCGGAAAAAGGAAGTCAGAGAGAGTAGGAGAGTAATTTGAGAGTTGAAGAGTGAGGTGGTAGTGGAGCAGACTGACAGGGTCCGGGTGCGTGGCCCGGGCACATACAGCAAGGTTGGCAGATGGTGGCTACAGTTCCCAGTGTCAGAACCTGCGGGCAAAAGGGGCTCCCTCAGCATCCATCCAAGAAGGGGAGCGGGTTACTGGTGGGAAGCCATCAGAACCGAGAACATAACACAGGTGCAGGGAAAGGCAGTCACCGCCAACCTACCGGGAGAAGAACCACCGCAGCCGTCTGTGGGACCCGTCCATCCAGCCGTTTGTTTTACCGGAGACTTTGCATTCATCATTGGCTGAGTGAGTACCACCGTGCCGTGCGGCACCGTGCTGCCCCCGCGACCCTGCAACTCACCAGGCCCCGTAACCCACCTGCTATTCCTCCCTCACCGGGCCCCGGGACAACCAACCCCCTACCCACGGAGGGGAAAAACAACACCCAAGCTGCTCCCTGTCATCGCTCCTGGGATCCCCGTCCAGAGCAGCGGTGGTGTCCCAACCTCACCACAACTGTGGGTGGTGGCGTCACGGACAATAAATCCCCAAAACCATTCCCCTTTTCACTCACGGGCGAGGAGCGCCGCTCGAGTCCCCGGATCCGGCCCACCGCTCGAGCCACCGAGCAGCAAGCGAAGCAGCAGCAGTGCCGGACCCGAGCGTGGTGAGCGCAGCGTCCCCTCCCTCTGCCCGCGACAACTTGGCGTCACGAACAGGATCTTACCGCTCTGCCGTCTGGTGCGCCTTGTGATCGCCGGAGGTGTCCGGCCGAAAATTTTGAGAAGCCGCCATTTTGGGCGCAAAAAGTCCCCGCTCCAGCATCTCCTCGAGCAGTGGAGGCGCGAAAGCTGAAACCCCGCCCCTGTAGAGGAGGAGCCGGAAAAAGACTAAGGGGGACGGATGGCGTCTGGCCGCATGTAGCCCGCGGCTATAAAAGCAGGGACGCCAGGACTCTGCGGCCATCTTTTGGTTCCTGGAAGAGGCTGCTGCAGTGATGCACCAACCGTCCCGAAGCACCGTAGCCCCCGCGCCCGGGACCGCGGCGTGAGTGGAGGTTCAGACCGCTCAGCTACAACAATGGCTGCAGATCCGTGTGCAGCTCCTCTTGGAGGAGTGGGAGGCCGACATGGCGGAGGTGGTGGCGGCCATACGGAGACGCGAGGTGGAGGGAGTCCTGGAAGAGCAGGTAAGTGACCCACGCCCCTGTACCCCTAGCGGGTCGGTCATTGTGGCCGAGGGGCCCGGTCTACACCCGCTCGCCCTGCTACCTCCCCCGCTACCCGTGTTGGCTGCTGCTGCCCCGTCACTAGGCCCGCTACCACCACCACCAGTAGCAGTACCCTGCCAATCCGCCCCGGCAGACCGACCTGCAGCAGAAGCCCGTGACCGCCCCGAACCGCTTCCATGGACGAAGCCGAAAGCTGAGCCCGTCAGCGAAGATACACCGGAGGCACCTGTGACCGTGCCTGGCCCTGTACCGCCTTCGGCAGCCCGTCTCGTGCAGGAGGAGGCGGAAGCTCAGCGGGAGAGGACCCCAGTACCCGTTCCCCATGCCTCGGCTGAGGCCACGCCGGGTCGCCACTGTAAGGCAGCACCCCAGGCTATGACACCGAGGGACCTGCCGCCCAGAACGCTAGTAGTGGGCAGTGTGAAGGAGGTCTCGCGGGGCCCGTTCCGCACGCAGGGGCCCACCGTAGCCCCTTACTGGGACAGGGAACAGGCCCCGCTGGGCCAGGAAATCACAAAGAGGGAGAGGAGGAAGGCGGAGCTGGTAGCCTGTACGATTAGAGAAAAGGAGAGCCTCTACCAGGCCACCTTCCGCGTACGGGGCCCGATCTATGAGGGGCAAGTGAGGAGGTTTGACGTCCGTCGGGGGTACGGCTTCATATATGAGCCGGGCCTGGAGGCCGAAGTCTTTATAGCCCGACGGGACGTCAATGCCCACCTGCCGGAGGACCACCCGGGTCGCAACCTGATGCGGGGGGATTTGGTCCAGTACACTAGGCATTACGGGAAGAGGGGTTGGTTTGCTCTGGACGCTAAGCTGAGGGGCAGTCAAGAGGCCCAAGTACCAGCCCAGCCCCCTCCTCCGGCCGACACCGTGGATTTGAAGTGAGTCACTGGTCCACCGTTGCCGACAAGTTGTCCCCGTTGGGACCACCAGTACCATTAAAAGTTTGAATGATAAGATTGAATCAACCGAAGAAGTTTATCTGATAGGAACCGTGATTGAACCGGCCGTTGCCGGCAACTAGTCCCCGCAGGGACTTTCTGCAACCGTTGCATAAGGAACTGCTTACGGACAAGCCCGAGAACTTGCAGGGCAACCACAAACTTGTGGGATGTAAATATTTGGCTTAAACCGTTACCGCCTCCGGAGAGGCAGATATGGAGGATGGGCCTGGAGGAAAGGGATGGCCCAGGCCCGCCACTACCGTAACCGGTGGCGATCCTCCGGGGGTTCAGGGGTCCCCATGGACGCAGGTCTCCTGAAAGAGACCGTACCCGCTCAGGCAACTTGGTTCTGGACTGGGGTCAAGGGGTGCTGCCCACTTCTTAGGGGCAGCATCAGGGCCAGGTTGTTTGGGTGGGAGAAGAGCGGAAGCCGTTACCGTTTAATAAACATATACTGTTAGCAACGTTTAAGAATGTGCCTCCCGTTATGTGAAGTTTGACTAAAAATGCTTGTGTTTTAAATGTTTTTACTCTTTTGCAGTTAACAAAAATAAAACCGGTGATGGATGGGCAGCCCGCGGACGGTCTGCATTTTACTAAGGGGGAATGTGGCGCCCTGGACAAGCCAGGACGTCACAGGTACTGCAACAACACACCCCACACCCCGGCTAGGAACATCAAAGTCAGACAAAAATCCTAGTTGCCTCCCTCCAGGGGCTGATGTCCACACCAGGGGGTGGAGCCAGGCGGTTGGCCCCACCCACCGAGGAGTTCACAGTCCTGGAGGCGGAAAAAGGATGTCAGAGAGAGTAGGAGAGTAGTTTGAGAGTTGATGAGTGAGGTGGTAGTGGAGCAGACTGACCGTGTCCGGGTGCGTGGCCCGTTCACATACAGCAAGGTTGGCAGACGATGGTGACCGTCTGCAGGAAGGGCTGATTGACGTGAACCGTAAGGACCAGGGACGGGCGGTGGCCGGGAACGAAGAGAAACCAGCACCATTCGGCAGGGCCTACGGACCCCGACCAGGCTTGGAGTCGCCGTAAAACTGGTCAAATCCGTTAGCGAAGGGAACCTCCGAGGTTTCCCAGCAGTCAAGACCCGATTGAAGGCAACCGCTCAAACTGTGAAGGGAAATACAGTCACCGCCAAGGCTACAGTTGCCAGTGTCAGAGCCTGTGGGCAAAAGGGGCTCCCTCAGCATCCATTCAAGCTGGGGAGCGGGTTACTGGTGGGAAGCCATCAGAACCGAGAACATAACACAGGTGCAGGGAAAGGCAGTCACCGCCAACCTACCGGGAGAAGAACCACCGCAGCCGTCTGTGGGACCCGTCCATCCAGCCGTTTGTTTTACCGGAGACTTTGCATTCATCATTGGCTGAGTGAGTACCACCGTGCCGTGCGGCACCGCGCTGCCCCTGCGACCCTGCACCTCACCAGGCCCCGTAACCCACCTGCCATTCCTCCCTCACCGGGCCCCGGGAAAACCAACCCCCTACCCACAGAGGGGAAAAACAACATCCAAGCTGCTCCCTGTCATCGCTCCCGGGATCCCTGTCCAGAGCAGCGGTGGTGTCCCAACCTCACCACAACCGTGGGTGGCACCACGGACAATAAATCCCCAAAACCATTCCCCTTTTCACTCATGGGCGAGGAGCGCCGCTCGAGTCCCCGGATCCGGCCCACCGCTCAAGCCACCGAGCAGCAAGCGAAGCGGCAGCAGTGCCGGACCCGAGCGTGGTGAGCACAGCGTCCCCTCCTTCCGCCCGAGGCAATACACACTGAGCCGAAATCCAGTGTCAGGAGGCGATGGTAGCAGAGAGGTGAGTGAGATCATCCTCTGACGCTGCGCATTAATTAGCATGTTAGCACGCCCACAGGAGTCTACTAACATACTAATGGAGCCAACTACAGTTAGGTCCAGAAATATTTGGACAGTGACACAATTTTCGCGAGTTGGGCTCTGCATGCCACCACATTGGATTTGAAATGAAATCTCTACAACAGAATTCAAGTGCAGATTGTAACGTTTAATTTGAAGGTTTGAACAAAAATATCTGATAGAAATTGTAGGAATTGTACACATTTCTTTACAAACACTCCACATTTTAGGAGGTCAAAAGTAATTGGACAAATAAACCAAACCCAAACAAAATATTTTTATTTTCAATATTTTGTTGTGAATCCTTTGGAGGCAATCACTGCCTTAAGTCTGGAACCCATGGACATCACCAAACGCTGGGTTTCCTCCTTCTTAATGCTTTGCCAGGCCTTTACAGCCGCAGCCTTCAGGTCTTGCTTGTTTGTGGGTCTTTCCGTCTGGATTTGAGCAAGTGAAATGCATGCTCAATTGGGTTACGATCTGGTGATTGACTTGGCCATTGCAGAATGTTCCACTTTTTTGTACTCATGAACTCCTGGGTAGCTTTGGCTGTATGCTTGGGGTCATTGTCCATCTGTACTATGAAGCGCCGTCCGATCAACTTTGCGGCATTTGGCTGAATCTGGGCTGAAAGTATATCCCGGTACACTTCAGAATTCATCCGGCTACTCTTGTCTGCTGTTATGTCATCAATAAACACAAGTGACCCAGTGCCATTGAAAGCCATGCATGCCCATGCCATCACGTTGCCTCAACCATGTTTTACAGAGGATGTGGTGTGCCTTGGATCATGTGCCGTTCCCTTTCTTCTCCAAACTTTTTTCTTCCCATCATTCTGGTACAGGTTGATCTTTGTCTCATCTGTCCACAGAATACTTTTCCAGAACTGAGCTGGCTTCATGAGGTGTTTTTCAGCAAATTTAACTCTGGCCTGTCTATTTTTGGAATTGATGAATGGTTTGCATCTAGATGTGAACCCTTTGTATTTACTTTCATGGAGTCTT
Source organism: Anomaloglossus baeobatrachus (assembly GCF_048569485.1). Classification (NCBI taxonomy): domain Eukaryota; kingdom Metazoa; phylum Chordata; class Amphibia; order Anura; family Aromobatidae; genus Anomaloglossus; species Anomaloglossus baeobatrachus. The sequence continues at coordinate 383,626,953 of NC_134358.1, forward strand.
CTCTTTACTGTTGACTTAGAGACAGATACACCTACTTCACTGAGAGTGTTCTGGACTTCAGTTGATGTTGTGAACGGGTTCTTCTTCACCAAAGAAAGTATGCGGCGATCATCCACCACTGTTGTCATCCGTGGACGACCAGGCCTTTTTGAGTTCCCAAGTTCACCAGTCAATTCCTTTTTTCTCAGAATGTACCCGACTGTTGATTTTGCTACTCCAAGCATGTCTGCTATCTCTCTGATGGATTTTTTCTTTTTTTTCAGCCTCAGGATGTTCTGCTTTACCTCAATTGAGAGTTCCTTAGACCGCATGTTGTCTGGTCACAGCAACAGCTTCCAAATGCAAAATCACACACCTGTAATCAACCCCAGACCTTTTAACTACTTCATTGATTACAGGTTAACGAGGGAGACGCCTTCAGAGTTAATTGCAGCCCTTAGAGTCCCTTGTCCAATTACTTTTGGTCCCTTGAAAAAGAGGAGGCTATGCATTACAGAGCTATGATTCCTAAACCCTTTCTCCAATTTGGATGTGAAAACTCTCATATTGCAGCTGGGAGTGTGCACTTTCAGCCCATATTATATATATAATTGTATTCCTGAACATGTTTTTGTAAACAGCTAAAATAACAAAACTTGTGTCACTGTCCAAATATTTCTGGACCTAACTGTAGCCAGGGGAACTAATACCCTTGTGACTAGTCCCCTCGCTCATTAGCATATGATAAAAGATCTTTAAAAATACTTTTTCTAAAGATCTCTTTATCTGTGCTAGTGTACACAGGGACAGTTACGTAGAGATTAGCAATATGTACCCAGAACTGCTCGTGGTCCTGGGTGCATATTGGACCTGACAGGTTAATTTTAATACATTTTGACCTTGCTAATTTTAAGCTTTTCTTTCTGCTCCTGGTTTCTTTATTCTGATAGATATTTTGATACCTTACTTGGCTTAATTATCACTACTATGTTGGGCAGTGGCGTAGAGTCTGATGGGTGCCGGTGCAAAGTTTGGACCTGGCTGGGCCCCCCCAACCATACATCGACACTCAGAGTACAGTATAATGACACCGACACTGGGGGTACGGGATTGTGATGCTGACACTTGGCTCTTTCCCTTAGCCCCCATGTTTCCTATGATCTGAAATCCTTCTGTACCGCCCTGAGAGGGCTCGGCCGCTCCGCTGCTCGGGCCGAGCCGCTTGGGGTCTGGGCTCGGGTTGTCGGTGGCTCGAGCGCCTTCGGACCGGGGGCTACATCACTCTGTTAAGGGGAAGCAGTGGGGGTGGTGGTGTACGGTGGGTGTTAGGTGAGCTGTGACGCCACCCACGGTTTGTGGTGACGGGATGCACCACCGCTGCGGCAGGAGTGCAGGGTATTCCTGGGATCGGTGTTGGTGGCGCAGCCTCGGTATTAACCCCTCCGTGGGTAGGGGTGGTGCGTCCCGGGGCCCGATGGGGATAGGCAATGGCGATGTGGTGCAGGGCGCCGCACTGCGGTGCCCGGATGGCACTGGTGTACTCATGATTAATCACACTCAGAGTCACTGGTAAACCAAAGTTCGAGGATGGTCGGTGCCCGCGGCCGGCTGCTGATGTCCCCGGTGAGGTTGGTGATGGTCCCTCTTCCCTGCACCTCTGGTCTTGGTGTTCGGGTCCCCTGCCTTGGCAGTGGTAGCCTGCTCCCCGGCGTTTAGCTGCCGGAGGAGCCCTCTGTTGACCGCAGGCGCTGGCCTGTCGGGTGGTTGGCCTTTGGCGGTGGCGCTCACCCGGTCTCGGTGGGCTTTTGCCTTCTTTCGGGTCTTGGGGTGAGAATGAACCCGTGAGGTCCAGACTCCAATCAGTTAATTTGCCTACACTCAGTGGTTTCCAAGCTAGGTCGGGGTCTGAGTACCCGGTTTCTGGTGCTCCGGTAAACGGTTGACTCCCCGGTTCTGGTCCGGCGGGCTCCAACCCTGCCTGGTCCCTACGGTTCCGCCGGTCGTACACCGGTACTCCTGCAGGCGGCCACCACCGTCTGCCTGCCTGACGTTACAAGGGTTCCAGGCTCATACCCGGGTCCCTGACAGCTCTACTCCTCTACACATCCTGTCACTGTCACTCTACAACTCGATCTGTTTGTATTTCCTGCCTCAGGACAGTAGTCTTCTCGGTGGGCGTGTCTTTTTGCCTGACTCCGCCCACCTGGTGTGCCCTACTTGCCCTGTGAGAGGCATCAGGTCTCCCTTTCGGGTGACTGTTGTGTCTTCACTAGGGGTGGGGGGTGTGTGTGGTGTTGGTGGTGTTGTTACCTGTTACCCCTGGGGGTCCAGGGCGTCACACTTCCATCAGCAACCCAGTTTTCCTATGTTTTAATATTCATCTTGTACTCAGCACGCACCTTCCCCATGCTCTACGATACATCTTTCCCTCAGCACGTAGCTTTCCCATGCTCGGATATACAGTGGTACCTCGCTTAACGAGTAACCCTCTTAACAAGAATTTCACTTAACAAGCAAAGCTTTCTGTAAATTTGAACCCGGTTTACGAGAAAGCTTTGCTGTATGAGCGAAATCCTCACTGCACACACTTCCGGTTTCGTCCATCCACCACACTCTGACCCGCAGTTGCAGTCCACACAAACACACACATGTACGCACAAACACACACGCACGCACACACATACAGTATTATGCTCACCTTACATTCCGTTCCACCACCGGCCTTATGGTTTTTGTAGTTCCCGGGTACATCGCGACGTCCTCGCGGCGAACGACAAGACCCAGGAGGCCTGCGATGGAACGGAAGGTAAGGTGAGCATATAATATCACCTTTCGTTTCATCGCCGGCCTCCTGGGTGCTGTAGTGCGCCGCTGCGCTCCAGTCCACGCTGTGTATCTGCATCCATAGCGACGAGGGAGGAACTTCCTGTCACCGCTAATGAAAGGCAGAGCGCTGGCCAATCAGAGGCAAGCAGCTCTGCCTTTGACGTCAGCGCTCTGGCCGGAAAGTTCCTGCCTCGTCATTATGGTAACGCGTTACACAGCCCGGCCCCATACCAGAGAACAGCAAGTCCCAGCAGACCGGCGATGGAACGGAAGGTAAGGTGAGCATATAATATGTGCGTGTGCGTGCGTGCGTGCATGTGTGTTTGTGTGTGTTTGTGTGTGTGTGTGTGTGGAATGATAGAATAGGGGACCAGGATGGGACATTTTAAAAGTTGTGGAACGGATCGTCAGCATTGCAATGATTTCCTATGGGAAATCTTGCTCTGCTGAACAAGTACCTTGATTAACAAGCACAGTCCCAGAACGGATTGTTCTCATTAAGCAAGGTACCACTGTACATCTTTCCCTCAGCAACCAGCTTTCCCATGATATCAGAGCAGGGGAAGAACCTCTTTCCCTCAGTACAAAACTTGCTGCATACGCCGATATAGTTAACAGCAGCGCAGCTCCGGGTGGGCTCCCTCTGAGCATGGGAGGTCGCATATCGCTGTGACGCCGAGCTAACCGCCCCCTTAGAAAGGAGGCGGTTCGCCGGTCACAGCGACGTCACCGAGCAGGTAAGTACGTGTGACGCTGCCGTAGCAATAATGTTCGCTACGGCAGCGATCTTCACATATCGGCATCACAATAGGGGCGGGTGCTATCATGCTCGCCATTGCTAGCATCGGCTAGCGATGTCGCAGCGTGTAAAGCCACCCTTAGGTCAGGTCATTGTACAGATGAATGTTACCAATATGTTCCTTAAGATCTGCAAAATGCAGTTGAAAAAACTGCAATTCCCTGGGACTGTTTTTTGGATTTTATTTTTGCTACATTCATTGTGTGATAAAAAAAATGACCTGGGAATATCATTCCTTAAAAGAGACAAGTTAATATAAATCCTTATACTTACCCTACCGCCACCCCTTTTGCCACTTCACATCATTTATTAGGTCCTCACAGCATCTATCAAATCATGATGACATCACGGTGTGTGCATAATCCTCACAGCCTCATCAAAGTCCCGGCCCTAGCGAGAGAGGAATGGAGAGTAGGCAGAGAGGTATGTAGCGACCCCACAGCATAATAAACGACATTCAATTAGCAAAGAAGAACTTCACTATGCATCACTTTTTTTTTTATTTCAGTATTATCAGATTTGCTCATCTCCAATGAATACACAAGCCTGTTAGTTCTGAATTGGGTGTAATTTTATTGAATAATAAACAATGTTGACTGAGTTACTCTATCATATTAGGAATTATGGAGAAAAAAAAATGAAAAGAATAAGAATTCATAAAAATGCGATTCAAATAAACTTTTGAACTGTATGGACAGTAAAATAATAGAATGCAAAACCAAGGAGGCCAAATCAGTATTCTTTTATATGCCCAGTAGGTGGTAGCATAACACAATCTTAAAACAACAACATACCCAAGTTTAATACAAGTACACATGATTTTTTTTTAGTAACAAATGAGATTATTTCACCTGTTAATTCTAGTAGAATATGCAATTATTGGCAAGCCTTTTTTAAAAAAGTACTATAGAATATTAGATGCATTTTCAAATATTCTGGTAGATTTTAAAAAATAAATAAATAAATAAATAACTTTGAAATCTGCCCAACCATTATAAAAAACATTTGCAACAATAAATATATTTTAAACTACTATGGTATGTTATATTATTATTAATAATAATAATAATAATAATAATAATAATAATAATTTTATTTACATAGTGCCAACAAATCCAACAGCACTTTACAATTCAGAGTGTATTCGTACAAAAAGTATCATACATTACAAAGTAACACATAACTCAACAATCCAAACAAGAGGAATCAAAGCTTTGCTTGAAAAAGCATACAATCTATAAGAAGGTTTGGAAGTTTGGAAGACAGAATCAGTAAAAATTGCTTGCAGTGTACAGTTTTGCAATCTTTATAATAAATATATAAGGTTATTAATAATAATTTCCCTGTAAAACAGACAACAGGGCCATCCTTCCAAATCCTGGTAGCAGAGCGTCCCCCGAACCTTCCACACAGTGGAAATGACCACCCTCTTTTTTTCAAAATATGTACAATGTCATCAGAACTTTTCTTCCTGGAAAACTCTGTGGAGACAACCTCTGTGATATAGTGTGGGATTTAAAGGGGTCCTGAAGATGTCACCAGGTACCCCCAAAATTGCACCTCCTGTATAGCAAATGCACATTTTTCATGTTTAGCATACAGTTTATTAGTATGTAATATTTGTAATACCTGCTTGTACCTGATGTGACATAAAATTGGGCAAGTAAATCAAGATATTGTCAAGCTAAACCATTATGAGTCCCAGAAGGTCAAACTTGGAGAACCATGTAGTACCTACCATCTGATTGAATGAATCAATCAGTAATGAACAGAAGAGGCTAATGGTCCCAGATGGTAATCTGATTTAACTGACAAAAGTCTAAACAAGGATGCCATCCTTCTTCTTAACAAAGAAGCAGCCTTCAGCCACTAGAGAAATGGAGGATCTAATACATCCTTTAGCAAGGTTTTCATAGCCTTCTTTTCTGGGCCAGAAAGACTGTATAATCTGGTTTTGGGTAGTTTTGCTCCAAGGAGCAAGCTAATAGGGCAATCATAAGCACAACGAGAGGGCAACTCTTGACACCATCCTTCTGTAAATACATCCTCAAAACTGGACAGAAAAGAGAATAGGGTCCCGGTGGCTACAGTAGAGAGAAGAATATTCAGCTAATGTTACAGAAATAACGACATCCAATATCTCCCTGGACTGCCAATTAATCATTGGATTGTGTTTAACCAGCCAAGGGAGGCCCAGTACGGTACGGTGGAAAGACCTTCAAAAACTTGGTATGAAATAAATTAATTGTGAAGAACCCGTATGTGAAGGTTCAAGTTATGCATAACTCATGTCAAATACCCCTCCCCAAGAGCCGCAGAGTTGACAGTACATATTGGGATAGGTTTTGCCAGAATACTAAAAGATAGACAGTGACTCTGGGCAAACCAAGCATCCATCATACTGGCCCCTGCTCTACTATACAAAACAACAGAAATAAGTTCATTTTCAAGAGGAACCGCAAGACCCATCTCTTCCAACAAGCCTACAACCTACAATAGCCCTCAATCCAGTACACCACTGCGCAACCAGCTCTGTCCTCACCTATTGTACCATCACCCATTTCCTGTAGACTGTGAGCCCTCGCGGGCAGGGTCCTCTCTCCTCCTATACCAGTCTGGTTTGTACTGTTAATGATTGTTGTACGTATACCCTCTTTCACTTGTAAAGCGCCATGGAATAAATGGCGCTATAATAATAAATAATAATAATTTTCATACCTCTAACAACCTCTGCAGGTAGGACAAACAGAGATGCACATGTGGAGGAGATATATACTCCCAGGCTGTAGTGCTTCACCCAGCCTGAAGTGCGAGGTTTTTCAGATGGATTGTTTTTCTGTTTAAGTGCAAAAGGACAGGCACCAACAAAATGACCCTTTTCACCCACAAAGAAACAAACCCCCATCTTGTCATGAATCGCAGGAGACCCCGATTGAGAAGAGAGTCTCCATCCAGAACCACCATTATAACTTTCACCCCCAGGGAGATCTACAGAAAAAGGGGTCAACACAGGTTTAACCCAGAGGTGTCAATAAATCCAAATGGCTAACACCATAGGAGCCTCCAAACATACAAGTGCTTCATACATATCCAACGCATGTTTTAGCCTTTTGAACAGGCCCTGACAAAAATGACTTCTAAGGGCGGGAGACACTCCACCTAATGTTAGCGACTCATCTACGGAACACTGAACAAAATTCCTCTCCTGACCGACCCCCTTCAGAAGCTTGTGTTCAGATACAAAGTGTTATTGAGTGCATGGAGGGACTTTGGAAGAGATGATAGAAAGGACCAATTATGAGCAAAGTGTAGGAATAGAGTTGATCTGATATGCCAGTCTTAAGAAATGTGTTTGTAAATCACACAAACAACAGTGGACACTGGGAATTAACTGAATTATCTGTGGTAGTGCAGGACAGAGAACTGCTGCAGCATCAGAAAAAGAAAGGGGGGCTTAGAGGAAAGATTATATGTTATATTATTATTGTTATTATTATTATTATTATTGTGTATTTATTTAGCATCATTACATTTTGCTATATATGAGAAGCAGTTACAAACAAAATTTGGATAGAAAATGCAGTAGACATTTGTGTGACGCCCCTGGACTATCAGGTTGTCACAGGGTATTGTACAATCTGCCCTCCCATGCAATATCCACTTCCTCCTTGGTTGTGGGTCCCCAACTATGTGGTGTTGCCTACATCAGCTGATAAAATTCCTAAGGTAAACTCTGCACCACACCCACCAGACATACCAGTGGACGGCCTAAGTGGAATAGGGTCGCCCACTTGGGGGGTTGGTTAAGGAGAGGTAAGAAGTGTCAGAGCAGTTGGAGAGTAGAGTGTGGGAAGTGAAGGAGAGAGGAGCTCAGGAGCCGGGCTCCTTGGAAACACCTAGGTAGTGGACGGGGTCTGGATCTAGTAGGAGCTAGACCCCCGGTCGCAGGGGATCGTGACAAGGGGCACCGAACTGTCGAGGAGGACCGCCGGCGGCCTTGTACCATCACCGGGCTGGGACCAGGGCACGACGGGGTACGTGGACCCTAGGTCAAGGGGTAACTCCAGGCAACCTGAGAATTTACCCGACGAGAACGGAGTCTTCAAGATCCGCTTTCCACCCGATCCAAAATTGGGATACTAGCGCAACGAGGGGGATAGGACTTTAAAAAAAAACGGTCCCGAAAATCCCAAGCGTGAACCCTGAGAGCAAGCTCCCACAGTTAGCCATACTGGGGAGAGGGACCCGACTAGTTCCATACTAACGGGACCAACAGAGAAGTGAACTTAGTGCCAGGAGGAAGGTCATGGATCACCAGGCAGCACCATTGGGGATGGGACCCAAACTAGCTCCCCTTGGCGGCAGCGATATCCAGAACTTTGGTTTATCCAGTTGTCGGTGTCAGTTTACTGGACTGAGTGAGTACAAAAGTGACCCCCTTTGCACCTAACGGCACTCCCCAGACACCATCACTTAGTCCTGGGGCATTCCCCCTACCCGTGGAGGGTTCTAACACCTTGCTACCCCTCTCCATCGCCCCCGGGTACTCCCAGTTTCAGCAGTGGTACTCCACATTACTACATACCATGGGTGGCATCACGAACTCTAACACAATCCCTAGTAAATACCCGCTTCATTTGAGTGGCTGCATGACCCCTGGGTCCGGACACCCCTCAAGCCACCACGGATCTGGATCTGAGCAGCCCGGCTGCTGGAACGAGGGCTGCACATTTGCATTTTGGTCTTAAATCATTAACAGTATGGAAAGCACTGGTAGGGTGTAGGATAGTGCAACACTGTGGAGAGTTTTGTGCTTAGTGTAATAAGTTTATATTGTATTCTGTAGCAGACGGGCAACCAATGTTATGACTTGCACTGGGTGGAGGCATCGGTGTAGTGGCTAGACAGAAATTTTACCCTGGCTGCTGCACTCAGGAAGACCAATTAGGGAGATGCAGTAATCTAGACTAGAATGAATCATAACATCAGTAAAGTCTCTTAGACATCTATGCATCGTCACAAACCAAGTATGGACCAGTTTTGTCAATTTGACTTTTTACTTTAACTGGACAGCTTAGGAAAATATCATGGACAGACAATATTTTTATGGACACATTGTACAACCATAATAAATCACTATGATTATAGTGATGTCTATCTGCACCTCATATTTTTGATTTGAAGACATCAGCTGTATTCACTTTACACTGTACAAGGAGGATAATAGAGGTCAAAACAATCTGTATAAGCTTCTTCAGCTTCAAAAAAAATCATGGATGCTTTGAATTTTTTTTACAGACAGGGCAAAAAATGTGGTTATTTTTATGGACTGTCCTGTAATTTCATGATGGTTGGCAACCTAGCTACAGACCCTAATGTACAGGTATATGGCTGTTAGGTTTGGGTCAGGAGACATACGCCAATTCGTGCATTATGTGCCATGATGTACGGATGACTAAATGAGGACTAAGAGTTCATGACTGAATAGAGGGGAAGAAGGAAATGTCTGGGTCTAATTTAAAGGGGTTTTCCTATGAATAAAGTTCATTTAAACCAATAGATCTTGGAATAATAATAATTTCCACATTGGATGTGTTTAAAAAGAATGTTCTTGTGCAGAGATAATCTTGTATAGGTGTCCCTGCTATGTACTGTGTAATGGCTGTGACTGACCATACAGGGACATGGTCTGATCATACCACATCTCCAGGCATGGGAGAAGGAAAAAAGTATACAGACATGAAAAATAAAAATAAAAAAAATGAGGTTTAGACATTAAAGGCTGTGTTGATTTATTTAGATCGCACACCAAATTTACACTGTTACACAAGTTGTACACGGACTACTGTACATTGTATCTAAGTGTCATATATTCGGTTTTGTCCCATGAAAAGATATAAAATATTTACCAAAATGTGTGTACTCACTTTTGTGATATATGTATATCTAGATATCTACAACAAAATAGTTTTGTCAGCTTATTTTTGCAAAAATAAACTCAGAATATGCCAATACAAAACAGAAATTGCAAAAAACTTTTTTTATTTTGCAAAAGTTGTAAAACGTAAAAAATAAATAATTTTAGTGTTCAAACAATAAAATGAACCTTTAGAAAAAGTTACCATGTCAGTCATGTCTGTAGCCAAAAAGAAAAATTAAAAACAATCCAGAAATTTCTGTTTTTTTAACATTATGCCTTTGAAAATTCAAAAAGAAAACTGTTTACAACATAAAACTTCACAATTAACAATAAAAAACCTTGACTTTCAAGGATACCTTTTATTTTATAGGTGACTTTCAGAATAAGCTGTCAATTGTGTGCTTCTGAGAAATAACACGATGTCTGGTCTTTTTATGAGTTTTTGCATAACATAACATATCTATAACTTTTGGAACTACAACAAGCTACAGTATCTATTACTTGGACTACAAGTTAAGAACTGTTTTCTTATATTACATAGAGGTAACAGGCAGATATTGCCCGGAACATTTCCTCAACATGGAGTCGATGGACAACATCTGGATATCCTCCTGAAGAAATACAAGATTGTTTTGTGATTGCGTGACACTAACCCTCTTTTTTCACAGAGTTTGTAGTGTTTAAAGAAAAGCCCGGACGCCTGCCCTGAAAGGGCTCAAGGGAGGGCAACATGACTGAGGAGGGATGCTAGGCCTGAGGGTTAGCAAGGGGTTAAGGTGCAGGGTATTTTGTGCGGGAAAAGTGGGAGGTGGAGTTATAGGGCTGTGGGGCCATGTAATTGGTCAGGGGGTTGCTAGGGTAGGGGAGTATATACAGGGCTAGATTAGGAGGTGGGAGGTCATTCACTACCTGGAAGACGTCTTGAATTGTTGCTGAATCGCTTGGATCCTGAAGATCGAGGGCTTCGGGGTACAGATGAAGGGAGAGGAGGAGCAGCTGCAGCGATGGCCCGGCGAAGTCGGCGGCTCTGCAGATGGGGACCCCTCTGCCTCCGAAGCGGCAGTGAAGACCGCGGTTCCCTTAGCGCCTCAGCCCGGAGACGCCGCCGAGGACCCGACGGCGGAGAAGGAGCTCCAGCGGAAGACCCACGGCAGCGGCGGCAGATCACAGAAACGGGACAAAGCGGGGCCTGGGTCGGAAGTCGGGCCACGGGCATCAAGGCAGCGGGGCGGTGAGTGACATGGCCGGCCTCCCCTCCACGTCCGGTTCGCGGGGCGCAGGGTGATGCGCGCGTCGCGGCTGCGTGGCCCGCCGCGCTCAGCTGCCCCGCCGAGCTCGCCTGACCCGCCGCGCTCGCCTGACCCGCCGCGCTCGCCTGACCCGCTGCGGTCACGTGGGTCAGCGGTGTCACGTGGGTCGGCGATGTCAAGTGGGGCAGCGGTGACACGTGGGCGGGCGGCGCGGTTACGTGGGCCGGCGGCGCGGTCACTTGCGGTCCCAGGAGAGAAGACGTCGCGGTGACCTGCATCAGATGTCGGCAGCGGGGCGGTGACGCGACCGGCCTCTCCTCCACTTCCGGGTGGCGGCGCGCACTGGTGACGCGCGCGTCGCGGCCACGTGACCCGACGCGGTCACGTGGTCTGGCGATGCGGTCACGTGCTTCGGCGCTGGTGTCAGCTGACCCGGAAGTGTCGGCGATGAATCCTGCAGCGATCGGCGGCGGCTGCAGAGCAAGATGCGGGGAGGATGTCGCAGACCCAGACGACCGTCCAGCAGCGGTGCGGGCAGTGGTAAGTGACATCACTGGCCCTGACAGCCTCAGATCGGTACGGTGCGGGGGTCAGCGTGATACCTGGGCGGCGTGGCCACGTGACCCATGGCGCGGTGCGGGGTCTGGTGGCGCAGTCACATGCCCCTGGCATCTCGGTCGTCTACTACTGCCGGGGATCTAGGTGGAACAGCCTGAACGGGGTCCAGCAGGCAGTGGCGGCACGTCTGGCGCTGGCTCGGGGGGTCAGCAAATGACAGGGCTGACCCAGAGCTGGGCTTGTCATGCGATCGTCTGCATATGCCAGGAGTGCGGCCTGCGCAGCCGCGTAGGGTCTGGTCAGCGGCTGGGTGGCAGCACGGGTACCAGCTGGCGGATGAGCGGCTGGAGCGCACCCCCCCCCCCTAAGTTGTGGCTCCGAGCCGGTGACTACTTGACAAGCGTCCCCGGCTGGCCGGCCAGTCCGGCCGGTTGCGTTGCGGCCCTGGAAGGCTGCAACCTGCGTTTACCCGTGGAGAAGATGGCGGTGCTCGACGCGGAGGACATGTGACGGCTGTTCCGTGGGATCCCATGGAGTCAGCCTAGTAAGTTACGGCTCACTTAAAACCTTGTATTAATGCTTGAATTATGGGGGGTGGTAAGGGTGTCGATAGGTATGATTTTGGGTGCATTAGGGCGGTAGTTTTTTTGTCAGCGGGTTGCGGCAGGAGGTTGGGGGCCCTGAGTACGGCGTTGAATTTTGTGTGTGAGTGGTTGCTACGAGGTCCCGGGTGCCTTGCTATGCTAGGGTGTCTATCTATAGGTGACGACTTTGTTTATTCTGGATGGCGTAATGGCGCTTGCATTCTCTGGGTGTTTTGTATGATTGGGTGATTTCCAGGTGGTTTGTGACTGATTCAGGTGGAAGTCGGCGGTGGGGCGGTGATTGAGGCAGGGATACGAATACTTGCAAAGGGGTTGTGGATAGCCATGGTCACGGCAATTCCATGGTTTCTGTAATGGTCATGGGGGTCTGTTAGCTAGAGGATTATCGCGGTTCATAATATGTGATAAGAGTTCGATGGTAGTCCACTGGCATGGTGGCCCGGCATGCGGGGGCGCATTTGCATTCGGCGTCTTCCTCTGGAGCGTTGCATGGGGTGTGTGCTATTTGAGAGGTGAAGGGGAAGGTGGTTGCGTTTTAAGAGGGGTGTTTTAAGTTGTATGGGCATCGGGCTAGCCCGGTTCTCCAACTGGTGTTGTATGAGTACTGGGGGTATTTTGCTGGTCCACTGGGGCGCAGCATGTTTTGTTGCGGCCCGATGTTAAGGTCGAGATGCTTGGGACAGCAGTTTTTGGATATCTGTCCTTCCTTGCGGCGGTGGACGACACCTTTCTGGGGGTCTTGAAATTGACCAGTCACCTGTATGCGGTGCCCAGATTAGCCGTCTATTGACAGGAGTAATAGGCGATAAATAAAAAAAAAAAAAAAAAAAAGTCACGATTTTGTTGCCCTTGCCTGTAATTGGGTTTTCAGTGTTTGTTTCTGATATCTTTTGTACATATATTGTGTGGAGCTGGATGTTTTATGGTTGCGCAATGTCCGGTTATTGTGGTCTATGGTTCGGGTTCGGTCCCATAGTTGGGGGATTATCCAATATTCGGGATGGTTGAGTGCTTATTTTCTGGTTCTGGGACAACCTGGCTTTGTTAAGCTGTTTCTTCATGCTCAGGGTGTTTTTGCAGAGTTAGAATGTGTGTGATAAATCGATGTGTGTGGTTCGTATAGGTGGGGCCCTATGTCTGAGGTACAATTACGGGCCATTATCAGGTTCCCGGGTATATCGTGCTACTGTTTTGTGGTCCAGTTTGGCTTCTTGAATTCGTGGGTTCACGTGCCGTTTGGGGGTTCATGGGGAGATTACGGGAGTCTGCCGGCAGTGTCTGCACAGGGGCAGTTTTTAACAAGTTTTATACGCGCGGATTGGTATGCGGTTCTTAGTAGGGTTGCCGGCTTAACGTCGGCAGTCCGTATTAGGCGGCATCCGTCATGGCGGTTGATATTATAAACTCCTGTGGAGCTACTAAGAGTGGGTGGTTCTCGTTTACGATGGGTTTGGGGTGTTTCTTTTGGGTACAGCTGACTTGGTTTTTGCCTTATGGGTATATGGTTCGTCTTGGTGTGTTTCTTCCTGGTGCCCCCCGGGTAGGGGGCTCGGGTAATGTGACGGTGCGAGGAATAAGTGACATTTGCGTTGGGTGATCCAGTGTGTGGCTTATTGGTGTCAGGGGGGGCCTCCTATTGGCGACTTGTATCATAGTATCATAGTATCATAGTTTTTAAGGTTGAAGGGAGACTCTAAAGGCCACTTTACACACAGAGATAAATCTGTGGCAGATCTGTGGTTGCAGTGAAATTGTGGACAATCAGTGCCAGGTTTGTGGCTGTGTACAAATGGAACAATATGTCCATGATTTCACAGCAACCATAGATCTGCCAAAGATTTATCTCTGTGTGTAAAGTGGCCTTAAGTCCATCTAGTTCAACCTGTAGCCTAACATGTTGATCCAGAGGAAGGCAAAATACAAAACAAAATTGTGGGAGTTTCCAGCCAGGTAGTGCTGCTGGCGGGTGTTGCTCCATTTGTTGATTATGTGGACAGACCGTGGGGCCTGTTGTGGGTTTCACTGGCTGTCACGCGGTGGTGCAGCCCCTCCCGGCAGTACATTGCCGGGCGGTTCCTTTGGTCTTACGTGTTGGTCGGGACCGGCTGGTATCACGGGTACACAGTGGTGCGGCGCAGCTGCGGGTGAGGTATGTGAAGTAGTGTGTGAGTAGGTCGCAACTATGCCATCACCTCCCGCAATGTCGGGCTGGATGGCTGGGGTAGCCAGTGCGGTATGCACTGGCTCTTATGGTTTAAGGACGTGGTAATCGTTTGGGGCGGTGCCTTGTTTGGGGGTTGTTTTGCGGCGCTTTAGGGCTGAATGGCGGACAGGCACCAGACACTCGTGGGTGCAACGTTGACGGTTGGCCCTGGCTTATGGTGTCTGCAATTTCGGAGAAATATGGTGTTTGAGTTTCCCGGGATTACGGGTCGAGTGGGAGTTTCTGTTCTCTCATTTTGTGAGTTGTATTGAGTCTGCAGTTTAGCGGGGATTGGGCGTGGTGTGCAGTTGGTTTTGGTGAGAGGGTGGCAGCGGTAGGGTTGTGCTTCCAGGTTCAAAGCGCACGGAGATACCAATGTTTAACTGTGCTCATGTGCCCCCCTTTTACGGGGCTTTGAGCAGTATGCGGTGGCCAGAAGGGTGTATTCTGACTTAGTTAGGGAAATCATCTGGTGGTGGGAGTATGGTTACACAGTGGGATATAGTTAAGGTCTTTTCTTCAGGCCGGTGGTCGGCTTGACTGTCTTTGGTCCCGTGCTGTTGTGTCTTTGGGGTGGAATGGTTTTGGCTATTGGACTGGGTGGTAATTCCAGGATCGGAGTGATAATACACAGTTTACAGGAACAGCAGCGTTTTGGTACCGCACGTGGGTGGAGGAGACGTGGTCGCTGGGGGGGCATCCGGGGTGCTTGATCCGTGACATTGGGCTTGATTGCCCTGGGCCATTTCTTCCTGCCTGGGTGGCGTGCTCGTGTTGTTGTTCGCAGGGGCATGACTGTCTAGCAGTTTATTATTTGGTATGTCTTAGGATCTGCCAGAGGTTGGGGAAACAGGGGAGGTTGTTTTGTTTCCTACTATGAGGGTTGGCTTTGCTTAATTACCAGCTGATATGTAATTTTTGGAGGCGCCTGCAGTGTAGCTGTCTCAACGAGGCCGAGCTTGCCCCCTTATTCCTTGGAGATGGGGGCGGCGGCTCAGGTGGCTCGTTGGGGACTGGTCGCGCAGGCGGTGCATAGGATCGGACAGCGTGGTTGGCTAGTTGCTGGTCTTGGGGCGGCTGACCTTGTTGTACTGGTACACCAATAATGGTTGGCTTTGTTTAATTATCAGTGTATGTGTAAATTTCAGCGGCGCCTGCAGTGTGGCTGTCTCAATGAGGCCAAGTTTGCCCCCTATTCCGTGGAGATGGGGGCGGCGGCTCTGGTGGCTCGTTGGGGACTGGTCGCGCATGCGGTAAATAGGATCGGACGATGTGGTCGGCTAGTTGCAGGTCTTGGGTCGGCTGATCTTGTTGTATTGGTTGTTCGGTGCAGGTTGGCATCGTAAGGTCTATCGGGGGGTCATTTTGCTCGATTGACATTGGTCCCGCAGTATTGGTTGCTCGACCCGAGGAGTCGGCTCGGGTCGGGTTTTGGTGGTGGGGCTCGCACGTACAAGGTGTCATACGTGCTCGCTGTGGCGGAAAGGAGGGGGGTATTTGAAGTCGGTGGATTGCACAAAGAGCGGGGGGGAACCCAGTGCAGGAGCGGGTTACCCCTGGTGTGCAATGGTATGGTTGGTGGGTCCCTGCTGTGCTCGGTCACAACGGGACATGTTAACGTGGGACCCTGCTGTGCTGGGTCACAGCAGGGCATGTTAATGTGCTGGGTGTCCTCGAGCCGGTGTGGTGCGGCTGAGGGCACATGGTGGAGCAACACTCGGCTGGGTGTCCTCGAGTCGGTGTGGTGCGGCTGAGGGCACATGGTGGAGCTGGTGTTACAATCATGGACAAAGGGACTCTTCACTTACCCCCCCTCCTTTGCTGGTGGTTATGCTTATGGAGTTATTTACTATATTTATGAATAAAATGTTATTGATTATTTTGGTGTTAATAAACGAGGCTGCTGTGGCCTTTACATCCAATGTCACGCAGTCTGTGTCTTATTTTAGTGGAAAAGTGGTGAAAGGTGGATAACTGGTTTGGGTCAGAACGGCAAGTTAGGGCCATCAGTCAGACGTTCCTAAGTCAAGAAAAGCCCGGACGCCTGCCCTGAAAGGGCTCAAGGGAGGGCAACATGACTGAGGAGGGATGCTAGGCCTGAGGGTTAGCAAGGGGTTAAGGTGCAGGGTATTTTGTGCGGGAAAAGTGGGAGGTGGAGTTATAGGGCTGTGGGGCCATGTAATTGGTCAGGGGGTTGCTAGGGTAGGGGAGTATATACAGGGCTAGATTAGGAGGTGGGAGGTCATTCACTACCTGGAAGACGTCTTGAATTGTCCCGCCCACCCGCCCTATTTTGGATTCCTGGCGATCGTCATGGAGAGACGAGGAGGATCGACCTTGTCGCAGCAGTCGGCGGAAAGGAGGGGGGTATTTGAAGTCGGTGGATTGCACAAAGAGCGGGGGGGAACCCAGTGCAGGAGCGGGTTACCCCTGGTGTGCAATGGTATGGTTGGTGGGTCCCTGCTGTGCTCGGTCACAACGGGACATGTTAACGTGGGACCCTGCTGTGCTGGGTCACAGCAGGGCATGTTAATGTGCTGGGTGTCCTCGAGCCGGTGTGGTGCGGCTGAGGGCACATGGTGGAGCAACACTCGGCTGGGTGTCCTCGAGTCGGTGTGGTGCGGCTGAGGGCACATGGTGGAGCTGGTGTTGCAATCATGGACAAAGGGACTCTTCACTTACCCCCCCTCCTTTGCTGGTGGTTATGCTTATGGAGTTATTTACTATATTTATGAATAAAATGTTATTGATTATTTTGGTGTTAATAAACGAGGCTGCTGTGGCCTTTACATCCAATGTCACGCAGTCTGTGTCTTATTTTAGTGGAAAAGTGGTGAAAGGTGGATAACTGGTTTGGGTCAGAACGGCAAGTTAGGGCCATCAGTCAGACGTTCCTAAGTCAAGAAAAGCCCGGACGCCTGCCCTGAAAGGGCTCAAGGGAGGGCAACATGACTGAGGAGGGATGCTAGGCCTGAGGGTTAGCAAGGGGTTAAGGTGCAGGGTATTTTGTGCGGGAAAAGTGGGAGGTGGAGTTATAGGGCTGTGGGGCCATGTAATTGGTCAGGGGGTTGCTAGGGTAGGGGAGTATATACAGGGCTAGATTAGGAGGTGGGAGGTCATTCACTACCTGGAAGACGTCTTGAATTGTCCCGCCCACCCGCCCTATTTTGGATTCCTGGCGATCGTCATGGAGAGACGAGGAGGATCGACCTTGTCGCAGCAGTCGGCGGAAAGGAGGGGGGTATTTGAAGTCGGTGGATTGCACAAAGAGCGGGGGGGAACCCAGTGCAGGAGCGGGTTACCCCTGGTGTGCAATGGTATGGTTGGTGGGTCCCTGCTGTGCTCGGTCACAACGGGACATGTTAACGTGGGACCCTGCTGTGCTGGGTCACAGCAGGGCATGTTAATGTGCTGGGTGTCCTCGAGCCGGTGTGGTGCGGCTGAGGGCACATGGTGGAGCAACACTCGGCTGGGTGTCCTCGAGTCGGTGTGGTGCGGCTGAGGGCACATGGTGGAGCTGGTGTTGCAATCATGGACAAAGGGACTCTTCACTTACCCCCCCTCCTTTGCTGGTGGTTATGCTTATGGAGTTATTTACTATATTTATGAATAAAATGTTATTGATTATTTTGGTGTTAATAAACGAGGCTGCTGTGGCCTTTACATCCAATGTCACGCAGTCTGTGTCTTATTTTAGTGGAAAAGTGGTGAAAGGTGGATAACTGGTTTGGGTCAGAACGGCAAGTTAGGGCCGTCAGTCAGACGTTCCTAAGTCATGTTTTTCCTCCCATACAGTCACATTTGATTGGTCATTTAAGTTTCCATTTTCATTAAGTTGCTGGTAAACAGTTTGATCTATCTGAGGGGTGTGTCTTTACAAACCGTATACCAAAATGACGTTAAACCTTTTGTTATACAATGTCAGGAGGTTAAACAGCATGAAAAAATATTTATGCTGTGGAAATATATTATGGAGTCTAACGCTGACATAATAGGGATTCAGGAAAGTAAATTTTCTTTGGATAATCCTCCTAATTTTAATAACAAAAGTTATCCACTCAAATTCTTTTCATCAAATGTAGTTAAAAAAGCAGCAGTAGCTATACTTATAGGGAACGTGGTGTCATTTGAACTTATTCAAGAAATTGGAGAAAGTCAGGGTAGATATTGCATCATAATATGCAAAATTGATAATGTCATAAATACATTGGTGAACATCTATGCCCCGAACAATGATCAGATTACCTTTTTAAATACCATAATATAATGAAAATAGTTAGGAGTAATTAAAAGGGAAACTTGATTCTTTTTGGAGATTTTAATCTAATCACACATGCGAAACTTGACTCATCAACACATAACAGATATTTCCTCAATACACTGGATTCATGGATAGAAAAAGAGGAGCTGTTTGGCGCATTTAGATGCCTCAACACTTCTTCAAGAGAATATATATGCTATTTGGATAGATTTAAATCATGTTCTTGAATTTACCTAACACTAACTCGACTAGCTACACTTATGAAATTCAATACTGTAGAAATCGGAAACCATACATGGTCAGATTATTCACCCATACATGCCAAAATGCAATCAGGTACACCTATTTTTAGAGAAAAAATATGGAGGTCTAAGGCTGCTTTCACACTTCCGTTGTTTTCCATCAGTCACAATCAGTTTTGCGGCTGATGTGACTGATGCGTTGCAGATTGTGGTACAACTGATGGGACGGATCCGTTAAAAAAACAGATCCGTTACCTGGCAAAGGGGTGAGAGAGAGCCCCCACCATAACCGCACACATCGGCACTACTGCCCCCATCATCACCGCATACACACCGGCACTACCGCCCCATCATCACCGCACACACACCAGCACTACCGCTCCCATCATCACTGCACACACCGGCACTACCTAGTAATGTCACCACTGACAGCGCGACTCATTTTGTGAATGTCATTCGAGTAAGTGCTGCTGAGGAGCTCACTCTGGTGGCCAGGAATGGTAATGAAGCTTAGTCTGAATCTGTGACCCATACAGGTGTTGGATTTGATTGGGAATCCAGGAAATCCTATTGCAAATCAGCCTAGTGTATTTAGGAGAGCATGTTCTGCCTGGCGGCCGCCGGTGGTGATGCTTCCTGCCTGCTTCTGAAGATGTCTGGGAGTTTTCCCTTCAGTTTCTCCCATTTCTTCTGTGCCTGAATCTACTCCAGATAAGTTTGCCAGTATCTGTGCTTAATTTCTGAAATTGCACTTAAGGTTGCTTCAGCTTTCTCCATTTGGTTCTGTGTTTGTTTTTTTGTATGTGAGAATCTGTCTTTCTGCTTGTGTGAGCAGGGCAGTGCCTCCAGCAAGAAATGGAGCTTGCTCCCTGTTCATGTTTGGATTATTTGCACTTGAATATTATTTGTTCTGTAATATTGTTCCTTCCCATTATATCTGCAGTTCTGTTTAAAGTGTCTGGCACAAGAGTACCTGATATAGTGGGGAGAGACCGTGTGGTCTTAGAATTTTTTCCTATCAGGAGTTTGGTATTTTTTGCAGGGTTTTTTGCTGGCCACAATCAATTATCTGTCCTGTCCTATCGTATCTAGTAAGTCGGGCCTCACCTTTGATAATCTATATTTTCTATCTGTGTATTGTGATTTCTTACATTACCATTGTTGCATGTTGGGGGCTTGCTATTTCTTTGGGGACTGCTCCGAGGCAAGTTAGGATTCCTCATTTCTATCTTTGAGGTGTAGCAAGTTTCTCAGGCAGTGACTAGGTGTCTAGGTGTGTTAGGAACATCCCACTGCTACTTTTAGTGTTGTCTATTGTCTAATAGATAGGGGATTGCGGTCAGCTCAGTTTACAACTACTCTTGTGGTTTTGTTTTTTTCTGTTTAATGGAATTTTTTATGATTGTCCACGGTTACCAGTTCATAACAGTATCACCGGCCAAAAAAGGTACTCAAGAGAAGGAATTTTTGTTTTATTCTGTATATTTTTCCTCTTATTCTTTGGGTTCTGTGGAAGATCTTTTGCTGGCATGGATATTAACCAGTTGTCTGATAGTGTTGAGCATCTTGCTTCTGAGGTTCAGGGTATATCGGCTTATCTTAGACAGACTCCTGTTATAGAACCTAAAATTCCTGTTCCTGAATTGTTCTCGGGGGATAGGTCTAAATTCCTGAACTTTAAAAATAATTTTCCCGTGCAGCAGGTTAGGATTGTCATCTCCTTGTTGCGTGGTGACCCTCAGGACTGGGGCTTTTCCATGGTATCTGGTGATCCGATTCTTGCTAATGTGGATTCCTTTTTTCAGGCCCTGGGATTGTTGTAGGACAAACCTAATGTTGTGGATCAAGCTGCGAAGGCCTTTATGGCATTGATCCAGGATCAGGATTCCGCTGAAATTTTTTGCCAGAGATTCCGAAAGTGGGTGGTGCTTACCAAATGGAATGGTGATGCTCTTGCGGCACTTTTTTGGAATGGTCTTGTGGATACTGTGAAAGATATTATGATGGTATTTCCTATCCCTTCTGGTCTCGATGCCTCTAGGACCTTAGCTATTCAGATTGATAGACATTTACGCGAGCGCAAAACATTACATGCTAATGTATTGCATGCGGAACAGTCTTCAGAGTCTATGCAGTGTCATAGGGTTCTCACTAATACTGAGCGGCAGGGTTTTAGACGGAGAAATAAGTTGTGTTTCTACTGTGGAGATGCTTCTCACACTATCTCTGTTTGTCCTAAACGAGAAAAGAGATTTGCTCGTTCATTTACTGTGGGTACTGTGCAACCTAAATTTATTTTGCCAGTCTCTTTAATTTGCTCGTTATCCTCGTTTTCTGCTATGGCTTTTCTTGATTCAGGGGCTGCCCTAAACTTAATGGATTTTGGGTTTGATAAAAGTCGTGGCTTTCCCATGGTACCTTTGCAAACGCCTATTCCTTTAAGGGGCATTGATGCTGCTCCCTTAGCTGAGCATAAACCCCAATTTTGGACCCAGGTGACTATGAGGGTTGCACCAGCTCATCAGGAGAATTGTACATTTTTGGTACTACAAAACTTGCATGATATTTTGGTACTGGCATTCCTTTGGGTGCAGACCCATAATACAGTTCTAGATTGGAGATCCTTGTCTGTGGTTAGTTGGGGTTGTCAATGTGTGCATAATTATGTTTCTGTGTTGTGCATTTCTGCTCAGACACATGATGTACCTGAATATTTGTCGGACTTCCTTGATGTCTTTAATAAGACTGTATCTGATTCCTTACTTCCCCATAGGGAGTGTGATTGTGCCATTGACTTAGTGCCAGGTTGCAATTTTCCTAATGGATGGATTTTAATTTTGTCTGTGCCCGAACATGGTGCTATGCGAACTTATATTAAGGCGTCATTAGAAAAAGGTCAAATTAGATCGTCATCTTCACCCCTGGGTGCCGTTTTTTTCTTTGTGTCCAAGAAGAATGGGTCATTGAGACCTTGTATTGACTGTCGCCTCCTTAATAAAATCACTGTTAAATATCAGTATCCTTTGCCCCTGATGCCAGATCTGTTTTCCAGAGTCAAGGGGGCTAAATAGTTTACTAAACGTGATCTTAAGGGGGTGTACAATCTCATTCGAATTAAGAAGGGTGATGAATGGAAGAGGGCTTTTAATAGACCTGAGGGGCATTTTGAGTACCTAGTGATGCTGTTTGGGCTCACTAATGCCCCCTCCGTCTTCCACTCATTCATGAATGATATTTTCCGGGAACTAATTGGTAAATTTCTGTTCATCTATTTGGATGATATTTTTCTGATGATTGGGACTCTCATGTTGAACAAGTTCAGACTGTTTTTCAGGTTCTTAAGAACAATGCATTGTACATTAAGGGGTCAAAATGTCTCTTTGGCGTACAAAAAAATTCCTTTTTGGGGTCTATTTTGTCCCCATCTTCTATTGAAATGGATCCGGTTAAGGTCCAGGCCATTTATGACTGGGTTCAACCTACTTCTTTGAAATCCCTTCAGAAATTTTTAGGTTTTGCAAATTTCTACCGTAAATTTATAGGCAATTTCTCTAGTATTGTTAAGCCTTTGATGGATTTGACTAAAAAGGGAGCTGATGTTGAGAATTGGACCCCAGAGGCCATTATGGCCTTCCAGGAGCTTAAAAAGAGGTTCACTTCTGCCCCAGTCCTCCAGCAACCTCATGTTTCTCTTCCATTTCAGGTAGAGATATATGCCCCAGAGATTGGAGCAGGAAATGTTTTGTCTCAAAGAGATCCTATATCTTCCAAACTGAAGCCTTGTGCCTTATTCTCTTGGAAATTTTCTCCATCTGAATGAAATTATGATGTTGGTAATCAGGAATTATTGTCTATGAAGTGGGCTTTTGAAGAATGGAGACATTGGTTGGAGGGGGCTAGATATCAAATTGTGGTGCTCACTGATCATAAGAATCTGACCTACCTTGAATCTGCCAAGGGACTGAATCCTAGGCAGGCCAGGTGGGCTCTATTTTTTAACACGTTTCAATTTTGTGATCTCTTTTCTACCGGGCACTGAGAATATTAAAGCAGATACCCTCTCTAGAAGTTTCTTTGCTGATTCTCTTGATGTTGCTGAGCCATCTACCATCCTCAATGAAGGTGTGGTTCTCTCCGCCATTTTGCCCAATTTGAGGTTAGCACTTGAGAGATTTCAGGTAGACAAACCTGAGAGATGTCCTGTGGGGAAACTGTATGTTCCTGATCAATGGAGGAGTAGAGTTATGTCCGAGATTCATTGTTCTGTCTTGGCTAGTCATCCTGGGATTTTTAGTACTAGTGATTTTGTGAGTAGGTCTTTTTGATGGCCTTCTTTATCTCGGGATGTTAGGAGTTTTGTGCAATCCTGTGGGGTTTGTTCTAGATCCAAGTCTTTTTGTTCACGTTTTTGTGGGCTTATTATTGCCATTGCCTGTACCTAAGAGACCTTGGACTCATATCGCTATGGATTCAGACCAATGGTCAGACTGAGAGAGCTAACCAGACCTTGTTAACCTATTTGAGGTGTTTGTATCTGCGGATCAGGATGACTGGGTTTCAGTTTTGCCATTGGGAAAGTTTGCTCTCAATAATAGGGTAGCTCTGCTACTTTGATGTCTCCGTTTTTCTGCAATTTTGGGTTTCATCCCGGGTTTTCTTCAGGGCAGATTGAGGCTTCGGCCTGTCCGGGAGTTAATTCTTGATTATGTGGTAGAGAAAATGCAGTAGATTTGGGGTCAGGTAGTGGACACATTTTTTAAGGCCCAGGAGAATGCCGAAAGGTTTGCTAACCGACGTAGGACTGTTGGTCCCCAGTTTAAAGTGGGGGACATGGTTTGGTTGTCCTCCAAAAATATTCGAGGTAGAGAAGGAAAGTGATTCAACTCACACAGGTCTACGGGGACTCCAATGAAGGACAGGTGCACGGATAGAAGGCCGGCCATGCCAGGAAGCTCCACAGAAACAAGGAAATCCAGCATCCACGTCCAAGTATATAAAACTAGATTTTATTCACATTCGTTAAAAGGAGTGATGCATGTCATGTCCAAAATATAAAATCTCACAAGGGGGAATCAAAATACAGATGGGAACGAATGTGAATAAAATCTAGTTTTCTATACTTGGACGTGGATGTTGGATTTCCTTGTTTCTGTGGAGCCTCCAAAAATATTCCTATTAGGGTTTCTTCTAAATTTAAGCCAAGATTTTTTGGGCCTTATAAGATTTCGGAGATTATTAATCCCATATCATTTTGTTTGGCTCTTCCTGAGTCTTTTAAAATTGACAATGTTTTTCATAAGTCTTTATTGAAGGAACATGTAGAACCTGCAGTTCCCACGGCGGCGCCTCCTGATCCTGTGTTGATAGCTGGGGATCTAGAGAATGAAGTAAAGAAAATTTTGGATTCCTGCCTTAATAGACGAAAGCTTCAGTACCTTGTAAAGTGGAAGGGTTATGGTCCGGAGGACAATTCTTGGGTTTTTGCTTCTGACATTCACGTGGATAGGTTGGTTCATGCCTTTCATCACGCCCATCCTGACAGACCCGGTGGCTCTGGTGAGGGTTCAGTGACAACTCCTCAAGGGAGGGTACTGTTGTAAATGTTATCCGAGTGGGTGCTGGTGTGGAGCTCCCTCTGGTGGCCAGGAATGTTAATGAAGCTGAGTCTGAGCAGGTGTTGGAGTTAATTGGGAATCCAGGAAATCCTATTGCAAATCAGCCTAGTGTATTTAGGAGAGCATTTTCTACCTGGCGGTGATAATGCTTCCTGTCTGCTTCTGAAGATGTCTGGGAGTTTTCCCTTCAGTTTCTCCCATTTCTTCTGTGCCTGAATCTACTCCAGATAATTTTGCTAGTATCTGTGCTTAATTGCTGAAATTGCACTTAAGGTTGTTTCTGCTTATTCCATTTGGTTCTGTGTTTGGTTTCTTGTATGTGAAAATCTGTAATTCTGGTTCTGTGAGCAGGGCAGTTCCTCCAGCAAGAAAGGGAGCTTGCTCCCTGTTCATGTGTGGATTATTTGCACTTGAATATTATTTGTTCTGTGATTTTGTTCCTTCCCATTATATCTGCAGTTCTGTTTAAAGTGTCTGTCACAAGAGGAAAAACCATAAGGGGAGTACCCTGTTAAAATCTAACTTTGAATAATATCATTAAAAGGTCAAGTGACCAACAAAAACACACAAATGAAAAAATGGTAAGGTATAGGTTATATACTGATAGTAACTGGGTGAGAGGTAAACAATAGAAAAACATTGGCCCTAATTGGCCCTAAAGTGTCTCTCCCTACCTTGCAATGGAGGGTATGATGTCCTAGGGTTGTGACGCCCCCATTCAACAACGGGAATCCCTCACTAGCCCTATTGCACCCTAACAAACAACACCAAGTAAAAACAAATTCTCAATAATCCCAATTGCAATGCAGTGGTGGGTAATAGAGTACTTATCTGAATTGTAGTTCAGAGGCGCAGTCCCGATGCTTTTCTTCCCAAAGATGCCAAGGATTCCTCAGGGGATATAGACTAGGGGGTCAATAACAAATGTGAAAGCCTCCCCGGAGTATATGGTGTAGAGGGGTGATTCCTGTATCACCTGCCGGTGATCGGTGAGTATGAAGGAGGGAGAGTGGGGTAGAGACCGACTGACCGACAGAGGGAGACCGACTGACATATAGACCGACAGAGAGAGAGAGAGAGACCGACATCGACAGAGAGAGACACAGAGAGAGAGAGACCAACCGACAGCCAGTGAGTGAGAGAATTTTGTACTAAGGAAAGGAATTTCTACTTCTGAGCATGCTCTGTTGCTAAAAACGGATCAGTCGCCGGAATCGGTCATTTAACGGATTCCGACGGATTCCAGCGCCCACAGGCTTCCATTATAACCATGACAGATGCCGACGGAATTCTGCGAGGTGTGGGTTTTTTTACGCTACAAAAAACTTTACATTCTGCGTTGCTTTTGCCCAACTATCAGTCATTTCATGACTGATCAGTCGCATAGCGGAAGCAACGCAGGGCCATCAGTCACAATTCGTCGTTAATACAAGTTTATGGGGAAAAAACTGAAGCTCTGCAGGATTCAGCTGTTTCTTAAAACGACAGATTGTGACTGATTGAAAAAGACGGAAGTGTGAAAGCAGCCTAATTCAAGCATTGTGCAAATTCCGTTCTATAAGAAAGAAATAAAAGCAACCCTAGGGAACTACTTTAAAGAAAACAATACACAAAATATCACAATAAACACATTATGGAATGCTCACAATGCAGTGATAAGAGGTAGGCTAATATAAATAGGATGCACGGGGGGGGGGGGGGAGGAAAGAGAAGGTATAAAAAGTATATCTGAAAAAATTAAAAAAGCTGAGCAAGCAGATCTGAAAATCCAAACTTTAATAACCACTCTGAAATTTGAAATTTAAGAATAGAAGATCTCTCCTTATAGAGGACTTTGACAGAGTATTACAAGCAACTAAAACCAAACCACTCCAACAATAAACCATCAAAATTAATAATGAACAGAATCATACAAGAAATGAAAACAAGAATACTAGCGATAAACAAAAAATACGCAGATTTTTGTAAATATTCAAAAGAAAGAGTATCATTTTATTCAGAACTAGCGGAAGTACCCGGCGTTGTCCAGGATAGTAAATGTCTTTTTGTCTCTCTCCCAGTCTCTGTCTGTCTGTCTCTCTCTCTCTCTCTGTTTGTGTCTGTCTGTCTCTCTCTCTGTGTCTGTCTGTGTCCCTCTCTATCTTTTTGTCTCTCTATCTCTTTGTCTGTCTGTCTCTTTACCTGTCTGCCTCTCTTTCTATCAATTTGTCTGTCTCTTTCCCTATCTGTTTCTTTTTCCCTATCTGTCTCTGTCTGTCTCTTTATCTCTTTCCCTATGTCTCTATCTCTTTCCCTGTCTGTCTCTCCTTCCCTGACTGTCTCTTTCTCTTTCTCTATCTTTGTCTGTCTCTTTCCTTGTGTTTGTCTCTTTCCCTGTCTGTCTCTTTCTCTGTCTGTCTCTTTCCCTGTCTGTCTCTTTCCCTGTCTGTCTCTTTCCTATTTGTCTCTTTCCTATATGTGTCTGTCTCCGTCTGTGTCTGTCTCTGTCTTTCTCTTTCCCTGGCTGCCTTGTGACACACAATCATCCATTCAAGGGCGTGGCTGCGCATTGTGACATGCCAACATTCTTCTGAAGTTCTGGCTGCATTGTGGCTCCCAGCTTCAATGACTTTAATAGAGGCAGGTTTTTTGGCAAATACCCGTAAAGTGCGGGGTTAAAATTTCCCCTGAAAGCATAGTCTATGACATTCCCTGAATCAAATGGGGTGTCTGTGCAATATTTTGTGATTTTACATGTGACAGTGCAGATTACTTTAGTGGACATACACACAAACATGCATATGTAGCGCCCCTGAACTCATCAGGGCACTACAAGGTATTCCATCCTGCCAAAGATGCATTGCCTACCCCCAGGGACCTGGAAGACCAGTGCCGGTAATAGCAAAACACATTAAAATCCCAGTTTTCCCCATCCACAGACTGGTGACAGACTAGAGTGGACCCAATGGCTGGCCATTCCACTAGATGACAACCAGGTGGGAGGGGATGGACAATTAGACAGTAGTGATGAGCAAGTATGCTTGTCACTACTCGGTACTCGCATGAGTATCACTGTACTCGGGCTACTCGGCGGGTGCCGAGTAATTTCGCGATACTCGTGCTGTACTCGTGGTCTTCATACCTGCATGTTGGCGCTCTTTTGAGAGCCAGCCCTCATGCAGGGATTGGCTGGCAGACCACTGCAATGCCACAGCCCTGTTAGTTGTGGAATTGCAGTGATTGGCCGGCCCGCACAGCGTGACCGAGCCTTTATACCAGCGGGTGCGCTGTGCTCTGCACACAGCCATCTCATATTCCCTGCTTTCCCCGCCCACAGGCGCCTATGATTGGTTGCAGTGAGACACGCCCCCACGCTGAGTGACAGGTGTCTCACTGCACCCAATCACAGCAGCCGGTGGGCGTGTATATACTGTGCAGTAAAATAAATAAATAATTAAAAAAAACGGCGTGCGGTCCCCCCAATTTTAATACCAGCCAGATAAAGCTAAACAGCTGAAGGCTGGTATTCTCAGGATGGGGAGCCCCACGTTATGGGGAGCCCCCCAGCCTAACAATATCAGTCAGCAGCCGCCCAGAATTGCCGCATACATTATATGCGACAGTTCTGGGACTGTACCCGGCTCTTCCCGATTTACCCTAGTGCGTTGGCAAATCGGGGTAATAAGGAGTTAATGGCAGCCCATAGCTGCCACTAAATCCTAGATTAATCATGTCAGGCGTCTCCCCGAGATACCTTCCATGATTAATCTGTAAATTACAGTTAAAAAACACACACACATGAAAAATCCTTTATTAGAAATAAAAAACAATAACAAAGTCCCTCATCACCAATTTATTAACCCCGACAAAGCCCTCCATGTCCGGCGTAATCCACAGACGTCCAGCGTCGCGTCCAGCTCTGCTGCATGCAGGTGACAGGAGCTGCAGAATACACCGCCGCTCCTGTCAGCTTCACACAGCAACTGAGGTGAGTAGCTGACATGTGAGATGCCTGACATGATTAATCTAGGATTTAGTGGCAGCTATGGGCTGCCATTAACTCCTTATTACCCCGATTTGACAATGCACTAGGGTAAATCGGGAAGAGCCGGGTACAGTCCCAGAACTGTCGCATATAATGTATGCGGCAATTCTGGGCGGCTGCTGACTGATATTGTTAGGCTGGGGGGCTCCCCATAACGTGGAGCTCCCCATCCTGAGAATACCAGCCTTCAGCCGTATGGCTTTATCTGGCTGGTATTAAAATTGGGGGGACCGCACGCCGTTTTTTTAATTATTTAATTATTTATTTCACTGCACAGTATACACACACCCACCGGCTGCTGTGTTTGGGTGCAGTGAGACACCTGTCACTCAGCGTGGGGGCGTGTCTCACTGCAACCAATCATAGGCGCCGAAAAGCAGGAAAGCAGGGAATACGAGATTGATTAATGAGCGGCTGGCTTTTTCAAAAGAGGAAAAGCCGCCGGAGTTTAGTGAACAGCTGTGCAGCGCCGCGGCAGTGATCGGGGAACGGTAAGTATGAGAGAGGGGGGAGACTGACCGACAGACTGTGAGAGGGGGACAGACAAGACAGAGAGAGACAGACAGACAGAGACCGACTGACAGGAGATATAATGAAAAAAAAATGACCGACATCGCTAGTAAAAAGCACAAAACGTGCGTTTTGGACATCGGAGTGCCACACAATGTTTTTACGTAAAATCTTTCATGTAATAATCTCAAAAAGTAACATACACCAGCTCTATCTCACTATTGGGTATGTGCCCTTAACATTTCCGCCATGAAAATTCATTTTGGTGTCATTTTAGAAGGTTTTCTGGTGAGTCCGTAAAAATGGCGTAAAACGCGGACAAAATTGTTCACAGCTGTGACTTTTGAGTGATGAATGCTTCAAGGGGTCTTCCCCATGCTGTTGCCATGTCATTTGAGCACTCTTCTGAGACTTTTGTGACATTTTTAGGGTTTCTACATGCTGCCGGGGGTCATTTCAGAAAAATACTCGGGTCTCCCATAGGATAACATTGGGCTCGGTGCTCGGGCCGAGTACACGAGTATCTTGGGATGCTCGGCTCGAGCCTCGAGCACCCGAGCTTTTTGGTACTCACTCATCACTATTAGACAGTTAGTAAGTGGAAGTGAGAGAGAACGGATGTAACTGGACTGACACGGGAGTGTGAGGGTGACCTGAGGGCCGAGGCGTGTGGTTGCTGGTGGAGTACAGCGAATTACTACCACAGCATCGACGGGGTACAGAGCCCTAGGTCAGGCAAATGCTCCAGTCAGACATGATAAAATATGCATAGTGAGGGACCATCACTGACCTTAGAAGTCTGGGGCCACCAGCAGTAACAGGAGAACCAGGGATCGAAACGGAACACCGACCCTACAGGGTTCACACTGCCTGCCGTACCGACCAGAGACAGAGAGACAAACAGGAGGGGACCCTCAGACGCTCCAAGACACGGGAACCCATCAACTTAAGAGAGGTTCAGGGGAAAGAAGCCACCAGGTCATCAATCCTGCACTGGGACTAAGGGAACCAGAGGTGAACACCAGCCTTCCTCCGGGTACCAGTTACCATCCACTGTGAGTAAAGAGAACCAGTTACACAGCAACCCCTTGTGTGGCCTACCTTCTTACCATGCCTAACTCCATCACCTACCCACTGGGGCTCCGGCCCTACTAGTGGAGGGCTCAACATCCAGGCTGCCGTCAACATCAGCCCCCGTGGAGAAACTGCGCAGCAGCAGTCCTATCTCCATAACCGCAACCTGCAAGTGGCGTCACGACATAAACTTTATTGAACATTCCCTCTGTATATAACCCCTTTAAAAGCGACCCCCAGGGTCACGGAATCGGGGAAAGGCCACCCAGTGAACTGTCCCCGTAAATATACGGTCTGGGACTGAGGGCCCCATAGCCCTGGGACGAGACACATACATACATACACTCGGATTTTTATAATAGACTATATAACCTGAAAGATTATATACCCCAAACCCCTGCATTCCACAACCCCGGCCCTTACAGCCCGTGCTCTGCACCACACTGTGCCGATCAGCAGTCTACGTACAGGCGCTACCATCTTTAGGTCACATGATGTCCACATGTTGCTGACAGGGCATACCACCACATGAACTTTACAAGGTGAAGGATCTGTTTTGCTGCTATGAAACTACTAAAACCCTCCCTCAACATGAAGCGTCTGGTGTCAGAGAGCAGTTTTTCACATCTCCCCTCCCTCACCATAATATTTGTCTGGGTGGATGGAGGTGACGGCTGTCACACATGCAGTGCTATGTTGATGTGAACATTGTATTGTGCACTTACTGGCACAGCTTCAGACAGAAGGACGGGCTCAGCATTATATTATAGATACACATACAGGATGTCCTGCTCTCGGATTTAGCTTTACAGTAGTAAAGAGTAGAGATGAGCGAACCGGTCGTGGTTCGGCTCGAGTTCGGTTCGTCGAACGGAGGTCCCGTTCGAGTTCAGTTCGTCGAACGTTCGACGAACCGAACTCGAACCGCATAGGAAACAATGGCAGGCATTCACAAACACATAAAAACACCCTCAAAGGTGTCCAAAAGGTGACAAACAACTCACAACACAACACAAACACATGTGAAAGTGACAAGGACATATACTCATGCGAAAACAAAAGAGCTGGACAAGGAAAAAGAGGAGGACACACAGATATATGACTATATGCAAAGAAACGTCGATGCCATTATTGTGCAACTTGAGCCCTGCTCATTTTAGGCTTCCAATCTGGATAAATTGCCTGAGCTTGCCACGTACGCCTTGGGGATCTTGTTGTGTCCTGCAGCCAGCGTTCTCTCGGAACCTGTCTTCAGTGCTGCTGGGGGTCTGCTGGCAGATATGCACACGTGTCTGTCCACTGACAATGTGGACATGGCTCTCAGAGGACTTTTCTTCCCCTGGGTCATCCAGGGGAGGTGAAAGGCACGCATATTTTTGAGAGTGCTTCATGCAAAGCATCTGTTTCATTTTGAAAAGGGGGATCAAGTGATGCCAGTCAAGTGGGGTGTGTGTGGCCCAATTAGTGGAAACGAGGGAGACTGTGGTTGGAGTCCCCTCGCTGTGTTTCTAAAAGAACCAAGATAAACAAGTCATGGCTCTCAGAGGATTTTTCTTCCCCTGGGTCATCCAGGGGAGGTGAGAGGCACGCAATTTTTTGAGAGTGCTTCATGCAAAGCATCTGTTTCATTTTGAAAAGGGGGATCAAGTGATGCCAGTCAAGTGGGGTGTGTGGCCAAATTAGTGGAAACGAGGGAGACTGTGGTTGGAGTCCCCTCGCTTTTGAAAAAAGAACCAAGATGAAAAAGTCATGGCTCTCAGAGGACTTTTCTTCCCCTGGGTCATCCAGGGGAGGTGAAAGGCACGCGTATTTTTGACAGTGCTTTATGCAAAGCATCTGTTTCATTTTGAAAAGGGGGATCAAGTGATGCCAGTCAAATGGGGTGTGTGTGGCCCAATTAGTGGAAACGAGGGAGACTGTGGTTGGAGTCCCCTCGCTTTTGAAAAAAGAACCAAGATGAACAAGTCATGGCTCTCAGAGGACTTTTCTTCCCCTGGGTCATCCAGAGGAGGTGAAAGGCACGCGTATTTTTGAGAGTGCTTCATGCAAAGCATCTGTTTCATTTTGAAAAGGGGGATCAAGTGATGCCAGTCAAGTGGGGTGTGTGTGGCCCGATTAGTGGAAACGAGGGAGACTGTGGTTGGAGTCCCCTCGCTGTGTTTTACATGATTTTCGAAGGGCATGACATGCCTAAGAGGTTGTGTTTCATCATCTGCAAGTTGTTGGCAACAGAAAGGCTGCCTTTACACCCTTTTGAGACCGAGGATTTTCGAGACCTTATGCCCATTGCAGTGCCCCAAGAGCCGATGGCCAGTCGTCACTCCTTCTCCAAGAAAGGCGTGCCCGCGCTACCACAGCAGGTCGCACACAACCTCACTGATTCCTTGAGAAACTCTGTGTGTGACAGGGTGCATTTCACCACAGATACTTGGACCAGTAAGCATGGACAGGGGAGTTACATGTTGCTAACTGTGCACTGGGTAACTATGGTGAGAGATGGAGAAGGGTTTGCTGTACAAGTCTTGCCGTCCCCACGACTTGTGTGTCAATCCTTCCTCTGTATGTACAAGTTCCTCCACTGCTTCTGCCTCCTCATCCTCGTGTGGGTCCTCCACCTCGGCTCAAACCCTGTGTGGTCAGGCCACCCTTTCTTATAACTGGAATCCCGCACACCTCCTTACTATGCTGGCAGCACAGCTCAAGGCCATCAGGCGGTCAAATGTTTACTTTGAAATGTAGGGGAAATGTGAGACACTGCTGAGCAATTG
The DNA here is from genome assembly GCF_048569485.1 of Anomaloglossus baeobatrachus. NCBI lineage: Eukaryota > Metazoa > Chordata > Amphibia > Anura > Aromobatidae > Anomaloglossus > Anomaloglossus baeobatrachus. Next base: position 383,659,587 of record NC_134358.1, read on the forward strand.
TGGACGGTTAGCTCTGGAGAGTGAGACCGAGTTTCATCAATGGTTGTCTCCACTCAACCAGCAGTCAGGGAAGGTTGGGTGCGACAATGATGCAAACCAGTCTGCGACCCTTCTTCAGGGTAATGTGACACACGTGCCTTGTATGGCTCACGTGTTGAACCTGTTTGTCCAGCAATTTTTAAAACACTATCCCGGCCTACATGGCCTTCTGCAGAGGGCACGGTGTAACGCCTGCCTGGATCGACACACTCAGATGGGCTGTAAAGGATAGGCTAGAGGCAAGCCACTCACCAAGCTGGACACCCAGAACCCTGAAACCCTTTTACCCCTATACAGTGATTTGGAATTACACAGGGCCCAAGTTGATCAATACCTGTGGAAGGCTGCAGTTCCAGAGAATAGTAGTCATGCAGGATCAAAAACATTAATTGAGGAAGAGGAACAGAATGGGATGGCCAGGACTTAATCAGAAAACAAGCAGAGGTGAAATGCGGATCGGCCAACGAGGTACATAAACAGCAAGCAGGAAACAAGCACACAAACTCATAAAACTGAACTGGGGGTAACAGTAACAAGAGGTTCATAGCTTTGTCTGCCAGTGGTCTGCAGACAGGAGGGGTCTAAAAAAGGGTGTGGTGTCTTCCCATTGGTTGTAGCTGAATGATGGTACTTCATCTGTGAGATACCCACCACCTACATTCAGCCTGTGGTTCTGTATCTGTCAAGGTAACGCAACCCAGTGGGTGACCATAACCTGCGACCACCTGCGCCGCAGACATCGACTCCTTTCCCATCATCAGCACTATGCACGAAAGGAACACCTTGTCACCTGGCGACTGGAGTACAAATTGATTAAGTGGACTACGTTGGTGACATAACAGCCGTGTTCGGCAATGATGCAAACCTGTCTGTGGCCCTTCGTCAGGGCTATGTGACACACGTGCCTTGTATGGCTCACGTATTGAATCTGATTCTCCAGCAATTTTTAAAATACCATCCCGGCCTACATGGCCTTGTGCAGCGGGCACGCTGCTATGTGCTCACTTTCATCCTTCGCACCCAGCAGCTCAACAACTTTCATCGCTCCTGAAGTCTTAGGGTCTGGCGGTTAAACACCGGAAATGCGATGTTCCGACATGCAGGAATTGGAATCTGCACATGTCGCAGCGTGTGTGGCAGCACCGCAGAGCCCTGCTGAAATACGGTATGATGTATACCCTGGGCTAACTTGATCCAGAGGTGGTGCAGATCACGCTGCTGGAGTGGTGTCAGATCAAGGACCTATGCACCCTTCTACACAGTTTACAAATGTCGACGAAGATGTTTAGCACTGGCGATGCCATTCTCAGCGTGACAATTCTGGTCATCTACAAGATGGAGCACACTGTAAGCATTATTCGGAGTCAGGTGTTGGTCCAAGAGGAAGGTGAGGAAGTACAGGAGGAGTCATATGCAGAAGGGATAATAAGATCTACAAGGTCCATACGGTGAGCGGCACCTAGGCGGCAGTCATGGTGGGGGATAGAGATTAACAAGGGCGCATAGTATCAGCAAAAATTGTTGAGGAAGGTGCAGGAGCCCATGAAGAAATGGAGGACGAACTGGCGATGGGCATGGAAGACTCAGCAGATGAGTGAGAGCTTGCTCACATTTCGGTTGTGCGAGGTTGGGGGGAGAGGGCAGAGGAAGGAGGCACGATTCTCACCTCTCTGCCACCAACACACCAAGGACTTGGTCCTCCTGGATGCACAAGACACATGAGCGCCTTCTTGCTGCACTACCTACAACATGACCCTCGGATTGTACGAATTCGAAGTAATGCTAACTACTGGGTTGCCACACTGTTAGATCCCCGGTAGACAAAATTTGGCGAAATAATTCCTGCCATAGAAAGGGACGCACGTATACAGGTGTGAAGCCCCACAGGAGTTGTATCGGTGCATACCTTCAGGGACTCCACGTAGCTGGTGCTGGTCACAGGTAGGAATCTTCGGTTTTGATCGTGACGCCACTCTCAGTATTGCGGTCAGTGGGGACCGCCACTGCAGGTTAGGGGACGCCTGGGGCTGATGGTGGGTGCAGTCGGATGTAGTAGCCTCCTGAGAGTGAGGCAAGCCCCAGGGCCCTGTGTAGGTTTGTAGTACCACAAGGCGCAGAATAACTCCACACAGGCAGAATGTCTTTCAAGGGCTTTACTCACATTTGATGGCAGGGTGAGTAGCCCGGGCGTAGCTGAGATGAACCAGGTGGGAACCAGGTATCCTTCAGGCTGACTTTATGAGGGTGACTACTGACTCGCCTTCCTTAGCCCTTGGTGGTTTGGGGTGACCCCGACTTTGAGTCCCTATGGGGGTCACCCAGGGAAGATGCTGCAGCCTCTCTCCCCCTTTTGTTTGCCGTTTGCTTGTTCCCCGGACCAGGCCACTCCAGCTGCTTGCCTCCTGTGACCTATGGGCCCTTACTGCGGTTACGTGGCTGCGGCTTTTGTGGTGTGGTGGTGTGGGCTTTGAGAGCCCCACACCGGCAGGTTTAGCAGAAGAAAGCTGGATCTATCTTCGGTTCGGGATCTGCCGCCCGGTTGGGCCTGGTGCTCTCTAGCAGTCTCCTTACTTCCCACTCCGTGCTTTCTCTCTAGCTGAAGCTGGCTTTCAGGTAGCACTCCTAGTTGACCGTTCTCCCCCGTCAGTAGCCACTGCGCGGGCGCTGTTAGACAGCATCAACCCCACAGGTCTGCTCCTCACTGAGCCCTCTGGAGTTCTCCTCTAACTGACTCACTGCTCCTCCTCTCCTGTTCTTGCCTACGCCACCTAGCAACCAGACTCTCCACCACACCCCTTGAGAGGAGATGGAGGCTTTTGGCCCCCTCCACTATTCCAGTGGAGGTATAGGCTTTGCCCCCTCCTGGGACCCCCAGGGGTCCTCTCATGGGTACATGTGTGAGACCTGATCACTATGCGCCTGTGTTCCACACCCCCGGTCAGCCTTCTGGATTACCTGTGTTGTACTGTCCCCAGCATGGGTGCAGTACTCAGTGGTGCCTGACCAGGTCAGGGGCGCCACATTCCCCCTTAGTTATCACCAGCACATCCTCGGGCTGCAAGACAACATTTTTTAAAATGCATAAAACATTAAAACATGTAAAACATTTAAAAGCACCAGGTACCATACATCACCACCCTCCACCCACAAGTCCGTTAACCCACCCAAAACCCTTTCACGTTGGCCGCGACTTCAGCCACTTCTGGCAGGATGTAGAGGCGGCTTACATGGGCTGGTGGTTTTCAGGGTATACCTGGCCTGGTGGATCCGCGCCTTCAGCCTCTTCTGGCAGGATGCAGAGGCGGCCTCCACAGTTGGTGCTGACCAGGTACCCTCTTTGTGGTGGTGAGCCAAGGCCCCATAAACAGGCGTGCTCTCTGGTTGCAGGTGAGCCAAGGCCCTATATACGGACGGGCTCCTCCTGGTTGCAGACGAGCCAAGCCCCTAAACAGGCTGACTCTGGTGGCGGTGGTGCCCTCTGGTGTAACTATTTACACTGCGAGAGTTTGTGGCTATAGCCAGTTCATAGCCTTAAGGTTTATGGTTTTCTCACAATAGTTTTTGTGGGCACATTACTTGAACTTGAGAACGTTGCAAACCAAAACTTTTCAAACTGGTCAAAACAGTAACTTCTTTCTTTACTTTACTTTACTCCTCTTTACCAGGGCTTGAGCCTGTATGGCTGCGGCACCTGCTGCTTTCCTGCTCTTTGTCGTCGTCTGTGGTCGTTTCATCTATAGGTTCCTTGTCTTTTCTTTCTTGATCTTCATCTGTGTCTTTATCTCTGTCTTTTCTTTCTTGTAGCATGGGGTGGCTGTAAGGTTTGCTGGTACATAGTGCTACGTCAAGCGCGTACAGTCCTCTTTCGCCTTCATGCATAGTGAATTGTACTGAATCCCCCATCTTTAGGTTTCTGCCAGGGTGTCCTCTAGGCAGATGAGCGCTCACATCTCTTCTGTTGACAAATATCCCTTCTTTGATACCAGGGGCTACAATAAAGCCGTATCCGCTTTTCAAGTTGAAATCCTCCACTACTCCTCTGCAAAGGGGTCCTCTGGCCTGGGCTCTGGACCTTCTCAGTAACCTTTTCTCCTGTAGGTCTCTGGCTGCAACTTCCCTCTGCTCTGGAGATTGTGGTGCAGGGGACAGCGTTGTTCTGTTGCGGTGTGTCTTACGGGCTGGATTCTGTAGGGTGCAGCTCACAAACTCCCAGGTAAGGCTTTTGGGCAGTTCTTCTTCTGCAGATGGTGTCAGGTCCTCCTCATCCCAGCGGGAATAGGGCAACATCTCCGGTTCTGAGTATAGATCCACTGCTGGTGGCTCCGGAGTCAGCTCCTCAACTTCCTGGCCTCCTCTCCCCCTTAGTTCTTCTTGGCACTCCCTTGGTGGCAGTGCTGGGGATGGGCTTTCTTCAGCTGGTCTGGGCGGTGGACTCTCTGGCGCGGCTGCAGGGGTTGCCTGAATCTCCTTGGGGGTATGCGGAGGGAGCAGATACCGATCCACCATCTCTTGTGGGAACTGGGCCTCTAGGTCAGCCTTCAGCTTCCAGTATTCGGGGTCCTCTCCTATCAGGGTCTTCCTAGCAGGGACCTCTTTGGACTGGGGAGCGGTGTCTGCTCTGGCCTTGCAGGCCGGGGTAAATGATGAGGTAATCTCTTCTTGGCGGGCCGCGCCTGGCATGGCGGCGGCCTGGTCTTGGCGGGCCGCGCCCTGGATGGCGGCGGCCTGGTCTTGGCGGGCCGCGCCCTGGATGGCGGCGGCCTGGTCTTGGCGGGCCGCGCCCGGCATGGCGGCGGCCTGGTCTTGGCGGGCCGCGCCCGGCATGGCGGCGGCCTGGTCTTGGCGGGCCGCGCCCGGTTTGGCGGCGGCCTGGATCGGCGTCGCAGCTGCGATGGGATCTGTGCAGGCTGGGCTGGACGTCGCTGCAGCAGCCTGGGCTTGGCGGGCCGCGCCTGGCGTGGCTGCGGCCTGGTTCAGCACCTCACTTGCGGCGCGGACGAGCGTTGCTGCAGCGGTGGGGTCTCGGCGGGCCGGGCCTAGCAGGGCGGCGGCCTGGGTCAGCGTTACGCCTGCGACGCGGATGAGGGTCGCGGTGGCAGCCGGTTCTTTGCGGGCCGGACTGGGCGTTGCTGCAGGGACCGGGTCTTGGTGGGCCGAGCAGGGCATCGCTGCGGCCGCTGGGGCTTGGAAGGCCGCACCTGGCGTGGCTGCGGCCTGCTTCAGCGTCGCCGCACCGGACGCCTCTTCGGGGACCGCGGGCGTGGCAGCAGGGGTCGGGGCACTTGCGCTGGCCGGGGCATCACTCGACTCACCCACCGGTGGCAGCATCGGGGTCTGCGTCATCGCCGTCCTGTCTGGCACTCGGCGCGCGGCTCTCCTTTCATAGGCCCGAACCGCCGCGGTCATCTCCAGCATTTCCATTCGTTCTTCCCGGATCTGCTCCACAACCCGGTTCTCCAGTCGGTCGCAGAACTGGGCCAGCTCCCGATACCACCAGGCAGCGGAGCCCGGTTCTGGATTTCTGCGGTCAGACGCCATTTCTTCTGCGCCCTCTTCTGCACGACTCTCCAGCTGTGGACTCGCCGTTGCCTCTGATAGCAAGCTGTTCAGTTTCTGCTCTGCCTCTTTCAGCAGCTCCTCTCCCAGCAGCAGGCTTGTGGCTCTCTTTCCTTCCCGCCGTCTCTGGACGCTTCCACTCTCATAGCTGGCAAGGTCAGAACTCGGCGTCGCAGCTGCGATGGGATCTGTGCAGGCTGGGCTGGACGTCGCTGCAGCAGCCTGGGCTTGGCGGGCCGCGCCTGGCGTGGCTGCGGCCTGGTTCAGCACCTCACTTGCGGCGCGGACGAGCGTTGCTGCGGCGGTGGGGTCTCGGCGGGCCGGGCCTAGCAGGGCGGCGGCCTGGGTCAGCGTTACGCCTGCGGCGCGGATGAGGGTCGCGGTGGCAGCCGGTTCTTTGCGGGCCGGACTGGGCGTTGCTGCAGGGACCGGGTCTTGGTGGGCCGAGCAGGGCATCGCTGCGGCCGCTGGGGCTTGGAAGGCCGCACCTGGCGTGGCTGCGGCCTGCTTCAGCGTCGCCGCACCGGACGCCTCTTCGGGGACCGCGGGCGTGGCAGCAGGGGTCGGGGCACTTGCGCTGGCCGGGGCATCACTCGACTCACCCACCGGTGGCAGCATCGGGGTCTGCGTCATCGCCGTCCTGTCTGGCACTCGGCGCGCGGCTCTCCTTTCATAGGCCCGAACCGCCGCGGTCATCTCCAGCATTTCCATTCGTTCTTCCCGGATCTGCTCCACAACCCGGTTCTCCAGTCGGTCGCAGAACTGGGCCAGCTCCCGATACCACCAGGCAGCGGAGCCCGGTTCTGGATTTCTGCGGTCAGACGCCATTTCTTCTGCGCCCTCTTCTGCACGACTCTCCAGCTGTGGACTCGCCGTTGCCTCTGATAGCAAGCTGTTCAGTTTCTGCTCTGCCTCTTTCAGCAGCTCCTCTCCCAGCAGCAGGCTTGTGGCTCTCTTTCCTTCCCGCCGTCTCTGGACGCTTCCACTCTCATAGCTGGCAAGGTCCGAACTCTGCAGGGGATCTCTGGGTAGCCACATCTCTTCGTGGGCGGTAACTTCTTCCAGCGCGGGCTGCTGTTGTTTTTCAGCGCGCTTTTCATGGTGGCAATATGGCGGCGCTTCCAATTTTTCAAGCGGACCGCCCAGGCACATGGTCACCTGTCTGAACAGGTCTAGTCCTTATCCTGTTCGTGACGCCAGATGTGAAGCCCCACAGGTGTTGTGTCGGTGCATACCTTCAGGGACTCCACGTAGCTGGTGCTGGTCACAGGTAGGAATCTTCGGTTTTGATCGTGACGCCACTCTCAGTATTGCGGTCAGTGGGGACCGCCACTGCAGGTTAGGGGACGCCTGGGGCTGATGGTGGGTGCAGTCGGATGTAGTAGCCTCCTGAGAGTGAGGCAAGCCCCAGGGCCCTGTGTAGGTTTGTAGTACCACAAGGCGCAGAATAACTCCACACAGGCAGAATGTCTTTCAAGGGCTTTACTCACATTTGATGGCAGGGTGAGTAGCCCGGGCGTAGCTGAGATGAACCAGGTGGGAACCAGGTATCCTTCAGGCTGACTTTATGAGGGTGACTACTGACTCGCCTTCCTTAGCCCTTGGTGGTTTGGGGTGACCCCGACTTTGAGTCCCTATGGGGGTCACCCAGGGAAGATGCTGCAGCCTCTCTCCCCCTTTTGTTTGCCGTTTGCTTGTTCCCCGGACCAGGCCACTCCAGCTGCTTGCCTCCTGTGACCTATGGGCCCTTACTGCGGTTACGTGGCTTCGGCTTTTGTGGTGTGGTGGTGTGGGCTTTGAGAGCCCCACATCGGCAGGTTTAGCAGAAGAAAGCTGGATCTATCTTCGCTTCGGGATCTGCCGCCCGGTTGGGCCTGGTGCTCTCTAGCAGTCTCCTTACTTCCCACTCCGTGCTTTCTCTCTAGCTGAAGCTGGCTTTCAGGTAGCACTCCTAGTTGACCGTTCTCCCCCGTCAGTAGCCACTGCGCGGGCGCTGTTAGACAGCATCAACCCCACAGGTCTGCTCCTCACTGAGCCCTCTGGAGTTCTCCTCTAACTGACTCACTGCTCCTCCTCTCCTGTTCTTGCCTACGCCACCTAGCAACCAGACTCTCCACCACACCCCTTGAGAGGAGATGGAGGCTTTTGGCCCCCTCCACTATTCCAGTGGAGGTATAGGCTTTGCCCCCTCCTGGGACCCCCAGGGGTCCTCTCATGGGTACATGTGTGAGACCTGATCACTATGCGCCTGTGTTCCACACCCCCGGTCAGCCTTCTGGATTACCTGTGTTGTACTGTCCCCAGCATGGGTGCAGTACTCAGTGGTGCCTGACCAGGTCAGGGGCGCCACACAGGAGTATCTGCAGAAGGTGAAATGGGGGGGGGAGAGCCAGCACTGCTTATGAGTGGCATGCAGCAATGAAAAAGTAAAAAGTGTAATATTCACAAATTCATTCCTACTGTAACAATTCAATGAGATTTTTGGCAAATAATTGATCAATGATTTGAGCCCCCCCTGCCCCGTCACGGCAAATCTCTATAAGGGGGTCCCTACACTACAGTTATAATATACAAACGTACCATAAGGTCTCGTATAATGCGCAGGACCATATAGGAACATCACCTACCTGAGAAGTGTCAGAACCGCTCCCATGCTGCAAGGGCTGACAACTGCGAGTAGATGGGCAGTCCAGGTGCCAGCGTGTTCGGCAGAACCACACACACACCAGCACAATGTCAGAACTAGCCCCCACAGTGTCAGACCAGCAGACATGGATGAAGGGCGGAACAGCCCCAGGCAGGTGGTGCTTAAGTAATAATGCCTATGGAACAGGAGGCGGTGGCTGTATGTGAACAGGCACCAACATAAATTTTGATGGCAACAGAAGGAATTTGCAAACCACACTGGGCGTGCACAGCACGGTGGCAGTCAACCACCTGACCAGTAAACGAGAAATGGGGGGGAGAGCCAGCACTGCTTATGAGTGGCATGCAGCAATGAAAAAGTAAAAAGTGTAATATTCACAAATTCATTCCTACTGTAACAATTCAATGAGATTTTTGGCAAATAATTGATCAATGATTTGAGCCCCCCTGCCCCGTCACAGCAAATCTCTATAAGGGGGGTCCCTACACTACAGTTATAATATACAATGGGCAGTCCTGGACTGCCCATCTACTCGCAGTTGTCAGCCCTTGCAGCATGGGAGTGGTTCTGACACTTCTCAGGTAGGTGATGTTCCTATATGGTCCTGCGCATTATACGAGACCTTATGGTACGTTTGTATATTATAACTGTAGCCACACCCATTTGGCAGTAAGGGTCATTCAGCAGATGCCGTGGACTGTTCATTCATATTCATAGCAGTCAGAATTGTTTTATATTTCTGTGTCACTATATGACATGTTGCTTAGTTGTGCCTATCAATCTGTGTTCACACGCTGCATACATTCTGTTTCTTTTTGTTTCTGTCTGCACCAAACTACACAATAACAATCTTCTCTGTTTTTTCCATTTTTGCTGCATTTTTTCTGCCTTTTCTCCATTATTTAATGCGTTTTTGGTTCAGATGTGAATCTGCAGTTTTAAGTGTTTTTATTGTACAGAGAAGCTTTTTCCTGCATTTTTTAAGCTCCACATAGGAACCTCCAGAGAACCCCCCCCCCCCCCCCCGAAAACCGCAGAATTCAGGAGCGTCTTTTCATGGAATCACATACACTTTACTTGGACAATTAAACACAGCAGAATAAATGTGCAAAAAAATAGCAGAAAAATATGCAGCATTTACACTACATGTGAATATGGACTAATTGTCCAAGCAAAGTGTATGAGACGTGATGAAATCTCCGCTCCTGGTGCGTGGAAAGACGCCGCTGAACTGTGCGGATTTGGTGTTTCTTTCTTTATAAGCTTCAGGATTCATATCAGCAACAAACATGTATCAAATAAGGGGGACAATGTATAAAAAATACCGCAAACACGCAATAATCAGAGAACATTGTTATTGCACTCGTGGCGCGGACACCTGCAGAAAAAACGCAGCATTTACGCTATGTGTGAACACGGCCTCAGTGATCCATTTTTATTACATTTTTTATGGGTTTTAATAAAGAAAAATAATAAATTGCACCTTTTTTTTCCCGCCATTTACCGATCCCCATAAATAATCTGATCGCTGTGTTGTTCAGGTCATTACGATTACAGGGACACCAAATATGTCCATGTTATTTGCTGATTTGTGATGTTTATTATTTTATAAAAAAGTGCAATAAAATTACATTATTCTATTTTTTTTATTATTTTTAGTAACTTTATTAGAAGAAAAAAAATCCTCTTTTCCTCTCCCTCTAGAATACAGGACACAGAGATGCTGCTCTGTACAATGTAGCTGTGTCCTGTGTAATCTGCTGTGTAAGAGGCTGCATTGTAGGTTCATTTATGTGAAATCCTCCCTCTGACATCATCAATCCTAGTGGTTCAACAGCTAGAGCAGCTAGGAAAGCCAGGAGGTTGCAGGACATAAGTTTTGAACGTTGCTGGTTTGAATCCAAGGTGGTGAAGATAAAAAAAAAAATAAAAAAATTGTATTTGTATTTTTTTCCTCATTTCTTTATAGTAGTTTTATGGGAACAAATGAATCTGACTCTTTCACCAACATTGAGATACAGTATTTATCTATCTATCTATCTATCTATCTATCTATCTATCTCTATCCCTCTATCTATCTATCTATGATTCTATCTCTCTATCTATCTATCTATGATTCTATCTATCTATGATTCTATCTATCTATGATTCTATCTCTATCTATCTATTATCTGTCGTGTATCTATATATCCATCTATCATCCATCCCTCTATCATCCATCCATCCCACTATCATCCATCCCTCCCTCTATCCCTCCCTCTATCTCTCCATTCATCCCTCCATTCATCCCTCCATTCATCCACCCATCCCTCCCTCTATCCCTCCATTCATCCCTCTATCATCCATCCATCCCTCCTTCTATCCCTCCATTCATCCCTACCTCTATCCCTCCATTCATCCCTCTATCATCCATCCATCCCTCCATTCATCCCTCTATCATCCATCCATCCATCCATCCCTCTATCCCTCCATTCATCCCTCTATCATCCATGCATCCATCCCTCCCTCTATCCCTCCATTCATCCCTCCATTCATCCCTCTATCATCCATCCATCCATCCCTCCTTTCATCCCTCTATCCCTCCATCCATCCCTCCTTCTATCCCTCCATTCATCCCTCCATTCATCCCTCTATCATCCATCCATCCCTCCCTCTATCCCTCCATTCATCCCTCTATCATCCATCCATCCCTCCCTCTATCCCTCCTTTCATCCCTCTATCCCTCCATTCATCCCTCTATCATCCATCCATCCCTCCCTCTATCCCTCCATTCATCCCTCCATTCATCCCTGCCTCTATCCCTCCATTCATCCCTCCCTCTATCCCTCCATTCCTCCCTCTATCATCCATCCATCCCTCCCTCTATCCCTCCATTCATCCCTCTATCATCCATCCATCCATCCCTCTATCCCTCCATTCATCCCTCTATCATCCATGCATCCATCCCTCCCTCTATCCCTCCATTCATCCCTCCATTCATCCCTCCATCATCCATCCATCCCTCTATCCCTCCTTTCATCCCTCTATCATCCATCCATCCCTCTATCCCTCCATTTATCCCTCTATCATCCATGCATCCATCCCTCCCTCTATCCCTCCCTCCATTCATCCCTCTATCATCCATCCATCCATCCCTCTATCCCTCCATTCATCCCTCTATCATCCATCCATCCATCCCTCTATCCCTCCATTCATCCCTCTATCATCCATGCATCCATCCCTCCCTCTATCCCTCCATTCATCCCTCTATCATACATCCATCCCTCCCTCTATCCCTCCTTTCATCCCTCTATCCCTCCATTCATCCATCCCTCCTTCTATTCCTCCATTCATCCCTCTATCATCCATCCATCCCTCTATCCCTCCATTCATCCCTCTATCATCCATGCATCCATCCCTCCCTCTATCCCTCCATTCATCCCTCTATCATCCATCCATCCCTCCCTCTATCCCTCCATTCATCCCTCTATCATCCATTCATCCATCCCTCTATCCCTCCATTCATCCCTCTATCATCCATCCATCCCTCCCTCTATCCCTCCCTCTATCCCTCCCTCTATCCCTCCCTCTATCCCTCCCTCTATCCCTCCCTCTATCCCTCCCTCTATCCCTCCATTCATCCATCCCTCCATAGATCTTTGCAGCTGAATAACCTGCTTCTGGTGTCTGCAGTATAGAGGTCAAGATAACAAAATCTACCTATTGGTTTCAATAGAGGCAGTAGCTCAGTGGTTAGAGCTGCTGCCTTTGAAACAATGAATCACAGTTCCACGAGTTCGAGCCCCGGCCGCCCCGAAAATACAGAGCCGATGATAATTTAATTTATTCACTTCACTGAGGGGAGGAGCCGGGACATCAGCTGTGAGCCGCGGGAGTGCGGGACAGCCCTGATAAATCGTGCAAGTCCCGCAGAATCCGGGACGGTTGGGAGGTATGGGACTGGCAGATTTGGATAAGGTGGTATATACTATGTTACCGCTATATAACGAAAATTAATAAGAAAAGAAAGAGAAAGGTATATATCCCCATCAGCAGTCAATGTCCACCGTGCTCCCAGATGGAAAAGGAGAGGTTGGCAACTGGAAGGTTAGGTGGAGGATACAGATCTGTGTGGCTATGAAACTAATAGTTGCCTGAACCGAGTTAGACGCCACTCGGATCTTGAGACTGGGAGCCCTGTTAGCGTCACAGGGTCCACACGCCCACCCAGCCCAGGAACTCCCTGTTAACATCACAGGGGCCATTGAGTACGCTGACCGTGTGCATTGGGGCCACACATGTGGACAGCAGGCGCATCAGCAGCAGCAGGCCTGTTAATGCCACTGGGCTGCACAAGCAGGACTGGTAGGACAAGAGCTGGTCTTAACCGTTCTGCGTTACCAACTGTGGTGGCGGCCTGCATCGACGCCTTATCCCTGCCTACCTCTGGCCTAAAGCTGCAATGGGTTCAACACATGGAGGTGTGCTCTTTCGGAGTGACTCGCCCACCCCAGGGCTATGGGACACCCGGTGCCGGGCCGGACTAGTCCGGTGGTAGTCAGTGGTGGCTGGGCCCGGCTCCGTGGCCCTGGTGGGTGTCAGTTGAATATGTGGCTGATGAGTTAGAGTTAATGTTCGTGACGCCACCTGTGGTATGCGGCTATTAAGCCGCCGCTGTTATGGGAGAACTCCGGGGTGATGTTATGACAGCTATGATGGTACTGCTCCCCACAGGTGGAGCGATGCCCCGGGATACCGTTGGTGCCCGTGAAAGTCTATGGTGTTGTGTGGCTAACACGGTGCAGGGCCGACAGGCGAGGAAAGAACCAGGCACAAACAACAGTCTCTTTACCTTTTCCTCTTTTACTCTGGGAACAGTCCAGTCCTGGGAGACCGTTACAGGTGGTGATGGGGATCCGGTCGGCCTGGAAGTACTTGGGATGATCTTTCTGGCCAGCTGAGTATGAGGCCTACTCCTGTACTTTGCTTTGTGATGATAGGACCCTGCTTCTCTAAATCCAGCAAGGGCCCTCTTTGCTGCTGGGACCGATGGCACGTCCCTTCTTTCTGTAGGTGGCTGCGCAGACCCTCTCTCTGGTGCTTCTCCGCTGGAGTCTACACCGGGCCCTGATGCTGCAGCTGTACCTTGGATCTTTCTGGGCCAGGGGCTTGCAGCTCTCCTGCCCTTCGGACTCGGCTACCAGGGACGGATTTTATACCCTGGCAACCACAGACTCCGATGTCTGAGTCTCTCTGCTGCCTCTCAGCTATTCCTGCTTCTCTGGGCCAAGCTGCTCCAGCTCTAGGCCCCAGATTCACAGGACAGCTCACTCTGCGTCTGTTCACTTTCACTACTCCCTTCAGACTGACTCCACTTCCTCCCTCTGGTCAGGTAGAGGAAGGCTCCCTGGAATTCCAGGTTCAGAGCTCCCCCTGCTGGCCGGAGGGAGAACTGTGTTGGGTGTTAAACCTGCTGGCCAATGGATCTCCCAATTACCTCCAGGCTCAGCATTAACCCTTTGGGAGGGCAATGCTGTTGTGGCGACCAGGTCCTAGGGCGCCACACTCCCCCTTAGTTAAATTCAGTACTCCCGGACTGTGGAAACAAAACATAACATGTCATACATTTCATCCCAATATGGGAGGCACATTCTCTTTAACGTTACAAATTCAAACAGTACTATAAGAGTCCAGTGTGGCTCCCTGCCGGGTGTCCATTACACTGCTCCATGGGGGACCCGCCGCGATAAAACCCCCAACGTAGGCTCTGGGCGTGCGTCAGAGCATTGATGACCCCACTCTATGCACGCCGGACGGGTTTTTCTTCAGGGGTGTCGAGCACACTGGTGCTAACTATGAACAATTTAGGTGTTGGCCACCCATAGTCCAGTGGCCCAATTGTCCATTTTCACAATCAAAGAAAAAGAAAAATATTTTGTACACAACATTACAGACATTTCGCATAACTATTTACATTCCAATAAATACTCTTTCTTTCTCCTTTATACATTTGATTCCCTATACCTTAGAGGGGGTTGTCCCCGAGTGCTGCGTTGGGACCTGCGTAGCTCTGGTGTTTGTCCCTGACTACTTAGTGTGTCTCCTATCTCAGCACTACCGGTAGGCCTAACCCCAATAGGTATGCATGATGATCGCCCATGTGGTCTAAGAGTCGCCAAGGGTATGACAGGTTCACCACTGACAGGGGGTTGATCCTCCTGTTCCACTGCTGGCGTGTCACCTCGTGTCGGGGCGGACGGTTCTTTGGGTGAATCCGGAACCTGTTCTGTTTCTGGCTCGACCAACTGTGGGAACGTCAGGACCGGTACCACTACGGCACCATTTATGCGGGTCCAAGTCTTGGGGAATTTGCCGAGGATTGTTTGTATCATCTCTTCCCCCTCTTCTTGAACTTCCTCCACTTCCTTTTGAACTTTGCACCGCTCAGGGCACGTCTTCAGGCGGTCTCTGGATATTGCTTGACAAGTCTTGCCTTCGTCCTTGCTTATGAGGCACACCTTACTGTTGTCAAAGTTGGAGGGGATAATGGTGTAGGGCTCGTTCTCCCACTGATCATCCAATTTATGCGTCCTCCGCTTCTTCTTGAGGACTTGTTCTCCAGGTGCTAAGGGAGTTGCTGGGGCCGTTTGATTGTACTGCTGCTCTTGTCTTGTTCTGGCTTGAGACAGGCTCCTCTCTACGCATTCCTGGACCTTACGGTACTGCTGCTGCCGTTCTGTATCCCAATCCTCTATTTCTTGAACCGCCTCAGGCGACACAGTCCCCATCTCAAAGTCTACAGGCAACCTGCCAGGTCTGGCTCGCATCAGGTAAGCGGGGCTGCAGTTGGTCGAATTTACTGGGATATGGTTGTACAGGTCGACCAGATCTGGCAGCTTCTCTGGCCATTGGTTCCTTTCTTCCAGAGGTAGAGTCTTCAGCATATCAATAACCACATGGTTCATTTTCTCGCACAGTCCATTGGTTTGGGGGTGGTACGGTGTTGTTCTGATTTTCTTACAACCGTACATGTTACAAAACTCTTGGAACACCTCCGCCTCGAACGCAGGGCCTTGATCGGTCAGTACCCTTTCCGGATAACCGTGAGGCCGGCAAAAGGATGCCTGGAACGCTTTAGCTGCTGTTCTGGCTGTCTGGTCCTTCACAGGCACTACTACCAGGAAACGAGAGTAATGGTCCACAATTGTGAGGGCGTACACATAGCCTGACCGGCTTGGTGTTAACTTCACGTGGTCCAGGGCCACCAACTCCAGGGGCTGCTTCGTAACAATTGGCTGTAGGGGAGACCTTTGGCTGGCATCATCCTTCCGCCTCAGGTTACACGGGCCACAGTCTCGGCACCACTTCTCGATCACCTTTCTCATGTGCACCCAATAGAACCGATCACGGAGTAGGGCCTCCAACTTCTTCCACCCAAAGTGGCCTGCGTTATCATGATAAGCTGCTAGGACCATTGGAGCATCCCTCTGCGGAACCACGATCTGCCAGACAAGTTCATTTGTTCGCCAGTTGACGTGTCTCTTGCAGAGCTTGCCTTGGTAGGTGAACAGTCGTCCCCTCTCTTTCCACAACTGCTGGGCTTCTTCTGGAGCATCTGGACCAAGATGAGTCTCAGCTTGTGCTAGCTTTTCTTTGACCAATCGCACCGCCGGGTCACCGTTCTGTGTCTCTTCCCAATTATGGTGGAGTAATGGGTTAACCGGGACCTCGTGTTGGCTCGAGCGCTTCACTCCCACAGCATGCTCACACTGGGAAACGCCCTGATGATGGAAAGCCGGTAACTCTATCTCTTCGAGTTCATCCAGGTCTTCTCCAGATTCGGGTAAGTGAGGCATTCTGGACAGCGCATCAGCATTGTTATTCTTCTTGCCAGCCCGGTACTTGATGGTAAAGTCAAAGTTAGACAGCCGGGCCATCCATCGCTGTTCCAACGCCCCTAACTTGGCTGTTGCCAGGTGTGTCAACGGATTGTTGTCCGTGAAGATGGTGAACTTGGCCGACGCCAGATAGTGTTTGAAGCGTTCAGTCACTGCCCAAACAATAGCGAGGAACTCCAGCTTGAAGGAACTGTAATTTTCTGGATTCCTTTCTGTGGGCCGAAGCTTCCTACTGGCGTACGCTATCACCTTCTCCCTGCCTCCCTGCACCTGGGACAAAACGGCTCCCAGGCCCACGTTGCTGGCGTCTGTATACAGTACAAACGGCTGGCTGTAGTCAGGGTAGGCCAGAATTTCTTCTCCCGTGAGAGCCCCTTTCAGCTGGACAAAGGAGGTTTCTAGTTGGCTGCTCCATTCAAATGGAGGGCTCTGCTTCTTAGCCTGCTTTGGCTGGCCCACCAGGAGATCTTGAAGGGGCGCTGCTATCTTGGTGAAACCATCAATGAACCTTCGGTAGTAGCCCACCAGCCCAAGGAACTGCCGCACCTCCTTTACCGTGGTGGGTCTTGGCCAGTCCTTGATTACGGTGACTTTCTCCGGATCAGGTGCCACACCTTCTGCGCTGACCACATGACCCAGGTACTGTACCTTTGGCTTCAAGAGGTGACATTTGGACGGCTTGATCTTCAGGCCATATTTTGACAAAGACTCGAACACTTCTGCTAAGTGCTTCAGGTGGTCTTCATAAGTCTTGGAGTAGACTATGACGTCATCCAGGTACAACAGCACGGTTTCGAAGTTGTGGTGGCCCAAGCAGCACTCCATCAACCGTTGGAATGTCCCTGGGGCGTTGCAGAGCCCGAATGGCATGCAGTTGAACTCGCAGAGGCCCATCGGCGTCGTGAATGCAGTCTTCTCCTTGTCCGCCTCTGCCACGGGAACCTGCCAATACCCACTGGTGAGATCCAAGGTGGAGAAATAGTTAGCTGACTTTAAGGCTGTTAGTGACTCCTCTATTCTGGGTAGGGGATAAGCATCTTTATGTGTAATGCGGTTAATTTGCCTGTAATCTACACACATTCTCATTGTACCATCCTTTTTCTTTACGAGCACTAGTGGAGCTGCCCAGGGGCTACAACTATCTCTGATAACCCCAGCCTCCTTCATTTCCCGTAACATTTCTTTGGCACGCTGATACTGTGCGGGGGGTACAGGGCGGTATCTCTCTTTAACGGGAGGATGATCACCCGTGGGGATTTGATGTTTAACCCCTTTCACCTGCCCAAAATCTAGGGGGTGTTTGCTGAAGACCCGCTCGTACTCCTGTACCACCCGGTAAACCCCATTCTTTTGGTGTGAGGGGGTGGAGTCGGTGCCCACATGTAAGTTTTGGCACCAGTCTTCCAGCTGCCCCTTGGAGCCCTTGTCTTCCGCCTGGTCGGACGGGATCAAGGGTTCCACTGCTTTGATGGTGTTGTTGCTGACAGTGTACAGTTTTGCTACAGTGGCGTACCGGGGCAATTTGGCTTCCTCCTCCCCACAATTCAGGACACGGATGGGCACTCTCCCCTTGCGGACGTCTGCTACCCCTCTGGCTATCAGGACTCCAGGCCTACTGTCTGAATACACCGGTTCTACCAAGGCATGGTAATCCTGACCCTTGAGGCCTATTGCTGCCCGACACCATATCAACATTTCACTTCTTGGGGGTATTGCAATGGGTAGGGGGTCACTTACCCTCACACTGCCAATTTCTCCTCCGGCCAGCTCCACCTGCTGCCTCCTCATCAGGGCTCTGATCTCCCTCTGTAGGGCACGCTGCTGCCCGGAGCTGGCAGTTTCAGACGCCTGCTGCAACAAAATTATCACTTCGGCAATACAATTTTCTATCACATTTGTACCAATGGTTACCAGCGGGTCAGATTCTTTGCGATCAATATCTACAATTATCATCCCCTGACATGGCAATTCCACCCGCCCCACTTTAATGGTTACTTCTTTATACCCAATTTGAGGTAAGGGCTGACCATTACTGGCCACAATTGTTAAATCATCATCTGGGCCATGGTCAATGTCTGAATCAGCCCAATATCTTTTGTACAGTTTATAGGGGATGGTCGTTACCTGGGACCCAGTATCCAGGAGGGCATTCAAAGGGATCCCATCCAGCACAATAGGAAGGACCGGTCGTCCTCCCACATACTTGCTGCGGCTGGGGGTTGAGCCGGGCTTCCTTACACCTGGGGGTCGGCTCCTGGCCCCAGGCTCGGCCCATTTAAAGGACAGTATCGTGCAATGTGGCCCGCCTGGCTGCAGCGGCGGCAGATCGGTTGTCCCGTTGAATCATACCGGTCTGTGTCTCTGCCTCGGGTCGGCGGAACCCTCCTCTGTCGCATCCATGGGACGTCATCTGGGCTGGAGGCCAACTCGATTTTTGCAGGCGATGGGGTCACTTGTAGGGACTGCACGATCTTGGCAAGGGCAGCTACAGTCTTGGTCAGCTCCTGGAACTGCTGTCTGAGCTCTGCAGTGGGATCCTTATCCAGGGACTGCGCCTCAGCCCCTGCAGTGGCTCGTGTTGCAGGCACCACCCCGGGGTACGTGATAGCAAGAGGCCGGAGGGGCACTGGGTCATTCGGTGTAGATTCTCTCAGTACCCGGATGGCCTGGTCCTTAAACTTTGCAAAGTCCAGAGCAGGGTTCTGCAGGACCATGATACGCAGCTGGGTCCTGTGGGCATCTGACAGGAGCCCCTCTATGAACTGCTCAGTTAGGAGTTTGTGTTCTTCACGTACACTCTCTGGGTCCACTTGTTTAACCGCTTTCAGGGCCTCCTGCAGGTTTAAGGCATAGTCCCTTATGCTGTCTGTGGGCCGCTGCTTGCACCCAAAGAATCTCATCTTTATCTCTGCTGCGGTGCGGGTGTCAAAAGTACTCTTTAGCTTGGCCAGTATCTGGGTTACTGTCCCTTTATCTGTATCAGGCCAGGACTTCACTTCACGCTGGGCTGCGCCGGCTAGCTGTCCCATTAATATGCCCACCTTCTGGCTCTCAGTCAGCGGATACACCCGGAACAAGCTGTGCAGGCTTTCTCTGAAGTCGCTCAAGGTATGGGACTCCCCGGAGTACTGCGGCAGCCATTCTGCTCCCGGTATGTACGGCATGGTGATCGGCATTACCGGCGCTACAGCGGGGGCTGGGGCGACGGCGACAGGGATCGCTTCGGCTGGTGCTGCGGCGTCTCGGGCTATGGCAGCCACCTGCCCTCCCTCTGCGTCGGACATCTTCCTCCCCCTTAGTGAACCTTACCAGGCTCCGTTCACTTTTCAAATTTCCTTCTGGGTCGCGCGGGGTTAACAGCGCTCTGCTCTGATGGCGCGCTCCCTTCGCGCTCTTTGTCAGGCACGCCCCCCTTCTTCCTGCGCTCAGTGAGGCTAATGGCGGCGGCAGTTTTCAAACAGTGAAACACGCAGTAATACAGTCTTTAAAGCGCAATTCTTCAGGCGCACAGTACCCGGTGTGACCGGGCACGAAATCCTGTTCGTGACGCCAAAAGTTGACTCGCCCACCCCAGGGCTATGGGACACCCGGTGCCGGGCCGGACTAGTCCGGTGGTAGTCAGTGGTGGCTGGGCCCGGCTCCGTGGCCCTGGTGGGTGTCAGTTGAATATGTGGCTGATGAGTTAGAGTTAATGTTCGTGACGCCACCTGTGGTATGCGGCTATTAAGCCGCCGCTGTTATGGGAGAACTCCGGGGTGATGTTATGACAGCTATGATGGTACTGCTCCCCACAGGTGGAGCGATGCCCCGGGATACCGTTGGTGCCCGTGAAAGTCTATGGTGTTGTGTGGCTAACACGGTGCAGGGCCGACAGGCGAGGAAAGAACCAGGCACAAACAACAGTCTCTTTACCTTTTCCTCTTTTACTCTGGGAACAGTCCAGTCCTGGGAGACCGTTACAGGTGGTGATGGGGATCCGGTCGGCCTGGAAGTACTTGGGATGATCTTTCTGGCCAGCTGAGTATGAGGCCTACTCCTGTACTTTGCTTTGTGATGATAGGACCCTGCTTCTCTAAATCCAGCAAGGGCCCTCTTTGCTGCTGGGACCGATGGCACGTCCCTTCTTTCTGTAGGTGGCTGCGCAGACCCTCTCTCTGGTGCTTCTCCGCTGGAGTCTACACCGGGCCCTGATGCTGCAGCTGTACCTTGGATCTTTCTGGGCCAGGGGCTTGCAGCTCTCCTGCCCTTCGGACTCGGCTACCAGGGACGGATTTTATACCCTGGCAACCACAGACTCCGATGTCTGAGTCTCTCTGCTGCCTCTCAGCTATTCCTGCTTCTCTGGGCCAAGCTGCTCCAGCTCTAGGCCCCAGATTCACAGGACAGCTCACTCTGCGTCTGTTCACTTTCACTACTCCCTTCAGACTGACTCCACTTCCTCCCTCTGGTCAGGTAGAGGAAGGCTCCCTGGAATTCCAGGTTCAGAGCTCCCCCTGCTGGCCGGAGGGAGAACTGTGTTGGGTGTTAAACCTGCTGGCCAATGGATCTCCCAATTACCTCCAGGCTCAGCATTAACCCTTTGGGAGGGCAATGCTGTTGTGGCGACCAGGTCCTAGGGCGCCACAGGAGCATAATAGAAGACTGCGCACCTCCTTGTTGGTTCCAGCCTGTTTTATAACCTGGGTCCGCCCCAAACCAGGTTGGACCACAATGCACCTTCTGGAGACAAAAGCAGAGTGACACGTCATGAGTGGCATAACTAGCGTCCTATTTGGAACCGCAACTTCAATAATGACCTCATGGCTGCCACGACACAAACACCTCACCAGTCATCATCTGACCATCAATAATGAGGTGACAAGTCATAGGGGCGGGCCTCTGCAAGCCATTTGGGAGTGGCCTGGCCACATCGTCAGGACACCTGATGCCCTGTGGTCTATATGGGCCCCCCACATCAGGGGCAGGGCCAAAGAGTTCATTACCGGACCTAGTCTCTGATGCAGTAAGTGCCTGAGCATGCTCAGTTGCATGAAATACAGTCTCTGAAAAAAAGACTATCAGCTTTAGCATGGTGTCTAGGCACAAAACAGGACTTAGACCCGGCACGGAATGCAAGTACCTGTGCAAAGAGGCTTTTCGCACTAAGTATGGGAGCATGCGCTGTATCCCGAAATGAAGACTTAGCCTCAGGAATGGCACAGTCAGGCTGAGCATACTCACTAGGCGAAACACTGTAGTTAGGCTGCAGCTGGGGTAAATCGGCACACGCATGCGCACTAGCTGCCTCTCCACACTTACACGTGGAGGAGAAATTGCTCTTCGGGTGTGGACTTGGAGATGCTGTCTATGAACAGAAGGAAAAGCTAAAGGAAGCCTCACTTTCTATCCCTCCGAATTATCAAATGCAGCAATGAATTCCCTGAGTTTGCTATAACATTAGCGTAGCAAAATGTGCATGAGGGTGTCCTGCACAGGTGCTAGAAATAGCTTGGCACCAGTGGGACAATAATGAAAAACAACAGCCAGTTCTATGATGCCACTAAATGGCAGTATTTTTTGCTATCATTATAGCTTATTAAAAACAGAGCAGGAGGGTGTCATGCAGAGGTGCTAGAAATAGCTTGGCACCAGTGGGACAATAATGAAATACAACAGCCAGTTCTATGATGCCACTAAATGGCAGTATTTTTTGCTATCATAGCTTATTAAAAACAGAGCAGGATGGTGTCCTGCACAGGTGCTGCAAATATCTTTGCACTAGTGGGACAATACAGAAGTCCAACAGTTACGTTTAGGATGCCACTAAGTTCACTCAGTGTTTTCTAGTATAATGGCTTAGTAACAATGAGTTTGAGTGTGCAATGCAGGCAGACGTGCTGCAAATATCTTTGCACTAGTGGGACAATACAGAAGTCCAACAGCCACTTTTAGGATGCCACTAAGTTCACTCAGTGTTTGCTAGTATAATGGCTTAGTAACAATGAGTTTGAGTGTGCAATGCAGGCAGACGTGCTGCAAATATCTTTGCGCTAGTGGGACAATACAGAAGTCCAACAGCCACTTTTAGGATGCCACTAAGTTCACTCAGTGTTTGCTAGTATAATGGCTTAGTAACAATGAGTTTGAGTGTGCAATGCAGGCAGACGTGCTGCAAATATCATTGCACTAGTGGGACAATACAGAAGTCCAACAGCCACGTTTAGGATTCCACTAAGTTCACTCAGTGTTTGCTAGTATAATGGCTTAGTAACAATGAGTTTGAGTGTGCAATGCAGGCAGATGTGCTGCAAATATCTTTGCACTAGTGGGACAATACAGAAGTCCAACAGCCACTTTTAGGATGCCACTAAGTTCACTCAGTGTTTTCTAGTATAATGGCTTAGTAACAATGAGTTTGAGTGCGCAATGCAGGCAGACGTGCTACAAATATCTTTGCACTAGTGGGACAATACAGAAGTCCAACAGCCATGTTTAGGATGCCACTAAGTTCACTCAGTGTTTGCTAGTATAATGGCTTAGTAACAATGCGTTTGAGTGTGCAATGCAGGCAGACGTGCTGCAAATATCTTTGCACTAGTGGGACAATACAGAAGTCCAACAGCCACTTTTAGGATGCCACTAAGTTCACTCAGTGTTTGCTAGAATAATGGCTTAGTAACAATGAGTTTGAGTGTGCAATGCAGGCAGACGTGCTGCAAATATCTTTGCACTAGTGGGACAATACAGAAGTACAACAGCCACGTTTAGGATGCCACTAAGTTCACTCAGTGTTTGCTAGTATAATGGCTTAGTAACAATGAGTTTGAGTGTGCAATGCAGGCAGATGTGCTGCAAATATCTTTGCACTAGTGGGACAATACAGAAGTCCAATAGCCACGTTTAGGATGCCACTAAGTTCACTCAGTGTTTGCTAGTATAATGGCTTAGTAACAATGAGTTTGAGTGTGCAATGCAGGCAGACGTGCTGCAAATATCTTTGCACTAGTGGGACAATACAGAAGTCCAACAGCCACGTTTAGGATGCCACTAAGTTCACTCAGTGTTTGCTAGTATAATGGCTTAGTAACAATGAGTTTGAGTGTGCAATGCAGGCAGACGTGCTGCAAATATCTTTGCACTAGTGGGAAAATACAGAAGTCCAACAGCCACGTTTAGGATGCCACTAAGTTCACTCAGTGTTTGCTAGTATAATGGCTAAGTAACAATGAGTTTGAGTGTGCAATGCAGGCAGATGTGCTGCAAATATCTTTGCACTAGTGGGACAATACAGAAGTCCAACAGCCACTTTTAGGATGCCACTAAGTTCACTCTGTGTTTGCTAGTATAATGGCTTAGTAACAATGAGTTTGAGTGTGCAATGCAGGCAGACGTGCTGCAAATATCTTTGCACTAGTGGGACAATACAGAAGTCCAACAGCCACGTTTAGGATGCCACTAAGTTCACTCAGTGTTTTCTAGTATAATGGCTTAGTAACAATGAGTTTGAGTGTGCAATGCAGGCAGACGTGCTGCAAATATCTTTGCACTAGTGGGACAATACAGAAGTCCAACAGCCACGTTTAGGATGCCACTAAGTTCACTCAGTGTTTGCTAGTATAATGGCTTAGTAACAATGCGTTTGAGTGTGCAATGCAGGCAGACGTGCTGCAAATATCTTTGCACTAGTGGGACAATACAGAAGTCCAACAGCCACTTTTAGGATGCCACTAAGTTCACTCAGTGTTTGCTAGTATAATGGCTTAGTAACAATGAGTTTGAGTGTGCAATGCAGGCAGACGTGCTGCAAATATCTTTGCACTAGTGGGACAATACAGAAGTCCAACAGCCACGTTTAGGATGCCACTAAGTTCACTCAGTGTTTGCTAGTATAATGGCTTAGTTACAATGAGTTTGAGTGTGCAATGCAGGCAGATGTGCTGCAAATATCTTTGCACTAGTGGGACAATACAGAAGTCCCACAGCCACTTTTAGGATGCCACTAAGTTCACTCAGTGTTTGCTAGTATAATGGCTTAGTAACAATGAGTTTGAGTGTGCAATGCAGGCAGACGTGCTGCAAATATCTTTGCACTAGTGGGACAATACAGAAATCCCACATCCACTTTTAGGATGCCACTAAGTTCACTCAGTGTTTGCTAGTATAATGGCTTAGTAACAATGAGTTTGAGTGTGCAATTGAGGCAGACGTGCTGCAAATATCTTTGCAATAGTGGGACAATACAAAAGTCCAACAGCCACGTTTAGGATGCCACTAAGTTCACTCCGTGTTTGCTAGTATAATGGCTTAGTAACAATGAGTTTGAGTGTGCAATGCAGGCAGATGTGCTGCAAATATCTTTGCACTAGAGGGACAATACAGAAGTCCAACAGCCACGTTTAGGATGCCACTAAGTTCACTCAGTGTTTGCTAGTATAATGGCTTAGTAACAATGAGTTTGAGTGTGCAATGCAGGCAGACATGCTGCAAATATCTTTGCACTAGTGGGACAATACAGAAGTCCAACAGCCACGTTTAGGATGCCACTAAGTTTTCTCAGTGTTTGCTAGTATAATGGCTAAGTAACAATGAGTTTGAGTGTGCAATGCAGGCAGACGTGCTGCAAATATCTTTGCACTAGTGGGACAATACAGAAGTCCAACAGCCACGTTTAGGATGCCACTAACTTCACTCCGTGTTTGCTAGTATAATGGCTTAGTAACAATGAGTTTGAGTGTGCAATTGAGGCAGACGTGCTGCAAATATCTTTGCACTAGTGGGACAATACAGAAGTCCAACAGCCACTTTTAGGATGTCACTAAGTTCACTCAGTGTTTGCTAGTATAATGGCTTAGTAACAATAAGTTTGAGTGTGCAATGCAGGCAGACGTGCTGCAAATATCTTTGCACTAGTGGGACAATACAGAAGTCCAACAGCCACGTTTAGGATGCCACTAAGTTCACTCAGTGTTTGCTAGTATAATGGCTTAGTAACAATGAGTTTGAGTGTGCAATGCAGGCAGATGTGCTGCAAATATCTTTGCACTAGTGGGACAATACAGAAGTCCCACAGCCACGTTTAGGATGCCACTAAGTTCACTCAGTGTTTGCTAGTATAATGGCTAAGTAACAATGAGTTTGAGTGTGCAATGCAGGCAGATGTGCTGCAAATATCTTTGCACTAGTGGGACAATACAGAAGTCCAACAGCCACTTTTAGGATGCCACTAAGTTCACTCAGTGTTTGCTAGTATAATGGCTTAGTAACAATGAGTTTGAGTGTGCAATGCAGGCAGACGTGCTGCAAATATCTTTGCACTAGTGGGACAATACAGAAGTCCAACAGCCACGTTTAGGATGCCACTAAGTTCACTCAGTGTTTGCTAGTATAATGGCTTAGTAACAATGAGTTTGAGTGTGCAATGCAGGCAGACGTGCTGCAAATATCTTTGCACTAGTGGGACAATACAGAAGTCCAGCAGCCACATTTAGGATGCCACTAAGTTCTCTCAGTGTTTGCTAGTATAATGGCTTAGTAACAATAAGTTTGAGTGTGCAATGCAGGCAGACGTGCTGCAAATATCTTTGCACTAGTGGGACAATACAGAAGTCCAACAGCCACGTTTAGGATGCCACTAAGTTCACTCAGTGTTTGCTAGTATAATGGCTTAGTAACAATGAGTTTGAGTGTGCAATGCAGGCAGATGTGCTGCAAATATCTTTGCACTAGTGGGACAATACAGAAGTCCCACAGCCACGTTTAGGATGCCACTAAGTTCACTCAGTGTTTGCTAGTATAATGGCTAAGTAACAATGAGTTTGAGTGTGCAATGCAGGCAGATGTGCTGCAAATATCTTTGCACTAGTGGGACAATACAGAAGTCCAACAGCCACTTTTAGGATGCCACTAAGTTCACTCAGTGTTTTCTAGTATAATGGCTTAGTAACAATGAGTTTGAGTGTGCAATGCAGGCAGACGTGCTGCAAATATCTTTGCACTAGTGGGACAATACAGAAGTCCAACAGCCACGTTTAGGATGCCACTAAGTTCACTCAGTGTTTGCTAGTATAATGGCTTAGTAACAATGCGTTTGAGTGTGCAATGCAGGCAGACGTGCTGCAAATATTTTTGCACTAGTGGGACAATACAGAAGTCCAACAGCCACTTTTAGGATGCCACTAAGTTCACTCAGTGTTTGCTAGTATAATGGCTTAGTAACAATGAGTTTGAGTGTGCAATGCAGGCAGACGTGCTGCAAATATCTTTACACTAGTGGGACAATACAGAAGTCCAACAGCCACGTTTAGGATGCCACTAAGTTCACTCAGTGTTTGCTAGTATAATGGCTTAGTAACAATGAGTTTGAGTGTGCAATGCAGGCAGATGTGCTGCAAATATCTTTGCACTAGTGGGACAATACAGAAGTCCAACAGCCACTTTTAGGATGCCACTAAGTTCACTCAGTGTTTGCTAGTATAATGGCTTAGTAACAATGAGTTTGAGTGTGCAATGCAGGCAGACGTGCTGCAAATATCTTTGCACTAGTGGGACAATACAGAAGTCCAACAGCCACGTTTAGGATGCCACTAAGTTCACTCAGTGTTTGCTAGTATAATGGCTTAGTAACAATGAGTTTGAGTGTGCAATGCAGGCAGACGTGCTGCAAATATCTTTGCACTAGTGGGACAATACAGAAGTCCAACAGCCACGTTTAGGATGCCACTAAGTTCACTCAGTGTTTGCTAGTATAATGGCTTAGTAACAATGCGTTTGAGTGTGCAATGCAGGCAGACGTGCTGCAAATATCTTTGCACTAGTGGGACAATACAGAAGTCCAACAGCCACTTTTAGGATGCCACTAAGTTCACTCAGTGTTTGCTAGTATAATGGCTTAGTAACAATGAGTTTGAGTGTGCAATGCAGGCAGACGTGCTGCAAATATCTTTGCACTAGTGGGACAATACAGAAGTCCAACAGCCACGTTTAGGATGCCACTAAGTTCACTCAGTGTTTGCTAGTATAATGGCTTAGTAACAATGAGTTTGAGTGTGCAATGCAGGCAGATGTGCTGCAAATATCTTTGCACTAGTGGGACAATACAGAAGTCCAACAGCCACTTTTAGGATGCCACTAAGTTCACTCAGTGTTTGCTAGTATAATGGCTTAGTAACAATGAGTTTGAGTGTGCAATGCAGGCAGACGTGCTGCAAATATCTTTGCACTAGTGGGACAATACAGAAGTCCAACAGCCACGTTTAGGATGCCACTAAGTTCACTCAGTGTTTGCTAGTATAATGGCTTAGTAACAATGAGTTTGAGTGTGCAATGCAGGCAGACGTGCTGCAAATATCTTTGCACTAGTGGGACAATACAGAAGTCCAACAGCCACGTTTAGGATGCCACTAAGTTCACTCAATGTTTGCTAGTATAATGGCTAAGTAACAATGAGTTTGAGTGTGCAATGCAGGCAGATGTGCTACAAATATCTTTGCACTAGTGGGACAATACAGAAGTCCAACAGCCACTTTTAGGATGCCACTAAGTTCACTCTGTGTTTTCTAGTATAATGGCTTAGTAACAATGAGTTTGAGTGTGCAATGCTGGCAGACGTGCTGCAAATATCTTTGCACTAGTGGGACAATACAGAAGTCCAACAGCCACGTTTAGGATGCCACTAAGTTCACTCAGTGTTTGCTAGTATAATGGCTTAGTAACAATGCGTTTGAGTGTGCAATGCAGGCAGACGTGCTGCAAATATCTTTGCTCTAGTGGGACAATACAGAAGTCCAACAGCCACTTTTAGGATGCCACTAAGTTCACTCAGTGTTTGCTAGTATAATGGCTTAGTAACAATGAGTTTGAGTGTGCAATGCAGGCAGACGTGCTGCAAATATCTTTGCACTAGTGGGACAATACAGAAGTCCAACAGCCACGTTTAGGATGCCACTAAGTTCACTCAGTGTTTGCTAGTGTAATGGCTTAGTAACAATGAGTTTGAGTGTGCAATGCAGGCAGACATGCTGCAAATATCTTTGCACTAGTGGGACAATACAGAAGTCCAACAGCCACGTTTAGGATGCCACTAAGTTTACTCAGTGTTTGCTAGTATAATGGCTTAGTAACAATGAGTTTGAGTGTGCAATGCAGGCAGACGTGCTGCAAATATCTTTGCACTAGTGGGACAATACAGATGTCCAACAGCCACGTTTAAGATGCCACTAAGTTCACTCCATGTTTGCTAGTATAATGGCTTAGTAACAATGAGTTTGAGTGTGCAATGCAGGCAGACGTGCTGCAAATATCTTTGCACTAGTGGGACAATACAGAAGTCCAAAAGCCACGTTTAGGATGCCACTAAGTTCACTCCGTGTTTGCTAGTATAATGGCTTAGTAACATTGAGTTTGAGTGTGCAATGCAGGCAGACGTGCTGCAAATATCTTTCCACTAGTGGGACAATACAGAAGTCCAACAGTCACGTTTAGGATGCCACTAAGTTCACTCAGTGTTTACTAGTATAATGGCTTAGTAACAATGAGTTTGAGTGTGCAATGCAGGCAGACGTGCTGCAAATATCTTTGCACTAGTGGGACAATACAGAAGTCCAATAGTCACGTTTAGGATGCCACTAAGTTCACTCAGTGTTTACTAGTATAATGGCTTAGTAACAATGAGTTTGAGTGTGCAATGCAGGCAGACGTGCTGCAAATATCTTTGCACCAGTGGGACAATACAGAAGTCCAACAGCCACTTTTAGGATGCCACTAAGTTCACTCAGTGTTTGCTAGTATAATGGCTTAGTAACAATGAGTTTGAGTGTGCAATTGAGGCAGACGTGCTGCAAATATCTTTGCACTAGTGGGACAATACAAAAGTCCAACAGCCACGTTTAGGATGCCACTAAGTTCACTCCGTGTTTGCTAGTATAATGGCTTAGTAACAATGAGTTTGAGTGTGCAATGCAGGCAGATGTGCTGCAAATATCTTTGCACTAGTGGGACAATACAGAAGTCCAACAGCCACGTTTAGGATGCCACTAAGTTCACTCAGTGTTTGCTAGTATAATGGCTTAGTAACAATGAGTTTGAGTGTGCAATGCAGGCAGACATGCTGCAAATATCTTTGCACTAGTGGGACAATACAGAAGTCCAACAGCCACGTTTAGGATGCCACTAAGTTTTCTCAGTGTTTGCTAGTATAATGGCTAAGTAACAATGAGTTTGAGTGTGCAATGCAGGCAGACGTGCTGCAAATATCTTTGCACTAGTGGGACAATACAGAAGTCCAACAGCCACGTTTAGGATGCCACTAACTTCACTCCGTGTTTGCTAGTATAATGGCTTAGTAACAATGAGTTTGAGTGTGCAATTGAGGCAGACGTGCTGCAAATATCTTTGCACTAGTGGGACAATACAGAAGTCCAGCAGCCACATTTAGGATGCCACTAAGTTCTCTCAGTGTTTGCTAGTATAATGGCTTAGTAACAATGAGTTTGAGTGTGCAATGCAGGCAGACATGCTGCAAATATCTTTGCACTAGTGGGACAATACATAAGTCCAACAGCCACGTTTAGGATGCCACTAAGTTTTCTCAGTGTTTGCTAGTATAATGGCTAAGTAACAATGAGTTTGAGTGTGCAATGCAGGCAGACGCGCTGCAAATATCTTTGCACTAGTGGGACAATACAGAAGTCCAACAGCCACGTTTAGGATGCCACTAAGTTCACTCAGTGTTTGCTAGTATAATGGCTTAGTAACAATGAGTTTGAGTTTGCAATGCAGGCAGACGTGCTGCAAATATCTTTGCACTAGTGGGACAATACAGAAGTCCAACAGCCACGTTTAGGATGCCACTGAGTTCACTCAGTGTTTGCTAGTATAATGGCTTAGAAACAATGAGTTTGAGTGTGCAATGCAGGCAGACGTGCTGCAAATATCTTTGCACTAGTGGGACAATACAGAAGTCCAACAGCCACGTTTAGGATGCCACTCAGCTCACTCAGTGTTTGCTAGTATAATGGCTTAGTAACAATGAGTTTGAGTGTGCAATTGAGGCTGACGTGCTGCAAATATCTTTGCACTTGTGGGACGATACAGAAGTCCAACAGCCACGTTTAGGATTCCACTAAGTTCACTCAGTGTTTGCTAGTATAATGGCTTAGTAACAATGAGTTTGAGTGTGCAAAGGGCAGGAGGGTACAGTGCCAGGGTTGTGGGTCTCTTGGTAGAGGAAAGGAAGCCTGCCTTTCTATCCCTCCTAATGGGGAAATGCAGCGAGGAAATCCCTGACATTAGCTACACAGACGCTGTCATCTTGTGTAGCTGTTAAACTCTCTTTTCACGGACCTGTCACCTATAGCTCTGACCCTGCCAGTATTAGCCCTTAAAAGGACTGATAGAAACTTTTATCCCTATTCTGTACAGCGCTGTGTATGGAGCGTACACAGCAGTATCGGAGATAGGAGCTGCGCCAGTGATGACTGACACCAAGGACGCAGAAGGCAGATAATGCCGTGCTGGAGGAAAATGTCCGGTTTTATAATGCAGGGACATGTGACATGGACATCCTATCACACATGCCGTTGCTTTTCTGGCTAAAAGTCCACTTAGCTGTGTGTGTGTCTGGGATTGGCTGACATGCTGGCCCGCCCCACTACACGCGCGCGCTTAGGGAAGGAAGACAAGGAAAAAAAAAAATTGGCGATCGCCATTATCCCAGCAGCAGTGATCTGAATGCGCTTTTCCCGCACACTATACACTGAAATTTCATAATAGTGTGAGTCACAGAGTGACTTACACTATTACAGCGGAAAGCCAGCTAGTAATTAGCTTGTCTTTTTGCTGCTAGAACCGTTCTCGAACGTATCCAGAAATATCGGGCTTTAGCAAAAAGCTCGAGTTCTAGTTCTATCTAGAACAGCCCCCAAAATCACTCGAGCCGCGAACTGGAGAACCTCGAACCGCGAACCGCGCTCAACTCTAGTAAAGAGGCGTGACCTGTGACTGAGGGGCGGTTCTCTCCTGCAATGCAGTAGCCAATGAGGAGCTGCGGGTGGGTCCTCTTGACATCCCGGCTCTGGACAGAAGGACGAGTTCAGCATTATATTATAGATAATTATCCTACAGATAATCCATCACTTTCTGAATTGGAAAAATACTTTAAACAAAAATTGTCTTAGATTTTTTCAAAAGTGCAGAATGGCGGAAAATAGTGTGTAGATATATGCACTAGGCTGAGATTGTCCTGCCCTCGGTGCAATACCATAGACACTAATATAATATACACACTTGATGTCTGGGCTTCGGCTGGACCGTCTCATCCTTTTTATTTCAGTTCTGTAGTAGAAAACAGTTTTAATACATGAGATCTCATATCACGACTCATTCATTCTACACTATATTACAATCCATAATTATGATTTACAGGGAATCTGTCACCAGGTTATTTACACCTAATATAAGAACAGCAAAGTTAGGAGACAGAGACCCTGATTACAGTGATGTGTCACTTACTGGGCTGCTTACTGTAGTTTTGATAAAAATGACTGTTTTATCAGCAATAAATTATCACTGAAGGACTAGTAAACCTGTTGTCATGTAGTCCTCCATATTTATGAACTTTGTGTATCCATACCCCTACCACTGATTGGCAGCTTTCTGCCTATACACAGTCTACACAGAAAGCTGCCAATCAGGGTATGGGTGAACCCATACGGAACTCAGTATACAGAAAATCTGCAGAAGATAATACAGGGATGTTATCAAAACTGCAGCAATAAGCTCAGTAAGTGACATACACTGGAATCAGGGTCTCTGCCCCTACACACTGCTCTCACATAGGGTAACAACAACCTGGTGACTGATTTAGTATATTTACATCTAGGCATTCACCAGCCCTGTGTATATACAGTAACCACCATATAGCTGGGTAATATTAATATTCATTATTGCATCATTGGATACATGCTGTGATTGGATAGTTGCATTTACTAACTAATCACAGGAATCGGAGAGCAGGTACTGCTGTATCTGAACCCCGCACCTCTTTTTTTCGTACTGGTCAACCGTTGGTGATTGCTGTCTGCAGGGAGCTGTCCCTCTGAGTTTTCCCACAGTGACAGTTTAAATGCTATGTATGTCATGTGGCATTAAGGGGTTAAACTGGTAGGTCCTAGAGAGCTGAAACATGGACTAAAAACCTCCAATGCACCCGATTTACCATTATGCCAAATTTAGGGCAGATTGGTCCAGTCATTTGGCCATGCATAAAAAGCGGACATCAGACAACAGAGATTCATTGTTACAGATCTGTATAAAAATAGCAATCACTATTCTGACTCTTCTGATTTTGGACTTACTGTATTTAAAGCGGTCTCTGATGTTTGCTCATTTTTCTCTTTAAATATCGCAAAAACCTTAATTGGATAAATAGAGAGAAATTTCCTTATAATTACTCTAAACTTAATTACCAATTTCATCAATAGTAAATATTGCATAACTACTGGCTAATTAGGAAATATAAGGTTTTCTCATCCAAAAATGTATGGGATATGAGAATTGGGAAGTAGATCTTGGCTCATTTTCTTTTTTTTCTCACTAAAACGTCAGACTACAATTCCTTTATGTTAAACTCGTTGGCATTTTTGTAAATAAAATATGATACATGAGCGGCACCCAGTAAAGTACATCTATCTGTGTAGTAGATATATATCATGTGAGGACAGGTGCTATACCATCTGTACCTGAATATAATGAATCCGTTTTCAGAGATAAGGAAACCTCTATATCGTTATGTAATCTATAAGGCTTTCTATGCTAGATCAGTAATTCTCTGCACTTACATAGTAATGATCCTGTTGTTAATCATCTCTATCTTACATTGAAATTCTGTCTTTGAGATGTCCCCACTATTGTGCAAGGAAGATACAACAAGAAGATAGAAGAAGCTTTGTATATATTTTATCCACTTATGAGCCACTTCTACTTCCCCCTGCATCACAAACTAACTGTCAATTCAGAAAATAAAACTGTTTAAATATATCTAAGTAAAAGTAAAATAGACTGCCCGCTGTCTGTAGTGTATGATTAACAAGACAAAACAATCACTGATCTCGGGGAGACCAGCCAGAGAAAACACTGCCGGCAGCCAACGAGGGTGCTCAACACAGTGAAATCCTAGGTGCGTTGCCCCCTGGGAAGTATGCAAATCGAAAAGGTCCGTGGAGCCTCTATTAGGCTATGTGCCCACGCTGCGGAAAATGCGCGGATTTTGCCGCGGATTTCTCGCGGAAAAGCCGCGGATTTCCCGAAAATCTGCAGCTCAGGCACTTCCCAGCCATTTCTATGGCATTTTGGAAATGCTGTGCCCACGCTGCGGATTTTTCCGCAGCGGATTTCGTGCGGATTTTGATCCGGAAAAATCTGCAACATGTCAATTATTGTTGCGGATTTTCATCCGGATTTTGGCTTTAAAATTGGGAAAAAAAAAAAAATATCCGCACCAAAATCCGCATCAAATCCGCGGCAATTCCGCACCTTTGAAAAGGTGCGGATTTTGCGGGAAAGCTGCGGATTTTGATGCAGAAAAATCCGCAGCTACATTCTCCCGTGGACACATAGCCTTAGGAGTCTCAACACAGAAAATAGCCAGATATCCCTCCGGGACGGACCTAGCCAAGGAGTGGCTCTCTTTAGGAGACCACCATAACCACCATATTAATAGGCCCTTTTAGTCAATATCCAGCTCTTGATGAGTTTAAAGATATGACAAGGGAAATACCAAGGCCAGGTATCCATCCACAGACAGCTGTTTCGGGGTAATGAGGGGATGAGGGGCAATACCTCAAAACAGCTGTCTGTGGAAGGATACCTGGTCTTGGTATTTCTCTTGTCATATCTTGTAGTGTATGATTACACAGCCCATTATAGTCTGTGGAGAGGGAGGAGCAGAGGGACAAAACAGGACGAGAGAGATACAACAAGTAGCCAACCCTATCCAAGAGCTGACTGCACAGCTGCACTGCTGAGTGCTGCTGTATATTGTCTTCATGCTGCTGCTATTTCTAAACATGTGTTAAGCAGAGAAAATAGATCAGGAATCCCTCTGTTTCTGTGTATAGGAGATGCCATAACAGCTAGTCTATCTCCACTAGATCAGAGACAACTGAAAATGAGGGAGGAGAAGACTGGTGGAAAATATAGGACACAAGACATCTTATGGCCAGATTTAGGCGGGCTTTGCACGCTGCGACATCAGTAACAATGTGTTACCGACGCTGCAGCAATAGTCCCCGCCCCCGTCGCAGGTACGATATCTTGTGATTGCTGGCGTAGCGAACATTATCGCTACGCCAGCTTCACATGCACTTACCTGCCCTGCGACGTCGCTCTGGCCGGCAAACCGCCTCCTTACTAAGGGGGCGGGTCGTGCGGCATCATAGAGATGTCACATGGCAGGCAGCCAATAGAAGCGGAGGGGCGGAGATGAGTGGGACGTATACATCCCGCCCACCTCCTTCCTTCCGCATAGCCGGCCGGGACGCAGGTAGGAGATGTTTCTCGCTCCAGCGGCTTCACACACAGCGATGTGTGCTGCCTGCTGGAACGAGGAACAACATCATACCGTCGCAGCAGCGGCATTATGGAAATATTGGACCCTACACCGATCATATGATAACGACACTTTTGCGCTCGTTAATCGTATGTAAAAGGCTTTACACACTACGATGTCGACAGCGACGCCGGATGTGCGTCACTTTCGATTTGACCCCACCGACATCGCACCTGTGATATCGTAGTGTGCAAAGCCCGCCATAGTGTTATTCTTCATGACAACTTATTCTCTTAATTTCAGAGCCTTCTTTTCTAGATGGCCGGAAGACCCAGAAGTCAGACCCCCAGCTATGTTGGGACCCACTCATTTACACTACAAAAAATACATAAAATACATGTTACATGTGATGTTATTGGCTTCAGCCATTACCTAGTATATATAGTATGTATAGTATAGATGAATCGGTAGCACTACAAGTCTCAGCGTAGTGCACCGCCCCGCGGCCTCGGCTGCAGCCGCCGAGCCGCTCGGACCCGTGCTCCCATTCTACGGGTGGAGGCTCGAGCCTCTCATGGACCCGGCGATCACGTCGCTCTGCAAGGGGGTTGGCGTTACACACGGGGGAATGCGGGTATTTGGTTTTGGGGTGATTGTTCGTGACGCCACCCACGGGTTGTGGTGATGGTGGACACCACCCCTGCGGTGAAGGTACGGGGACTCCCAGGAGCGGTGTAGTGGCGCAGCTAGGTGTTGACCCCTCCGTGGATAGGGGGTGTTGGTCCCAGGGCCCGGTGGTGCGAGGGCCGGGGTGCAAGGCGCAGGATTACGGTGCAGCGCGGTGCGGTGCCTGATGGCACTGGTGTACTCACGATTAAACCACACAGAGTCACTGGTAAACCAAACGAAGGTATGAACGGGGCCCGCAGCCAGCTGCAGCTTCCTAGTCGGGTTGGCAATGTCCACCTTTCTCCTGCACCTATGTTGTAGTTTGACCACTGTGCCTGAGCACTGGTAGTCCGCTCCCTGGCATGCAGATGTTGGAGGAGCTCCTTTGCTCGCAGGCGCTGGCCCTTGGATCTCTGGTCTTTGGCGGTGGCTACTATCCAGACGGGTTGGGCTGTTGCCGTCAAACAGGACTTTGGTGGGAATAAACCCCTGAGGTCCAGACCGCAATCAGTTAATTCAATTATGGTGGTGGCATATAGCCTAGTTCGGGGTCTGAGTACCCTGCCTGGTGCTCTGGTATCCTGTTTGCTCCCCAGTTCGGTTCCGGCGGGCCACTACCCTGTCCCGGTGCCTTACAGTTCCGCTGGTCGTGTTCCCGGTCTCCTGCAGACATCCACTGCCGTCTGCCTGCCTGACTGTTCTGGACCAACTCTCCACTCCACTGTCCTGCACAGAACCCTCCACTGAACTCTTCTGAACTGTTCTCTTTGCAGACCTCCAATCCTAGACTCTCCTAACTTCATCTGCTTGTGTTTTCCTGCCTCAGGCCAGCAGACTCCTCGGGGGCATGTCTTTCCACCTGACTCCACCCACCTGGTGTGCCTGTCTAACACTGAGGGAGGCAATCAGGTCTTTGTGGTTGACTGATGGTACCTTTCTAGTGTGGGGGGGTGTATGTGGTGATGTTGTGACCTGTGACCCCTGGGGTCCAGGGCGTCACATTAGCTCTCTCTAATTGTAAGAATTTTACATTTATGAATGTAGATATTAGGATTTATGATGAGCATTGATGTGAGGGTCAGACACATAATAATATCCAGGCCTTCTGTGTAAGAATAATATCCGGGCCTTCTGTAGTCTTATATCTCATCATAATGCACACTTCCACCTGATCTGGAGATGAAGGTGGCCCTCTTACCTCCTGTGCATCTGCACAGGTCACACCAATGGTATGTGGCCTCTGATTGGTGCCTTCCCCATTCATCTACAATACTGAACCAACATTTTAGATGTACATCACACAATATAAAGTATAAGGCTGTGTGCACATGTTGCATTTTTACCATCTTACTTGATGCACTTTTGCACCAAATAACATGGTAAATGTGCATCAAATGTCAGCAAAGTCTATGAGAATCCTGAAGTGTTGTGCAGACGTTCATGATTTTTTCCTTGCAGATTTGGCTGCAGAAATAATCCGCAGAATGTCAATTCTTTCTGCACTTTTTGCTGCATTTTCCCCATTGAAAGCAATAAAAAAAACACATTAAAAAAAACTGCGACAAATCGTGGCAAAACCAGACATTTTTGCTGCAGTGTTTTTCCTGCCAGGAGATGCAGATTTGGTTGGAGAATGTCTGCAACCAAATCTGCAACGTGTGCACATAGCCCAACCGTCATTTTACTAATTTTTTCTCATCAATTCTAAATGTGAAAATAAGAAACTTTGTAACACTTAGAGAAACGATCTTTGGCTGCTTTCACACTATGTTTTTTTAAACACGCGTACTGAACGTTTTGTTGCTGCAAAAGCGGATCCAGTACAAATGCGTATTCATTTCAATGCATTTGCAATGGACTTGCGTCAACATGCGTTCACATGCGTTTGCGTGCAGTTTTGTCAGAATCCAGTGACTTGCAGTTTTTTAACATTGTTTAAAAACGCTACTTGTAGCGTTTTTGAGCTGCGTCCAAATACTACAAATCGCCTGATCCTGACTAAACAGCACGCAAACGCATGTGAACGCTGGCATGCTGATAGACAGGATCCTGCTTGTTGTACGGAGGATGCCCAGAAACCACAGAGAGTGAGTTTGTTTCTTTCTTTATTTCTCTCTCTCTTTCTTTCTCTCTCTTTCTCTCTCTCTTTCTCTCCCTCGGTTTCTCTCTCACTTCAGTCACTCAGAGGATTAGTGGTTACCGGTGAGTCCTTCACGGGTGACGGCTAATCAGGACACCACACACAGACAGAGCCGTGGATGACAATGAAGTCGGGTGAAGTTCATCCGACTTCATTATCATCGCGTGACTCTGTCTGTGTCTGCTGTCAGCGGGCATGTAGCAACGACATTTTGCTTCAGATACGAATCTAGACAAATGGACTGAATACGGACATGACATGTACGTATCTCACGCATACACTGACATTAAACACGCACGTACGGCCAGCATATGTCATCATACGGATGTTACACGTACCGGCAAAACAGACATCAAAAACGGAACACGGACCCGAAAAATGGAACAAGAGACACGCACATGTTTTTTGCGGACATGTGTTTCAGGCCATAGACAGAGTGGGAGCTGCATCCATAGCGCACGGAATAATTGACATGCTCATTTTATGAACGCACGGATTTGGGTCAAAATTTTAGCACCCAAATCGCTGCGTTCATAAAAGCATCGTGCGCACGTGTCATGCACAATCTACATAGATTGTGCAGGGGAAGCAGGACGCATGCATTTACACTGCAGTGCTATACACAGCGTTAATGCATGTGAGTACGCAACATGCGCACAAGCCCTAACTGTTGTTACATCAG
Organism: Anomaloglossus baeobatrachus; assembly: GCF_048569485.1. Lineage (NCBI taxonomy): Eukaryota > Metazoa > Chordata > Amphibia > Anura > Aromobatidae > Anomaloglossus > Anomaloglossus baeobatrachus. The sequence continues at coordinate 383,697,720 of NC_134358.1, forward strand.
CAGCTTTCTTGACCACTGAGGAAGGATTTCCGGTCGTGATGGTTACTATACCCCTTAAAACTTAACCTAAAAATAATACACCGACTGCATGCGACTTGGTTAAACAAATTGGCCACAGCAGCCTTTATTACCTATTATTAACATACTACCACAAAGGGGGCGCCGTCCAACGGGCGACCCCAAACACAGAATAATAGGTAACACATAATAATAAACGGTACATGAAACCCTATGTAGGCCCGGTCCAGAAACCCTTTTCTACACCAATATCCCTGGCCGCAACACTCCGACCCAGAGATGAGGTATTAATCACCCCACGGATTAATACCCCCCAAACTTTGCAGAACCCCGTGCCTGCAATTTCCCGGAACCCAGAGACACCATACCAAGACAGTGCCTCTCGGTCCAGCTACAAAATCCCTTCCAACCGCTTCTGGACCAGACCTACCCCCGCTGCTGTGACAAAACATACATCCCTTTTATAATAATTCCGTGTTGTCTTCTTGTTTTTTTTTTTTTTTGAACATAGTTAAACAACTCACAAACACAAAAAGGGAGGGTGGGCGGGAATCTGTCGCCGTCCGGAGTCCAAAAGGGGAGGTAAGACCTTCCCTCATCACTTTTATACTCCCCCCCCCTCCCCTACAGGGATCCTTTCTCCACCAATCCCCTATACCTTCCCATAATGCCCCTCATTATAACTTTATTAACCCCTCACTCCCTCCCTTCCCTCTGGTCATGTCGCCCCTCCCCCCTATGGGGTCCATGGCTTTCTTGACCACTGAGGAAGGATTTCCGGTCATGATGGTCACTATACCCCTTAAAACTTAACCTAAAAATAATACACCGACTGCATGCGACTTGGTTAAACAAATTGGCCACAGCAGCCTTTATTACCTATTATTAACATACTACCACAAAAGGGGGCGCCGTCCAACGGGCGACCCCAAACACAGAATAATAGGTAACACATAATAATAAACGGTACATGAAACCCTATGTAGGCCCGGTCCAGAAACCCTTTTCTACACCAATATCCCTGGCCGCAACACTCCGACCCAGAGATGAGGTATTAATCACCCCACGGATTAATACCCCCCAAACTTTGCAGAACCCCGTGCCTGCAATTTCCCGGAACCCAGAGACACCATACCAAGACAGTGCCTCTCGGTCCAGCTACAAAATCCCTTCCAACCGCTTCTGGACCAGACCTACCCCCGCTGCTGTGACAAAACATACATCCCTTTTATAATAATTCCGTGTTGTCTTCTTGTTTTTTTTTTTTTTTGAACATAGTTAAACAACTCACAAACACAAAAAGGGAGGGTGGGCGGGAATCTGTCGCCGTCCGGAGTCCAAAAGGGGAGGTAAGACCCTCCCTCATCACTTTTATACTCCCCCCCCCTCCCCTACAGGGATCCTTTCTCCACCAATCCCCTATACCTTCCCATAATGCCCCTCATTATAACTTTATTAACCCCTCACTCCCTCCCTTCCCTCTGGTCATGTCGCCCCTCCCCCCTATGGGGTCCATGGCTTTCTTGACCACTGAGGAAGGATTTCCGGTCATGATGGTCACTATACCCCTTAAAACTTAACCTAAAAATAATACACCGACTGCATGCGACTTGGTTAAACAAATTGGCCACAGCAGCCTTTATTACCTATTATTAACATACTACCACAAAAGGGGGCGCCGTCCAACGGGCGACCCCAAACACAGAATAATAGGTAACACATAATAATAAACGGTACATGAAACCCTATGTAGGCCCGGTCCAGAAACCCTTTTCTACACCAATATCCCTGGCCGCAACACTCCGACCCAGAGATGAGGTATTAATCACCCCACGGATTAATACCCCCCAAACTTTGCAGAACCCCGTGCCTGCAATTTCCCGGAACCCAGAGACACCATACCAAGACAGTGCCTCTCGGTCCAGCTACAAAATCCCTTCCAACCGCTTCTGGACCAGACCTACCCCCGCCACAGGACAGGACACGTGACACCTTACGTGGCCTGGACCCGCCACACGCCCAAGGCTTGCTCCACACCATCCCGCAAACCCAGGGCCCATAAATCAGAACCAATGTCATTAAGATGAACCCCATCACCTCTCCGAAACTGCCACTTCGCCGATTCCAGGTCCACATGCCTCACCACCACGCCGCCGTTTCTCCGCACGAAACGCGCAACCACCCTGTTCACTTGTGCCCGGGCGCGATTAATCTTCTCAACCGACCGGGCCCCCCTCCACCATAATCTGGCCACAATATCCGACCATACCACTATCAGGCCCGGATACCTTGCCCATAACCGCAGTAGGTTGATCTTAATGTCCCGAATCAGATCGCGGGATGCCCGCGAACCCAGGTCATTCCCCCCCACGTGCAAAACCAACACGTTCGGGGGTCTGTCCATCCTGCAATAGTACTCGAATTCCGGCACGACCCTGCTCCATTCCATACCCCGCACTCCAATCCACTTGACCGATGCCAGCGACCTGTCCAGACCCAACTGCCGACCATTCGGGCGAGCGTCGGCCCGACGGGCCCCCCAAAAAACGAACGAGTGCCCCAGGATCCAGATCAGACACACTCCTACAATAAAGGAAACAATTTTAACAACAACACCAGCATTCCAGATTGCAACAAAGAACAACAAAACCTAACGGCAGAACAAACAACTCCCCACCAGAGCCCTCAACGAGATAATAACTGCGGGCGCACATAACCACGAAAACGAGAGGACTCCCACCGACCAATCTGTCTCACCATGTCATCTCCAAGACCCCAACGAGAAGCCTCGGTAGCCGCCCCAATCCTGAATGAATGGGACCCGTAATCCTCTGGGCGCTCACCCGCCCAGCGCAAACAACTCCTCAGCACTGCCACAAACTGATAACGAGACAACCAAGCCCCGTCCTCGTGACGTAGCAGCGGGCCCGGAAGACCGCCCCGCAGACCACAAAACTGACTCACCACCTGCACCGGGCACAAGCCATCCCCTTGCACCGCATACAACACTACCAACCTGCCCCGACCCATCTGGTCCGTCTTGGACCGCCGAAGCCGACACTCCACTCTCCGTCCCACTACCGACACATCCTCGAATAGCAAACCACCCCCAATCACCCTTGACGGGCTCACCAATTCTCCTATCCGAAAAGCCCCGAAAAAAGCCAACACGAAAGCAGTTGTAAACAACACCGTCTCATACGCTGAGACACAAATGCCCTGCAAACCATCCACCAAACGCCGTAACAAGTCCAACGAAATGGGCCGCCTAGTGTCCCGCACCTTCACCCCTTTCCGAAAACCTTTCAATGCTTGCCGTACCCGAAAGTCCCTTGAAACGTCCTGCTCACCCCTAACCTTTAACCAGAAGGCCACGGCCGCCACCCTAATCGCCACCGCCGACGCTGACCTCCCAGCCCTAAAATCCTCACTCACCAATGCCAAGAGCGCCAGTAAATAATCCGCTCGCCCGTTACCAAACATCTCACCCAGCACTGCCTGCCACTCAACCCACACCTTAGCATAACGGCACCAAGTCACCTCGGTCACCGAATTCCTAATCAAACCCGCAATCACTGCCTCACCAGGCTCCACAATTCCTCTGGGCACACCGCTCCGACCTCGTCCACCCCCGGCAGTAACTCCCGAAACCTGTGGAACTGAAAACGAGATAAAGCGTCAGCCACCCCGTTATCCACCCCCGGCACATGTTTTGCAACCACATGAATATTCCACAGCAAACACTTGAGCACCAAATGCCGCAAATATGCCACTACAGGTCCAGATTTCGCTGACAAGCTGTTGATTGCATGTACAACTGCCTGATTATCGCAATGGAAGCACACCTTACGTCCCGAAAATTGCGACCCCCACAACTCCACCGCCACCACGATTGGAAACAACTCGAGCAGGGCCAGATTTTTGACCAGGCCACCCTGTCGCCAATCCTCGGGCCACCTTCCCACACACCAATGACCCTGAAAAATGGCGCCGGAACCCGCCGACCCGGCCGCATCCGTATATAGTTCCAGAGCATCATTGGGCACCACCTTCTTCAACCACAAAGTGCGGCCGTTAAATTGTCGCAAGAAGACGTCCCAAACCAACAAGTCTGCCTTGATCTCCCGCGTGACCCGCACAAAATGCGCCGATGACCGTACGCCTGCCGTAGCTGCCGCCAACCTCCTGGCGAAAACACGCCCCATCGGCATAATCCTGCATGCAAAATTCAGCTTTCCAAGCAAAGACTGTACCACCTTAAGCCGCACTTTTTTTGCTGCCAGCATTGCTGCAACCGCACTCCGCAAATCCACAATCTTGTCCTCTGGCAACCTACATTCCATGGCCAGCGAGTCGATCTCAATCCCCAGGAACCGCATAACCGTCGCCGGCCCCTCCGTTTTTTCCTGCGCCAAAGGGATCCCGAACCGATCCGCCACTCTCTGCAAGGCGAACAGCAAACCAGCGCAAACCATGGAACCCGCCGGACCAACACACAGAAAATCATCCAAATAATGAATAATGGACGACAAGCCGGACACGTCCCGCACCACCCACTCAACAAAGGAGCTAAACGCCTCAAAATATGAACAGGAAATCGAACAGCCCATGGGCAAACAACGATCAACATAACACTTCCCGTTCCACCAGCAACCCAAAAGGTGCTGACTCTCCGGATGCACCGGCAACAAACGAAACGCCGATTCTACATCCGCCTTTGCCATCAATGCACCGCGTCCTGCCGCCCGTACCAAGTCCAACGCCTTGTCAAACGAGACGTAGTACACCGCCGACAATTCCGGCGCAATGCCGTCATTCACAGACGACCCCTCCGGAAATGAAAGATGGTGAATGAGCCGAAATTTATTCGGCTCCTTCTTTGGCACCACCCCCAGCGGGACACCACCAAATTACTGCACGGAGGGCTCTCAAATGGGCCCCCCATCCTGCCCAGCTCAACCTCTTTACCCAACTTCTCACCCACAACCATAGGGTGGTCCCTTGCCGACCGTAAGTTGCGACAAACCGGAGGCAATGCCTCAACCGCCGACGGAATCCGAAAACCGTACAAAAAACCAAGCCGCAAAAGCGACGCCGCTGCCCCGTCCGGGTACCTACTTAAAAACGGCGCCATCGCCTCTATTTTCACCGGCGTCCTCCCTTTTTCCAGACCCGTCCCCAGCCTTGCCTTTCCCTTTTTTAAAGCATTTGGACAAGCTATGTCCCCCCCCCGCAGCCGGAGCACTCATGCTTGAACCTACACGCTGCGCCAAATTTGCACTGGCCTTCGTTAAATTGCCAGCACAATCCCTTTTTCTGAATCCCCGAGGGCCCGGCTCCCGTTCCCCCGGCACTGCTACGAAAGGGCTGGCTCGGGGCCGCCATTAAGCGCATCCATAAGGAAATGTCCTTATGGACCCACCGCATGCCGGGCCGCAACGCCTTCCGCTGCCTAAACTGCTCATCATACCGCAGCCATGCCAAACCCCCGTACGTGCGATACGCCTCCCCGATTGCATCCATATAGCCGAATAGAGCCGAGCAGTGCTCCGGCTCCTTTTCCCCCACCACGCTAGCCAAAATTGCGAACGCCTGCAACCAATTAGAAAAGGAACGAGGAATGAGCCTATAACGGCGTTTTTCTTCCTCCTCCTTTTCCTTCTTGGAATCGCTCGGCTTCACCTTGTCTAGGTTAAATTTTTCCAGGGGCAGCAAGGAAAATATCTCCACATACTCCCCTTTCCAAATTTTTTCCCTCACCTCTTTTTTGAGGTGCGCCCCTAGCGGTCCCTCAAAGCACACATACACCTCGCTCTTAGCCCTATCATCCAGCCGCACCACCTCATCTTCCTTTTCCTTCTCCTTTTCTCCCGCTTTATCACCTGCAGTCTCCACTACTCCGCTACCTACACCCGCCCCCACCGGCACCTTCTCGCCGCTAGCCGCCGCCGCGCCATCCACCGCCGACCCTGTCCAGGCCGTCGCCGCCGCCGGCGCTCGCGCTAAACCCTGCAAAAGCCCCAGCAACTGGCTAAGCAAAACTGACCCCTCTGGCGCTGCCGTGCCCGCAGCCACCTCCCCAGCACCCGCACCCCGCGCCGCAAGCAATGCCGAATCCACGGCTAGCTCACCCGACCGTGACGCGGAGACGGAATTCGATACTGCGATGTCGTCCGCCAGCGGCTCCTCTAATTCATCCCCCGACCTGAGGGCTCCTTCTTCCTCTTCGCTGTAGCCGTCCTCCACCGTCCCAGCTCTAGAGGACGCAGCCGATGCGTCCCCTCCACCACAGCCACCCTCCTGGGCAGCCGCGTGGGCACTGGCGGTGGGCGTCCGCTGCTTTCTTTGCGGCGACAGCCCACAAGACCGTCCTGTCCCCTGGGCCGCCGCCGACCGAGTCCTCTTCCTGGAGGAGCCTCTCCCCGAGCTCAGGGGGCTCCCCACCGCCGGTTCCCGCCCTCCCGGGCCTCCGACCGAGACCTCCCGCTGGGTCCTCCCCCCCCGAGGGAGACCGCGTCCGCCGGGCGCAGAGCTGATGACCTGAGGGACCTGGCGTGCCCTGCGGGGGTCCCACCGTCCCTCCTCTCCTCCGCAGCCGTGCAGGTATCCGGGTGGCGCCTGCCCACACCGGTCCCCCTGCTGGCTGCCTGCGCCCGGCCCCCCCAACGCCCCCGGGGGGTATGGCTGGCCTCCATCACAAGCCGGGCACGCTCCTGGTCAGAAGCAGCCGCCGGGACGTGCCCCGCTGCCGGGGGCCCGGCGTCCAGAGCAGGCCCCAGGCTGGACACGCCCCCTCTCCGTGCCTCCGATTCATGTTGGGCACGGCCCGGTCCCCGGGCTGCCGCCGGCCTGTTAACTCGAGCCCGCGGCCTGGGACCGGAAGTAGGCCCCAGGCCGGGCCCGCCTCCATCCAGGCCACCGCTGGCCTCATTCCATCGCCGGGCTCGCTCCCGGCCGGGAGACGCCGCTGGGCTCTGCACTCCAGCCCGAGGCCTGAGACAGGAAGAAGGCCCCGGGCTGGCCACGCCCCCTTCTCAGCCGTCGCGGCCGCGTCGGAGATTCCTCCCGGCGGCCGGAGCGGACGCAGGGAGCTGCCGCTGCCCGCCCCGCCGCGGAGGGTCCCGGGGGGGGCTCTCACTTGGCCTCCTTGCTCCCCCCGCACCCGGAGAGTACCGTACAGGGGGCCTGGAACGGGGGGCCGGGGGGGGGGGGGGGGGGGGGGGGGGGGGGGGGGGGGGGGGGGGGGGGGGGGGGGGGGGGGGGGGGGGGGGGGGGGGGGGGGGAGGGGGGGGGGGGGGGGGGGGGCCGGAGCGGCGGGAGGGGGGGGGGGGGGGGGGGGGGGCCAGGCCGCCCACGGCGAGGGGGGAACAGGTGCCGACGGGGGACACACAGGCAGCCTGACGTGGGATTGCACTGCCTGGGCCCCGTGCACCGCCATCGCCGCTCTAATCAGCCGATTCAGCTCCTGGAGGTCCGCCATGCTGGTTCCTTGTGGTCCTGGTCCTGGGTCTCATCAATCTGTCGCCGTCCGGAGTCCAAAAGGGGAGGTAAGACCCTCCCTCATCACTTTTATACTCCCCCCCCCCTCCCCTACAGGGATCCTTTCTCCACCAATCCCCTATACCTTCCCATAATGCCCCTCATTATAACTTTATTAACCCCTCACTCCCTCCCTTCCCTCTGGTCATGTCGCCCCTCCCCCCTATGGGGTCCATGGCTTTCTATTCTGTCTTATCAGAGATCGGCTTCTTTCTCCTCTTGTAGAATTACAGGGTTGCACGGGTCTATTTATTTCAGCTGTTTGTTGTTTCTGCTTAAAACCTTTGTTACTTATATGAAGCCGAGAAATCAGAGATGAAACCCAGTGTAGAACCATCTGGAGAGTCTGATTTCCTCATGTAGCAAATATTTGGTAAATTGGTCAAATTGTTTGGCCGTAAATTAAAATTTGCTTTTGTGTCCTGTTATATTTATGACTAGTCTTCAGCGCTGGATCCTGGGATCAAATCCCACCAAGAATAACATCTGCAAGGAGTTTATATGTTCTCTCCGTGTTTCTATGGGTTTAATCCCACACTGCAAAGCCATACCGATAGGGAATTTAGATTGTGAGCCCCAATGGGGACAGTGATGCTGATCTATGTAAAGAACTATGGAATTAATGGCACTATACAAGTGAATAAATATTATTATTATGTGACAAATGTGGTGTAAATTGGTCCTGTAGTTTAGCTGTAATTTAATATTTGCATTTGTGTGACACATCTTTTGGGGGGTTAATATCTTTAACCCCTTAAGGACTGAGCCACATTTTCCAATTCTGACGTGTTAGAAACAGTGATGTGTAAGGGAGGCCTAATGCAGAGGCCAGGTTTATGTGTCACACTGGGGAATGGGTTCCCTCTTAACTCCATCTTTATAACATACTAGCTGTACTATCCGGCTTCGCCCGAGTTAATAACTGCTGTTAACAAAATAGAATGTATTAACAAAAATGTATTCTGAACACAAAAAACACAAAACAAATAGATAGAAATGTAATTATTAAAAGGCAAAAACTAAGCTAATAGAAGCATTTCACAACATATATTTCAACACCACAGATATTCCACACAGATTTAACTAAATTGGCCAAGTAATGTGCTCCGTTTGTCTCTTTCCAGGTCTGTCTCTTTCCCAGTCTGTCTCTTTCCAGGTCTGTCTCTGTCTTTCTCTTTCCCTGTCTGTCTCTATCTTTCTGTCTCTTTCCCTGTCTGTCTCTCTGTCTGTCTCTCTGTCTGTCTCTTTGTCTGTCTCTCTCTCTGTCTCTCTCTGTCCATCTCCCCACCGACATCTTATTACCTCACATATAAGCTTCTTATACTATGAATGTCTTTTGTTCTTATAGCAACCAATCACAGCTCCTACTAATAACCTGTAATTCAAGGCTATATTTACTTTAATGGAGCCATGTTTTTTGGAGAGTAACTGTAAAACGCGGGGTTACATTTTCCTGTCAAAACATAGTCTACGACGTTCCCTGGGTCACATGAGGTGTCTGTGCAAAATTTCGTGATTGTAAATGCGACGGTGCGGATACACTTTTCGTTTCACTTTTTCCCCATTATGTAGATAGAGGCAAAATTGATTGGTAAATTGGAATGCGCTGGGTTAAAATTTTGCCTCACAACATAGCCTATGATGCTCTCGGGGTCGAGACGTGTGAGTGTGCAAAATTTTGTGGCTGAAGCTGCGACGGTGCAGATGCCAATCCCGGACATACACACATACATACATACATACATACATTCAGCTTTATATATTAGATTTTGCACCTCTTTTGAAGTCGGCTTTTTTGGTGTAGGTGGCACTTGTGAGAGAAAATGCTGACCTGGGACAATTCTGCCTCTCTGGGTAATTCTCCCTCCGCCCTCCCCTGGTCCCGAAATATGAGATTGCAGCATTTATATGTGTAGATGGATAGATAATCTTAAATTTTTTATTTTTACTTTTTACTTAGATTTTTTTATGTAACACAAAGTTCCTAAATCTGTACCTAACGCTAATTCCCATAGCTAACAATTTCTAAACTACTTGCCTTCCTAATGCCCTACACCTAACTAAAGCTATGTCATTATGGATGGACAGAAGGGCAAAGTTAAGCTAAAAAAATGAAAATATAGAAAAAAAAATTAATAACAAAAATAATATATATATATATATATATATATATACACCCCCCACAAATGACAGGAAAGGGGTGGAATGCCAAGGGGTCTGTGGTGACACTGGGTTATAAATTTGGTGATTTAGACTTTTTTCCATTTCTCGGACAGCAGCACAGTCACTGAGAATCGGAGCTGAGCAGCTGTTTCCCGCAATGGATGCATGATGTGATTGGATAGTTACATTCAGTAACTAATCACCGCTATAATTGGTCCGATCATCTCTTCCCGTTCCGGTCAACTGCTGGTAACTGCTGTCACCATGGAGCTGTCACTCTGTGTTTTCCCACAGTGACAGTTTAACTGCCACCTGCTCATGACGTGCTATGTACGTCATGTGACATTAAGGGGTTAAACTAGTAGGTCCTAAAGAGCTAAAACATGGGCTAAAAACCTCCAATGCACCTGATTTACCTTTATAACAAATTTGGCATTTGGTCATTTGGCCGTGCATAAAAAACGGACAACAGACAACAGATTCATTATTACAGATCTGTATAGAAATAGTGTCGCGGGCGGAGGAGGGGACGCCGCGCTCTCCCTACTGCTCGGGTCCGGCTGCCGCTGCGGCTGCTGCGGCCTGCTGCTGCCGATGCTCGGTGGCTCGAGCGATGGGCCGGATCCCGGGGACTCGAGTGGCGCTCCTCGCCCGTGAGTGAAAGGGATTTTTTGGGTGTGGGGATTGTTTATTGTCCGTGACGCCACCCACGGTTGTGGTGATTTGTTGACACCACCGCTGCTCTGTATGGGGATCCCGGGAGGGATGGTATGGAGCAGCCAGTTGTTGTGTTGCCCCTCCGTGGGTAGGGGTTGGTGATCCCGGGGTCCAGTGATGAGGTGAGAGATGCAGGGCTTAGTGGGCGCAGGGACGCGGGGGCAGCGCTGTGCCTTCCGGCACTGTGGTACTCACTCAGCCTGAGACAATGACACAGTTCTCGGTAAAACACACGGCTGGAAAGACGGTTCCCACAGACGGCTGCACTTGCTTTCCCCAGTAGGTGACGGTGACGGTCCCTCTGTCCTGCACCTATGTTGATAATGGTTGCGATGGGTTCCCACCGGTAACCCACTTCCCGGCTTGGATATGGGCCGGAGGAGCCCTACTTTGCCCGCAGGCGCTGGCCCTGAGAAACTGGTGCCCTAGCGGTGGCGGTGTCTCTCTGTAACGGTCGGACTGTTGCCTTCAATCGGGACTTGGTTGTTTGGAGACAGACGTCCCCTTCACTGACGGATTTGGCAAATTCACGGCGACTCCTAGCCTTGCCGGGGTCCGAGAGGCCCCTGCCCTGGTGCTGACTGTTCTTCGTATACTGCTCCAGACCGCCGGGCCACTACCCGTCCGCGATCCTTCCAGCAACCTCCGAGCAGTCCCCCTCCAGACTATCACCGCCGTCTGCTGACCTTGCTGTCACTGTCCGGGCACACAGCCGGACCAACTTCAGGCTTTACTACTCTCACTTTTACTCCTTTTCTGTTACTTCAGCTTTTCTCTTTAGCTCCACTACTACTTCACTTCCCTAACTGGACTCTGTTCTCTTTCCTGTCCAAACTCTAACTCTGATCTGCCTGGTTTCTCCCACCTCCAGGGATGTGAACTCCTCGGTGGGCGGAGCCAACCGCCTGGCCCACCCCCTGGTGTGAACATCAGCCCCTGGAGGAAGGCAACAAGGATTTTGGTAGCTTTGGTGTTCCTAACTGGGGTGTAGGGTGTAGTGGTGCAATGACCTGTGACCCCTGGCTTGCCCAGGGCGTCACATTCCCCCTTAGCAAAATGCAGACCGTCCGCGGGCTGCCCGTCCAACACCGGTTTTATTTTCTGAAAAAGGTAAAAAGCATAACACACATACAATTTATGACAACATCCCACAGCGGGAGGCACATTTCTTAAACGTTACTAACGGTTTACGGTTACGGTCTCCGCTCTCTCCCACCCAAGCAACCTGGCCCTGATGCTGCCCCTAAAACCCAGGCAGCACCCCTTGACCCAAGTCCAGCACAAGTCACTCGAGCGGGATCTGTGCTTTCCCTCCAGAGGGTAGCCACCGGTTCCTGTGGTGGCTGGGCCCCAGCCTGCTCTGCTGAGGGCCCTCCCTCCAACCTGCCTCTCCGGAGGCGGCAACTGCGGAAACGGTAATGGTAAAACAACTTATTTACAAGCCACTAACGTTTGTGGTTGCCCTGCAAGTTCACGGGCTTGTCCATGGAAAGTCCTCCATGCAAAACTTTTTAAACGGTCCCCGCGGGGACAACGGTGCCGGCAACGGCCGGTTTTTTAAATCACGGTTAGACAATCAGGTTACTTCTCGGTTTCATCTTCTCTTATCATTTTTCAACTTTTTCAAACAAACACACTGACTGGTGGTCCCAACGGGGACTGGACAACGGTGCTCCGCTGCCCTTACTCCGGATATTCAGCTTCATCCGAGGGAGGGGGTGCAGAACTCACTCGGCTCTCCTGGCTGCCCCTCAGTTTGGCATCCAGGGCGAAGCACCCCCTCTCTCCACAGTGCCGGGTATACTGTACGATGTCACCCAGCATCAGGTTACGGCCTGGGTGCTCCTCGGGCAAGTGGGCATTCACATCCCGCCGGGCTATAAACACTTCGGCCTCCAGGCCCGGTTCGTATATAAACCCATAGCCCCGGCGTACATCAAACCGCCTCACCTGCCCTTCGTACAGCGGGCCCCAGACCCGAAATGTTGCTTGACGGAGGCTTTCTTTCTCTTTAATTGCTCGGGCCACCAGCTCCGCCTTTTTCCTCTCTCTCTCACCGATCTCCAGGCCCAGCGGTACCGGCTCCCTGTCCCAATACGGCGCTGCTGCGAGCTCCGGCGCACGGGTCGGGCCCCGCGGGACATTCTGAACGTTGCCCACTGTCAGGGATCTGGGCGGCAAGTCCCGCGGTGTCTTGGCCTTGGGCGCCACCTTGCAGCGACAACCCGGCGCTACCTCAGCCGAGGTGTGGGGGATGGGCACAGGGGCTTTCCGCAGCTGGGCTTCCGGCTCGGAACGGCTCATCAGCTCCGGCTCGGGGACTTTCTCTGGAGACGCCTCCGGTGCGGTTTTCGGAGCCTTCCAGGGCAACACCTCCGGTCGACTACGGGCTCCGGCTACAGGTCGGCCCGCCTGGGCGGGGATGCTGGGTATTGCTGCCGGTTGCGGTGGTAGCAGGCCTAGTGGCGGGGTCACGGCTTCCGAGACGGGTGGCGAGGGAGGCAGCGGGGGGAGAGGGCTTGGACCGGGTCTCGCAGCCGCGATGACCGGCCCTTCAAGGGCATCGGGGCGTGGGTCACTCACCCTCCTTTCCTCCGCTTCCTCCTCGCATCTCCGCACGGTTGCTATAACGTCCGCCATGTCAGTCTCCCACTCCTCTATGAGGAGCTGCATCTTAACCTGCAGCCATTGGTAGAGCTGTGCGGTCTAGATCTCCACCCACGCCGCGGTTTCACGGTGTTGCGGGACGGCATCCACATGCTGCTGGCGGCTTTTCCCAGGAACAAGATGTGTGCAGAGTCCTGGCGTCCCTGCTTTTATAGCTGCTCTCACATGCAGCCAGCCGCCATCGCGTCCCCCTTAGCTTCTTTTCGGCCCCTCCTTTATTGGGGCGGGGTTTTGGCCTTCGCGCCTCTGCTACTCGAGAAGACGCTCGAGTGGGAACTTTTCGCGCCAAAGATGGCGACTTCCGAAATTTTTCAGCCGGATACCTCCGACGGTCACAAGGCGCACCACTACCCAACGGCAGAGCGGTAAGATCCTGTTTGTGACGCCAAGTTGTCGTGGGCGGAGGAGGGGACGCCACGCTCTCCCTACTGCTCGGGTCCGGCTGCCGCTGCGGCTGCTGCGGCCTGCTGCTGCCACTGCTCGGTGGCTCGAGTGATGGGCCGGATCCCGGGGACTCGAGCAGCACTCCTCGCCCATGAGTGAAAGGGATTTTTTGGGTGTGGGGATTGTTTATTGTCCGTGACGCCACCCACGGTTGTGGTGATTTGTTGACACCACCGCTGCTCTGTATGGGGATCCCGGGAGGGATGGTATGGAGCAGCCAGTTGTTGTGTTGCCCCTCCGTGGGTAGGGGTTGGTGATCCCGGGGCCCAGTGATGAGGTGGGAGATGCAGGGCTTGGTGGGCGCAGGGACGCGGGGGCAGCGCTGTGCCTTCCGGCACTGTGGTACTCACTCAGCCTGAGACAATGACACAGTTCTCGGTAAAACACACGGCTGGAAAGATGGTTCCCGCAGACGGCTGCACTTGCTTTCCCCAGTAGGTGACGGTGACGGTCCCTCTGTCCTGCACCTATGTTGATAATGGTTGCGATGGGTTCCCACCGGTAACCCGCTCCCCGGCTTGGATATGGGCCAGAGGAGCCCTACTTTGCCCGCAGGCGCTGGCCCTGAGAAACTGGTGCCCTGGCGGTGGCGGTGTCTCTCTGTAACGGTCGGACTGTTGCCTTCAATCGGGACTTGGTTGTTTGGAGACAGACGTCCCCTTCACTGACGGATTTGGCAAATTCACGGCGACTCCTAGCCTTGCCGGGGTCCGAGAGGCCCCTGCGCTGGTGCTGACTGTTCTTTGTATACTGCTCCAGACCGCCGGGCCACTACCCGTCCGCGGTCCTTCCAGCAACCTCCGAGCAGTCCCCCTCCAGACTATCACCGCCGTCTGCTGACCTTGCTGTCACTGTCCGGGCACACAGCCGGACCAACTTCAGGCTTTACTACTCTCACTTTTACTCCTTTTCTGTTACTTCAGCTTTTCTCTTTAGCTCCACTACTACTTCACTTCCCTAACTGGACTCTGTTCTCTTTCCTGTCCAAACTCTAACTCTGATCTGCCTGGTGTCTCCCGCCTCCAGGGCTGTGAACTCCTCGGTGAGCGGAGCCAACCGCCTGGCCCACACCCTGGTGTGAACATCAGTCCCTGGAGGAAGGCAACAAGGATTTTGGTAGCTTTGGTGTTCCTAACTGGGGTGTAGGGTGTGGTGGTGCAATGACCTGTGACCCCTGGCTTGCCCAGGGCGTCACAATAGCAATCACTGAATTACATGACTCTTCTGATTTCGGACTTATGTAAATTGGTCTCTCATTTGTTCTCTACATTTTTCTCTTAAAATATTGCAAAAACCTGAATTGGATAAATAGAGAGCGGTTTCCTTATAACTACCCTAAAGATAATTACCAATTATATCAACAGTAAATATTGCATAACTACTGGCTAATTTGCAAATAAAAGGTTTTCTCATAAAAAAATGTATGGGATATGAGAATTGGGAAGTAGAGGAAGATTGTCATAAGAAATCAGAAACATATATATATGGTATATATACTGTATATAGATAGGAAATGGGAAATAATAAGGACAGGAGTGTAAGACACAAACTCACTCTCAACCTCTTTTATAACCCTGAAAGGAAGTCTGGGTGGGCGGTGCCTTCTATAACCTTCATGATCATAATATCCAGGCAGAGGTGACCATTGTGATGAATCTGTGATGCCATAACATTCTAGAATGTGCTGAGCACAAGCCCTGCAGCCAATGATATTCATTAGAATTATGTATAATAAAGTCTATGGGGTTTTATAAATGTATGGAAATAATACGATGAGTAAATTATAACTAATAAATGAGTTTTTTTTATACATATACACTATATGGACATAAATATAGGGTTAGAGAATTTTATGACATCCCAGTCTAATTCCCTAGCCATTAAACAGGAGTTGGTCCATTTCTATAAGCACAGTCATGCTGAGAAAGATAAAAGGGCCTTCCCTATGTTACCACAAAGTTGGAGGCTTTCATTTGTCCATAATGTCTTCTATGCTGATTAATTAAGATTTCCCTTCACTAGAACTAAAATACCAAGGCCAGGCTCTGAAATACAACCCCATAGGAACACCTATCCTCCAAATTGTACAGCTGGCACACTGCAGCCAGGCCGATAACGTTCTCCTGGCAGTTACAAAAACCAGACTTGTCCATTAAATCCCAGATAGAGAAATATGATCCGCCACCCGACAGAACATGTTTCCCCTGTTCCAGATTTGGACCTGGTTCCCCCCTCCACATCTTAGTCAGATATATGTGCCTATGTCCACCATCCTGGGTCATTTCCAGATATGTATCTCCCCCATCCTGGGAACCTTCCTGATATATATCACCAGAACAAGATTACTACAGCGCAAAGATCAGTATTGCAAATGAAGCTATAACCATCAGGGGGGCACAGGCTCCACCATATCTTAACAGGCGGAGGTGGCTATGTTAGGTCTCCTGTAACCTGTGACCCTAGCTGCGATCCACAGGCTAGCAGAAATTAACTTCTGCTAGATCGAACACTAATCAGCACACAACTGGTCGATTCCCAAGCTGAATACCATGTGACCATTCACTGTAATAAGGCAGAGGGATTCACTTCGAACTCTCATCTGGCCTGTGGTGCAGTGATGCCCATCTTTTTAGATGTGCACAAAAGTGCAGTCATCAACAATTTTTTTAAACCCTTGAAAAGACAAACACCATTGAACAGAGGCCAAACAGAATCCAGATTATCTCTGCTGCTTCATTAGTGAATGAATCCATTGGGAGTTTCACACATTTCATAGATGTAAATGGAAACCCTGATGTATCTGCTCAGCATAGAGCACAGGATAAATGTGAACTGATCCAAAATCTTCTGTATAGAAATGAGCGAACTGGTCGCGGTTCGGCTGGAGCTCGGTTCGCCGAATCGAGGTCTGGTTCGCGTTCGGTTCGGCGAACTGGTTCGGCCAACCACTCAAACCCATAGGAAACAATGGGAGACAATCACAAACACATAA